>NC_092382.1:988679-1318238 GCF_030028105.1 Mobula birostris | reverse complement strand
GCCTTTTTCACTACACAGCTGGTATGTACAGACCACATGAGATCCTCGGTGATGTGTATGCCGAGGAACTTAAAGCTGTTCACCCTCTCAACCCCAGATCCATTGGTGTAAATAAGGGTTAGCCTGTCTCCATTCCTTCTGTAGTCCATAATCAGCTCCTTTGTTTTTGTGGCAGTGAGGGAGAGGTTGTTTTCTTGACACCAGGCAAATGCTGTTCAGACCTCAGGGCATGGAATTGTGATCTTGTTGCCATGACTGGGACTTGTTTGCACCCAACAATCTGAGGAATTTGGAGGAACAAATTAGCAAGAGAGATCGCAGACTATGCCAATGCTTGATATACTGAATGATTTTAAATTTCCATAGATTGACGTGACTCCCAGATGTAAAAGGACTAGATGGGGTAGAGTTTGTCAGATGTGCCATTAATCAGCACATAGAATTCCCAGCATAGAAATGTGCAATAAGCTATTAGAAAATAATCCAGGGCTAGTGACAGAATATTAGTGTATGGGAACACTTTGCATCTAGTGATCATATTGCCATGAGATTCCAAGTTAACATGGAAAAAGAAAGGACTGAACCATGGGTCGAGATTCTAAATTGGAGAAAGGTCAATTCTGATGGTATCAGAATGGATCTGACAAGTGTGGACAGGCTGTTTTCTGGCAAAGGAGTACTTGGTAAGTGGGAGGTCTTCAGAAGTGAAATTCTGAGGGTGTAGAGTTTGTATGTGCCTGTCAAAATAAAAGTTGAAAGGTAACTGGTGCAGGGAACCTTGGTTTTCAAGAGATATTGAGGCCCTGGATATTTTGTTCCTTCAAATGCCTCAGACTGTTGGGTGCTACAAAGACTCATTAGTGACTACAATATCATAATTCCACATCCTGAACTCATCTCACATCTTTTTTAGTCATTTTCTGTTGCTTTCTAAAAGCTTCCCAATAGATTTTGCTCTTTTGTTTGCCCTCTCTTTGCTTTTTATGTTGGCTTTGGCTTCTCATTTCATCCACGGTTGTGTCCTCCTGCCTTTCTAATGCTTCCACTTCTTTGGGGTGTATCGATCACTCAGCTCCCGAATTGCTCCCAGAAACTCCAGCCATCGCTGCTCCATCATCAATCTTACCAGCTTCCCCTCCCAATCACGTTTGGCCAGTTCAGTACAGAAACATGCCCACTCTGGACGATCAGAATGGTAATCTGTATGAGGAGACAAAATATATGGGGGAGATTTTAAATATTATTTTTTGCATCCACATTTACTCAGGAGATGGACACAGAGTCTATAGAAGTGAGGCAAAATGGCATCAACTTCATGGACCCTGTACAGATTACAGAGGTGGAGGTGCTTGCTGTCTTAAGGCAAATTAGCGTGGATAAATCCCCAGGGCCTGACAAGTTGTTCCATGGGACTCTGCGGAAAACAAGTGCAGAAATTGTCAGGACCCAAGCACAGATATTTAAATAATCCTTAGTGACTGGTGTGGTACTGGAGGATTGGAGGACAGCCAATGTTGTTCCGCTGTTCAAGAAAGGCTCTAAAAATAAACTAGGAAGTTGTACATCAGTGAGGTTGACATCAGTAGTGGGAAAGTCATTGGAACTTACGTGCAGGAACCAGATATATAAGTATTTGGATAGATAGATTAAGGATAGGCAGCATGGCTTTGTGCATGGTAGGTCATGTCTAACCAATCTAATAGAGTCTCTCGAGGAAGTTATCAGGAAAGTGGATGAAGGCAAGGCAGTGGATGTTGTCTACATGGACTTTAGCAAGGCACTTGACAAAGTCTCATATGGGAAGTGGGTCAAGAAGGTTCGGTCACTCAGCATTCAAGATAAGATAGTAAATTGCATGAGACACTGGTTTTGGGAGAAGCCGATGGTTGCCTCTCTGACCGGAGGCCTGTGACTAGTGGTTTGCCACAGGGATCGGTGCTGGATCTGTTGTTGTTTGTCATCTAGATCAGTAATCTGGATGATAGTGTGGTTAACTGGATCAGCAGATTTCTGGATGACACTGAGATTGGGGGTGTAGTGGACAGTGAGGAAGGGTATAATGGCTTGCAGTGTGATCTGGACCAGCTGGAGAAATGCAAAATGGAATTTAATGGAGACAAGTGCGAGGTGTTGCATTTTGGTGGGACCTGGGTCTTACACAGTGAATGGTCAGGCACTGAGGATTGCTGTAGAAGAAAGGGATCTGGGAATACATGTCCATAACTCACTGAAAGTGGTGACACAGTTAAATAGGGACGGAAAGAAAGATTTTGGCATATTGGCCTTCATGAACCAAAGTACTGAGTACAGGAGATGGATGTTATGTTCACACTGCACAAGACATTGGTGAGGCCTAATTTGGAGTGTTGTGTGCAGTTTTATCACCTACCTACAGGAAAGATGTAAAAGCGGTTGAAAGAGTTCAGAGAAAATTCACAAGGATCTTGCCAGGCCTGGAGGACTTGGGTTATAAGGAAAGATTGAACAGGTCAGGGCTTTATTCCTTGGAATGTAGAAGCTCAAGGGGAGATTTGATGGAGGTGTGCCAAAATTATGAGGGTTATAGATGGGGTAAATGCAAGCTGGCTTTTTCCACTGAGATGGGGTGTGACTACAACCAGAGGCCATGGGTTAAGGGTGAACGGTGAAACATTAAGGGGAACATGAGAGGAAAATTTTTCACACAGATGGTCATCCAGGTGTGGAATGAGCAGACAGTCCAACTGGTGCATGCGAGCTCAATTTCAACGTGTAACAAGTTTGTATAGGTACCTGGATGGTAGGGGTACAGGGGTAGATAGTTTAAATAGTTCAACACAAACTAGATGGGCCAAAGGGCCTGTTTGTGTGTTGTACTTTTCTATGACTCTGTGACAAGAACATTAAATAATACTAATGTTCATTTAATTCCTTTTAACAGCTGTGCAGACCAACCATTCATCTGGGCAGAAAATGTTTTCATGGCTTTAAAACTGTGGCACTTTAAACTGACAGTAGATAAAAGAAAATCCCAGCTGTACGTCAACAAAGGGGAGAACCCATTCATCTGCTCAGACAGTGGGAATGGATTCAGTCGGTCATCTCAACTGAAGGTACATCAGCAAGTTCACACCGGACAAGGCCATTCACCTGTTCTGTGTGTGAGAAGGGATTCAGTCGGTCTTCCCACCTGTGGACACACCGGTCAGTTCACTTCGAACAGAGGCTGGTCATCTGCTGAATTTGTGGGGAAGGATTCACTCGGTTATCTGACCTAATGGCTCACCAGCGAGTTCACACCGGGGAGCGGCCGTTCACCTGCTCAGACTGTGGGAAGGGATTCACTGTGTCATCTCAGTTACTGAGACACCAGTCAGTTCACACCGGGGAGTGGCCATTCACCTGCTCAGACTGTGGGAAGGGATTCACTCAGTCGTGTAACCTGAAGGTACATCAGAGAGTTCACACTGGAAAGAGGCCATTCACCTGCTCAGTCTGTGGGAAGGGATTCACTTGCTCATTTAATCTGAAGGTACATCAGCGAGTTCACACTGGGGAGAGGCCGTTCACCTGCTCAGACTGTGGGAAGGAATTCACTCAGTCATCTCAACTGATGGTACATCGGCGAGTTCACACTGGGGAGAGGCCGTTCACCTGCTCAGACTGTGGGAAGGGTTTCACAAAGTCATCTGCTGTACTGAGACACCAGTCAGTTCACACTGGGGAGAGGCCATTCACCTGCTCAGTGTGTGGGAAGGGATTCGTAGAGTCATTTGAACTGAAGGTACATCAGCGAGTTCACACCGGGGAGAGGCCGTTCACCTGCTCAGTCTGTGGGAAGGGATTCACTTGCTCACCTCATCTACTGAGACACCAGTCAGTTCACACCAGGGAGTGACCATTAACTTGCTCAGTCTGTGGGAAGGGATTCAATTGGTCATTTCACCTACTGACACACAAGGAAATGTTCGTTCACCTGCTCTGTCCGTGGGAAGGGATTCATTCAATCATCTCAACTGAAGGAACGTCTGCGTGTCCACACTGGGGAGAGGCCGATCACCTACTGTGAATGTGGGGAAGTACTCATGGTGGACATGGACTGTGCCTTTAAATGAGAGAGAGAGAGAAACTGCTTCGTAGCGTGTTTATTTAAGCAAGGTCAGATGACTCTCCCAGAGACACACAGTGGGACACCGGTTACGGCGACCGGTCAGTGAAAGGAGGCCAGTGACAGAGGAGTCACTGGGTGGAACTTTCGAGTGCCCACAAGCGAGGATTGAGGATCGATCAGGGTAATTGATCAGTGGCTATCACGGTGTGTGTAAGGGCTGACCCTGTGGAGGCTACTGGTGTGTCTACCCTTGCCTGGGAGGTAGTTTACCCTCGAAGACGGTCCCCTTAGCGATAAGCTGCGTTTGGCTAACTCAAGAGTGGATTTGGAGCCTGACGACGGAAGATCAATGGGACCTGTTTACTCGTTCTTCTCCTAGTGTGGTTTTCACCTTGGATTACAAATACCCCATTCTCTCTCTCTCTCACACCAATTGAACTGAACTTCCTTACATTACCATTGTAAGACTTTAACTCTTGTCACCCGAGCTTTAACGAGTTTGGGAATTATATTTACACACAAGTATATGCATAACACTGCTAACTTTTGATTTACCTGGTTTAAGTTACTATATTAAGTAGTTACTAATATATAGTAGTATTTAATATCAAAACCAGACTCCAGGTGTGCTCTATTGCTGCTGGTTCATTTAAACCGCTGCATTTACGTAACATAATTGGGGCCTGCGTCCGGGATATGAACAAATTGTTTGGGGGCTGAATTGATTGATTAATGATCGATCTGATTGGGGAAATCCCCTTTGATTTGTCTGAGTGGAAGATCAGCAGCAATGGAGGTTGATGGGTTTCTGACAAAGACAACTCCTGAAGCATTGGATGGCGCAAAGAGGGTTGTGCTGTTGGAAATTGATCAGAAATTAAAACTTCAGGTGAGCACTAAAATGAGGAAGGCTCAGATACAGACATTAATAGTGGAGTATTATGTATCTAAGGAAGTGTTTGATGGATATGTGACAGGGGAGTATTGTGTATCTAAGGAAGTGTTTGACGGAGATGTGACACTGGTGTATTATGTATCTAAGGAAGTGTTTGACGGAGATGTGACGGGAGTATTATGTATCTGAGGAAGTGTTTGACAGAAATGTGACAGCGGAGTATTATCTATCTAAGGAAGGTTTGACGGAGATGTGTCAGCGGAGTATTATGTATCTGAGGAAGTGTTTGACAGAGATGTGACAGCGGAGTATTATCTATCGAAGGAAGGTTTGACGGAGATGTGTTGGAAATGTTTGCTGAAAGTAAACCTACTGAGACTGAGCTTCAGCTCCAGTTAGAAAAATTAAAGAGAGAGGCTGAGGATAAGCAAAGACAGCATGAGTTACGACTAAAACAGTTTGAGGCTGAGGAAGCGGACAAACAGAGGAAAGAGGCAGAAAGACAGAGGTGGTTCGAGGTGGAGAGATGGCCGCAAGGAGGTCCAGTGCCAGACCTTGGTGAGAGGTTTAGTGCCCGTTGAGAAGTTAAGTTGGTACCTCCATTTGATGAAGCAGAAGTTGATGAGTCCTTCTTGCATTTTGAAAAAGTGGCTCAGAATCGAAGGTGGCCGAAAGACAGCTGGGCTGTTGTGTTACAAAGTGTAATTCAGGGGAAAGCCCAGCAAGCGTATTCTGCCCTAACACTTGAAGAGGCAGCTAATTATGACTCAGTGAAAGAGGCTGTGCTCAAGCCTTATGAGTTGGTTCCGGACGCTTACAGACAAAAGTTTAGAGATTTGAGGAAATCTGGGAACCAAACGTATGTGGAATTTGCCAATGAGAAGTCTGTGTACTTCAATCGTTGGTGCACCTCTGTTGGGGTAAATGAGGATATTAACAACTTGAAAGAGTTGGTTTTGATCGAAGAATTCAAAAGGTGCGTCCCTGATGACATAAAGCTGTATTTAGATGAAAAGGAAGCTGCCACTTTGCAGGAGTCTGCTAGATTAGCAGATGAGCTTGTTTTGACCCACAAGGTGAAGTTTACCTCGGATGAGAGCTTCCAAGAGAGTAGCTGGGATGACCAGGGTAAACTAGAAGTGGAAGCTGGGACTAGTGATGAAAGCCTGGAAGAGGAGGCAGTTCCAGTTGCCTGGGTTCAGGTTGTTGAAGCATCTGTAAATCCGCAGGATGCTGAGCGTTGTGTTGAAGCTCAGTTAAAACCTGAAATGTCTGATTTGGTTGGAAGGGAATTCAGTCCTTTTGTGAAGTCTGGATTGGTTTCAGGACCCTTGGTCTTGCTGAGGGAACAGTGGTTTGATGAGAAAGTGGGTGTTATTCTGTTAAATTGAGTTTTGGAATTTGAAAATAAACAACGGGGTTGTTTTTTCAAGTTTGTGGTTTGGAGAGACAGGGCTTGGAGATCTCTCAAAACAAAGTGGAGTGTTATTTTGACCAGGAGAGACCATCTGCGGATGTTGTCATAGGAACATACGGAACCAAAGGTCTTGGGGAATGGAACAAATGATTTGTTTGAAATTTGGGTTGAGCATCGATCCAGGGTATTGATAAGTGACTCTCACAAGCAGACACACAGTGGCAGTGGGTGGAAGCCGTTGCAGAGAAGTGGGGAGGAAGGTTTGAAACAAAGAACCGAGTGACAAGGGGTCACTGTTTGGACTCTCCCAACAGCCCACAAGGGTGGGTTTGGTTATTGATTCCAGCGAATAGGAATGTGTGATTGTCACATAGTTTGATCCACTGGAGTGGGTCTTTCTGGTTGGGGAATAACATTTGTGAATACCACTTCTGTTTTACCCTTGCCTGGGCGTGGTAGTCCACTGGAAGACGGTATCCCTGTGGTAAATCACTGCTGGAGTTACTTCGTACGTCGTGGAACTGGACAAGTGGCTATCACGTTGTGTGACTGGGGCAACCCTGTGGAATCTACCTGTGTGTGTTACCCTTGCCTGGGTGGTAGTTCCCCCCGAACACGCTACCCCTGTGATAAGCTATCTTTTGGTGATGATGCATAAGTGGATTCTGGTTGAGTAACCTGTGGTCACCACTTTGGGATGACCTGTAGCTGAATTCGGGTGTGGTGTTGTGGTAACCACTCGTGTCAAAAGGATATTCCGTGAAGATCACTGTAGGAGATACTTCGTGTGTGGATCTGGGAACGACAGAGATAAAACCTGCAGCTATTTTTATCCTGTTTATCATCGAGGAAAACAATGTAATTGCCTTCTCTCGACATTCACCTTTGGGATACAAAGGTAGGGCTCTCAGTACCATTGACCTCTGTTTCAGGACTGCCGCAGGTGAAGTTTCGCCGAAGCCTTACTTGAAGTATGTGTCTGATATGAAGAAGGAGCTGCAAAGGGCTTATGAGCTGGCTGGGGAGGCAGCTGCCAAGCAGAATCGGAGAAATAAGAAGAGGTGTGACCAGAAAGTGAAGTTCTCCCAACTCCTGCCGGCAGACCGAGTCCTCGTAAGGAATTTGGGATTTCCTGGGAAGCACAGGTTGGCTGATCACTGGTCGGGCACACCCTATCTGGTGGAGAGTCAGTTGCCCAACTTACCGGTTTCCAAGTGCAGCCCGAGGATGGGAAGGGCCCGTCAAGATTCTCCATCGGAATCATCTGTCGCCCCTGGGGTGAGATGTACAGGTGGAACGGGAGCCCCAGGTGCCGGCTACACCCAGTACTGGGACTCTGCGTCCACGTGGGATGGAGGAAGAGCCCACACCGGGAGAGACGGGCCCGCTCAGAGGGGGATGATGACTCGGACAACTGGTGCATGTGGCTGTTCGCTGAGGCCCCCATGATTGAGGGGGAGGCTCCTGGCCCTTCCCCCACTGGGTTAGACGGGGTAAGGGTGGCTACTGATGGGCCGTCAGGGGTACCACAGGGCGTTGGAGAGGATGATGTGGGGCCCGAGTGAGAGATAGAGGGTTCCGAGGTGCAGAGGGGTTTGGGTGACCACTCGCAGGAGGGTTCACCTCATCGTTTCCATGAGTCTCCTGTAATGTCCGAGGTGGAGGAGTTCGAGGAGGGAGTACACAGGTCACAGAGAAGTAAGGACCCCCCACATAGGTTGGCCTTGATAGCGCCCAGGGAACAGGGTGTGATCTCCACTGTTTCGGGGAGTTATGTCACTGCTTTCTGCACTTGGGTTGGGCTCTGTGTTTTGCAGGAAGGGTTAGCAAATTATCTAAGCGTCATGAGGACATGACTAAATTCGGTGGGGGGAGAATGTAGGGCTCTCAGTACCATTAACTGTGGTGTTAGCTGTTGAGACTAACAAAATGGCTTCTCTGTAATGTTAATACTGTCATGGGTTTCTGTAGCTGAAATGTTTGGGTTAGATTATTTAGATTATGAGGACACTCAGTCCTCATTTATTGTCATTTAGAAATACATGCATTAAGAAATGATACAATGTTCCTCCAGAGTGATATCACAGAAAAACGGACAAACCAAACACTAACACTGACAAGACCACATAGTTATAACATATAGTTACAGCAGTGCAAAGCAATACCATAATTTGATAAAGAGCAGACCATGGGCACGGTAAAAAAAAAAATTTCAGAGTTCCCATCAACTCCCGATAGTCCTGATAGCAGGCGGCAAAAAGGAGAAATTCTCCCTGCCGTAAACCTCCAGGCGCCGACAACTGCCGATGCATGGACGTACCTGACCACAGCAGACTCTGAGTCCGTCCGAAAACTTCGAGCTTCCGACCATCCTCTGCCGAGCACTTCGACCTGCCCCGGCTGCCAAGCAGCAGGCAAAGCCGAGGACTTGGGGCCTTCTCCTCCGGAGATTCTGGATCACACAGTAGCAGCGGCAGCGAAGAAGGCATTTCAGAAGTTTCTCTGTGCTCTCACGTCTGTCTCCATCAAATCAGGATTGTGCACGGCACCCTACTTGACAAGTAACAGATATCATCCACTGGAGTGGCCGCTGCGCGCTGCGTCACGCCGCCATCTTCTCCTCCTCCTGCCGATACGGGTGGAACTAATCACTGGAGAATTGTTATGTTATCTTGTATGTGTGAGCTCAGCGGGAGTTTGTTGTCTTTTTCGGGATGCGAGCGAGGAGGACGGACGTGTGAGGAGCGGACAGCGGTTCCAGGGTGGCGGATACTGGAAGTTGGCGGTTCGGACGGTGGCCAAAGGCTCGGAGGGTCGTTGTGGATGGAACCGGAGGTGTGAACTCTAACGTATTAAAACATTATGTGCACAAACTGATAAACTTACTGCTTTGGTGCCTTTAGGTTATCTGTTTCTACTAACCCATCACTAAGAAATAACAAAATGTTGTAATTATTTACTCGCCTCTGGTGTATTGTCTGATACTGTGTTGGGAGCGTGCACTGGGGGTGGAGGGGGCATTTCACTGTGTTTACACCGAAGTATTGCACTAGTGGCAGGGTGACAGCAGTTCACCCTAGACGAACGGGGGTAAATTGGGGCACAGACGTTACACAAACATCTCTCATCAATTAACCTGAGGATTGAACTGAACTTCCTTACATTACCATCGTAAGACTTTAACTCTTGCCACCCGAGCTTTAATGAGTTTGGGAATTATATTTACATATATACACTTAACATTGCTAACTTTTGATTTGCCTGGTTTAAGTTACTATATTAAGTAGTTACTAATAAATAGTGGTTTTTAACATTAAAAACAGACTCCAGGTCTGCTCTATTGCTGCTGGTTCATTTAACCCGTCACGGGGTACGTAACAAGCCTCTCCTTCTCTAATGTCAGGATGAATTTTATCATATTGAGATCACTTGCCCTGAAGGGTTCTTTGAACTTAAGTGACCTAATTAATTCATTACAACACCCAATCCAGAATAGCTGATCCCCACGAGGGCTCAACCATGAGCTGCTCTAAAAAAGCATCTTGTTGGTATTCTAGGAATTCCTCCTCTTGAGACCAATACCATCCTAATTTTCCTAATCACCTGCATGATAATCCCCTATGTAACATTGCCCTTTTGGCATGCATTTTCTATCTCCCATTGTAATTTGTGGAAAACATACTACTGTTTGGAGGTCTCTATACAATTCCCATCAGGGATTTTTTTTTACATTTGCTGTTCCTTAATCCGCCCACAGAGATTCTACACCTTCCAACCCTATGCCACCTGTTTCGAATGATCTTATTTAGTATTTTACCAACAGAGCCACACAACTCCACTACCGGCTTGTTCTTTCAAGAAACATGTAAGTATCTGGGAAACAAGAGGACCTGCAGATGCTAGAAATCTAGAGAAATACACACAAAGTGCCGGAGGAGCTCAGCATGTCAGGCAGCATCTATGGATGGGAATCAACATTTCGGGCCAAGATGCTTCATCGGGACTCTTGATACCCACGTATTTGGAATATCAACAAGCAAAGACAATAGAAAGTAGTGCAAAATGGGGAAAACCTTTGACAAAATTTAGTTCAAGGTTTAAAAAAAAACCTGCCAAACAGAGATCAATAGTTCACAAATACAACAAAGGCAATAAACACTTTCATCAATACCGACATTGACTTTTTTAATGAAAATATCTTGGTCCCACTTCAATCAGTAAAATTTACAAAGATAAATAAGAACTGAAATGACAACTTTAGAAAAGACTATTTACACTCAAACCCACTTAGATTAACACTACCTTGGACAGATGGAGGAAGGGAAATAACACACTTGGAAAAAAAAAATCACACAACAGTCAGATAAAACTTCGGAGTATATATTTTCACAAAAACTGAACCGGACTCAACAGTCTGTGTGTATATATGCAATTGTGATAAGAAATGCAGACCAGAAACTTAAATGAGAGGCTAACTCAGAAAAATAAATCATCACTGTGGAAGAAAATATTAACCAGTGGAATGAGTACGACCCTCCATGGGAGACATCCCAACGATCTGAGCAGACCAGATGTTGACAAGGAAGCATCGAGCATCTGACTGGGAGTTGGAGACCTCTTCCCAGAAACAGAGGGGTTCCTTGCAGAAATACAGGACAAGGTGGTTAAGAAAAATAAGAAAAAAATCAAAACTACATGCAAACGTTGTACAATACAAACAAACAAGGCAATAAATGCGGGGAATATCGAGAGAAACCAGACACAATCCAACACATTCCAGGATCCTGCAGAAGTTGAACTCAATTTGATTACAATCAAGTGGCAAATATCATTCACCAGAATCTTGCTTTAAAATACAAACTGATGAGTGACCTTCATCACTTCATTAAGGCAAAATATATTCGAGCCTGATCCAGTTTTAGAGTCAGAATCTCACAAAGTATATGATAATCAATACATTATTTCAGATAGGACAATCCATAATAACCATCCGGATATAATATTACAGGATAAACAAGCAGGAACAACTCCCTCAATAGATATAACCATTCCCACCACGCACATGTGCCTCGACCAGTGGAGCACCTCACACCGGGATCTTTTTTTTTAAATTACTTTATTTACAATTTTCAATTTTACAAAGACAAAATATATTGAAGATAAAACAATACCAAGGAAATACAGTACCAGGTGGAGCACAGACAAAACAAATCGAAAACAGAAAAGAAACAGGCTGCCAGACAATTTACAAGATTACTTAAATAAACTTTCAGAAAAAGAGTGGACACAATAGTAACATCACGGTTTCTCTGTAGCAGAAATGTTTAGGTTATGACTGGAGATAACAGGGTTTTGGAGTGCGGGGCTATTCAATGACAGAAATGTTCTCTCTTGTGAGTCTGGAAGGGAGATTTTCGTGGTCTTTTGCTGGGGAGAGATGAGAAGACGCGAATAGAGAGAGTGGGCTCTTTTTTTTGTTTTCTTTACGAACCCTATAGTCAAAGTCAGAATTATAAAGCTCAATCGTTTAATCACATATTGTGTACTGTTTGTTATTTCAGGGTACTGATTTGTAACAGGGGAGACATCGCACAGCATCCACCCAAATGAGATTTCTTAAGCTTGACTGGGCTGGGGGCTATCAGCCCCTATATTAAGCTGCCAGCTGAAGCGATAGTTACATTCGGCAAGATGACTGAGTGAATCGCTTCCACATTCACAGCAGGTGAACAGCCTCTCCCCAGTGTGAACCTGGTAGTGTGTCATAAGGATAGATAACTGAGTGAATCCTTTACCACATTCACAGAGGTGAACAGCCTCTCCCCAGTGTGAACCTGGTAGTGTGTCATAAGGATAGATAACTGAATGAATCCTTTACCACATTCACAGCAGGTGAACAGCCTCTCCCCAGTGTGAACTCAATGATGCAAATTTGGTTGATTTGGCTGAGAGAATCTCTTCCCAAAGTCTGAGCAGCTGATCAGCCTCTAACCAGGGTGAACTCGCTGGTGTCTCTGCAGCAGAGATGACTGAGTGAATCCCTTACCACACACTGAGCAGGTGAATAGCCACACCCCAGTGTGAACTGACCAGTGTGATTGCAGGTGAGATGACCGAATGAATCCCTTCCCACAGTCTGAGCAGGTGAATGGCCTCTCCCCAGTGTGAACTCGCTGATGTACCTTCAGTTTAGATGAGCAAGTGAATCCCTTCCCACAGACTGAGCAGTTGAATGGCCACTCCCCAGTGTGAACTGACTGGTGTCCCAGTAGCTGAGATGACAAAGTGAATCCCTTCCCACAATCCGAGCAGATGAAGGGCCGTTCCCCGGTGTGAACTCGCTGATGCACCTTCAGTTCGGATGAGCAAGTGAATCCCTTCCCACAGCCTGAGCAGGTGAATGGCCTCTCTCCAGTGTGAACTCGTTGATGTAACTTCAGTTTAGATGAGCAAATGAACCCCTTCCCGCAGTCCGAGCAGGCAAATGGCTTCTCCCCGGTGTGAACTCGCTGATGTACCTTCAGTGGGGATGAGCAAATGAATCCCTTCCCACAGTCTGAGCAGGTGAACGGCCTCTCTCCAGTGTGAATTCGCTGATGTACCTTCAGTTGGGATGACGAAGTGAATCCCTTCCCACAGTCTGAGCAGATGAATGGCCACTCCCCAGTGTGAACTGACTGGTGAGCCATTAGGTCAGATGATCGAGTGAATTCTTCCCCACAAATTCAGCAGATGACCAGCCTCCGCCCAGTGTGAGCTGAATGGAGTGTCCACAGGTGGAAAGACCGACTGAATCCCTTCTCACACACGCAACAGGTGAATGGCCTTGTCCAGTGTGAACTTGCTGATGTACCTTCAGTTCAGAAGACCGACTGAATCCATTCCCACTGTATGAGCAGATGAATGGGTTCCTCCCTGTGTAAAATGACGGGAATGCCAGTCAGTCTGATGATCGAGAGAGTCCCTCCCCACAGTCTGAGCAGGAAGGATGATCGAGTGAATCCCTTGCTCCACTTCTTAAATATCTGGACAGAGACAGCAAAACTGGCGTATTGTGTTCGAGATTCCAGTAGACAAATTCCTTGTCATTTTTAACCTGTAAAAAAAAAAGATTTACAAAATCTATCAAACTGTGTTGGACAGCCTTTCAGATGAGGTCACTTGAATTGTCAACGTGTGATCTGGCATCACACTGTTACAGTGAAGTTCAACACAAGTTGGAGAGAGAAATCATCTTCTAACAGGGCACAGTGCTGGTATCTGGAATGACCATCAAATTCTCTGATGCTCTTCCTGTCTCTCTAAGAATGGGGTATTTCTGCCATCTCCAGTCTGTGACCTGGCTCAGTTTGACTCTCTCCATTGGTATTATTCCCTGTTCCCACTGAGCTGCATGGATTCTTGGCCCCACAGTAACTGAAACACTCTCACACAAATAGCCGGCAGTGCATTCCACGCACCCCACCACTCTCTGTGTAAAAAACTTACCCCTGACATCCCCTCGGTATCTATTAACAAACACCTTAAAACTATGCCCCCTCGTGTTAGCCATTTCAGCCCTGGGAATAAACCTCTGGCTATCCACATGATCAATGCTCTCATCATCTTATACACCAAAAAAGGCTCCAAACATAAACAAGAAATTATACATTGCTTTGAGGATTTGGTAGAAGCATACAAAATTTTGAGGGTATAGATAGAGAAAATGAGAGCAGCTTTTTCCACTGAGGTTGGGTGGGTTAACAACCAGAGGTCATGGGTAAATGGGGAAGGATAAAATTTATCTGAAACATTTGGAAAAGCTCTTTACTGAAATGGCCATGAGAGTATGGAATGCACAAGTGGTGAATATCAGCTCAGTTTCACCATTTAAAAGAAGTCTGGATGGGAGCCTGGATGGTAGGGGTATGGAGGGCGATGGTCCCAGTGCAGGTAGTTTCATTAGACAGATTAAATGTTCTTTCAGCTTTGACTAGATGAGCCAAATATCCTGTCTCCGTACTGAACTTCTCCATGTTTCTATGACAGAGAAGATGGCCAAACTTGTTTGGAAGGGAATAGGTAGGAGTGACAATGAAGCAGTAATGGCTGGAGCTTCTGGGAGCAATTCGGGAGCTGAGTGATCAACACATCCCAAAGAAGAGGAAGCATTGGAAAGGCAGGAGGAAACAACCATGGCTGAAATGAGAAGCCAAAGCCAATATAAAATCCAAAGAGAGGGCAAACAAAAGAGCAAAAACTGTTGGGAAGCTTTTAGAAACCAACAGAAAATGACTAAAACAAGTTGGATGTCCTCGGGGGTGGAATTATGATATTGTGGTCATTTAACAGTCTTGGTTGCACCCAACAGTCTGAGACATTTAGAGGAACAAAATATCCGGGGCCTCAGTATCTCTTGAAAACCAAGGTTCCCTGCACCAGTTACCTTTCAACTTTTATTTGGCAGGCACGTACAATCTCTGCACCATCAAAATTTCACTTCTGAAGGCCTCCCACTTACCAAGTACTCCTTTGCCAGAAAACGCCTGTCCTAAACCACACCTGTCAGATCTTTTCTGAAACCATTAAAATTGACTTCTCTTGAAGTTGGAATCTCAACCCATGGTCCAGACCACTCTTTTTCCATATTTACGTTGAATCTCATAGCATTATGATCACTAAATTCTGTCACCAGCCCTGGATCATCAGCTTATTGCACACTTCTACATCAGAAATTCTACACACTGATTAAGGGCACATTTGACAAACTCAACCCCATCTAGACCTTTTACAGTATGGGAGTCCCCGTCAATATATGGAAAGTTAAAATCACTTACTGAATAAACCTTTGTTTCTTGACATAGTCTGCGATCTCTCCACAAACTTGTTCCTCAAAATCCCTCGGACTGTAGGGGGCAAACAAGTCCCAATAATGGCTACAATATCATAATTCCCTCTTCTGAGCTCATCTGGCTTTCCTACGATGCTTCTTGCATTGTGATATACACAGCTCAGCACATTCATCACACCATGCTCAACCATTTGATTGCTGACTCTATCTGAGGTCTGAACAACATCTGACTGGTGTCAAGAAAACAAACTCTCCCTCATTGTCACAAAAACAAAGGAGCTGATTGTGGACGACAGGAGGAATGGAGACAGGCTAACCCCTATTGACATCAATGGATCTGGGGTTGAGGGGGTGAGCAGCTTTAAGTTCCTCGGCATAAACATCACCGAGGATCTCACATGGTCTGTACATACTGGCTGTGTTGTGAAAAACGCACAACAGCACCTCTTTCACCAGAAGCTTGGAATGGGGCCCCAAATCCAGAGAACTTTCTACTGGCACACACATTCCAATAACTTTCCCACTACTGATGTCAGGCTCACCCACGTATAATTTCCTAGTTTATTTTTAGAGCCTCTCTTGAACAGTGGAACAACATTGGCTGTTCTCCAATCCTCCAGTACCTCACCTGTCACTCAGGATGATTTAAATATCTGTGCTTGTGCCCCGACAATTTCTGCAGTTGTCGGCCGCAGGGTCCTAGGGAACAACTTGTCAGGCCCTGGGGATTGATCTACGCTAACTTGCCTGAAGACAGCAAACACCTCCATCTCTGTAATCTGTACAGGGTCCATGAAGTTGATGCTGCTTTGCCTCACTTCTATAGACTCTGTGACCATCTCCTGAGCAAAAAATCTCCCACATCTATTTTGTCTCCTCATATGGATTACCATTCTGATCTTGCAGAGTATTAATTTTTCCCTTGCAATCTTTTCACACTCAACATACCTGCAGAATCCATGAGCATTCTTCTTCACCTTGTCTGCTGAGGCAACCTGATGTCTTCTTTTATTTCTTTCATAAGTGTTCACTTGAATTTCCTGTATCTCATAAGTACCCCATTTGTTCCTATCTGCCTGTACCTGGTATGCACCTCCTTTTTATTGATCTGGGGGAGGAAAGCCAAAGGGGTGATGGAGCTGCATGGTGGGAGGTGGGGGTAGAGGTGGGGGGGTTAAACTAAAGTTGCAGGGGGAATGGGAGCCTGAATAACAGAACAGATAGTGGAGGGGTTATGGAGACAGATGTTGTTCAGTCCTCAGACAAATTCAGGAATGAGAAACGTTGAGCATGGTGCAGTAAATATGCTCAATCTTGTATATTTCAATACAAGGAGCAGCGTAGGAAAGGCAGATGTGTTCAGGGCACGGATCAACACCTGGAATTAAGATAATAGGATCTGGCAACTGTGGACTGGGACAGGCTGCTTTATGGAAAAGGTGTGCTTGGTAAATGGGAGGCCTTCAAAGTGAAGTTTTCAAAGTACAAAGCGGGTGTGTGTTTGTCAGAATAAAAGGTAAAGATAGAGACTGTAGGGAACCTTGGTTTTCAAGAGATATTGAGACCCTGGGGAAGCACAAAATGGAGTTGCAGAACAGGGATAGGCAGGCAGGTTCTTATGGAGTATAAGAAATGCAGGAGAACACATAAGAAATTTTTTAAAAAAAGCACAGCAGCTCTTTCACCTCAGACGGTTGAAGAAATTGGGGATGGGGCCCAAAATCCTAAAAACTTTCTACAGGGACACAATTGAGAGCATCCTGACCAGCTGCATCACTGCCTGGTATGGGAACTGTACTTCCCTTAATCACAGGAACCTGCAGAGAGTGGTGCGGACAGCCCAGCGCATCTGTAGATGTGAACTTCCCACTATTCAGGACACTTACAGAGACAGGTGTGTAAAAAGGCCCCAAAGGATATTGGGGACCCAAATCACCACAACCACAAACTGTTCCTGCTGCTCCCATCCAGGAAACGGTACCACAGCAAAAGGACCAACAGGCTCCGGGACATCATCTTCCACCAGGCCATCAGACTGATTAATTCATGCTGATACAATTGCATTTCTATGTTATATTGACTGTCCTGTGTACAAACTATTTATTATAAATGACTATAAATTACACATTGCACATTCAGACAGAGACATAATGTAAATATTTCTACTCCTCATGTGTATGAAGGATGTATGTAATAAAGTCAATTCACCCTCCCCACTATCTGTTCTGTCATTCTGGCTCCCATTCCCCCTACAACTTATTTGAACCACATCACCCTCTCCCCACACTCGCACTAGCGAGCCTCACCACTGGGATATTAGTCCCCTCTCACCCCTTTGACTTTCCTCTGTCAGTGATCCCCCCGACAGTGTCTAAAGTGGGTCCACCTGTTGTTGTGCGGGACGGACACAAGATTACTCTGCGATGGCCATTTCACCTCATTCCCCTTCCCGACTCTCACCCAGTTTCCCGTGTCCCGCACCTGGGGTGTACCTCACCTCTCCTCATCTCACATGGGGGTAGAACAAAGGTGATTTTCTCAACAGCTGATGTCAAAGATTTTGTTCCCTCGGAGGGAAATGGAAATAAATCAGAAAGCGGACATTTACTTTGGGATTTGTTCCGCTTTGACGGAGAGAGCAATGCCAGGTTGATTCAGCGGGGTAACGCCCTCTCAGCTGGTCCGCCTCTACTATTGGTTGTAACCAGTGATTGACATCGCTTCGCACCAATGGGAATAGCAGCTCCTGAATCCTCTGTTGACAGCCGTCACCTGTGGGGGAGCGCTCGTATTTAGAAACACCTGAATGGACGTTTCTGATGATTTCGGTGGGACAACAACATTAATCACGGGTTTCATCACTGAATCCAGTGTTGTGAGATGTAAAGTCCCCTGTTATGTGTCCGGCTGTGCCGTGTTGTTGGTGGAGTGGGCAGCCTGGTGTTTGTCTCGATTCGGGTCACAACACCAGAATTGCCAGCGGGGTCCACACACAGTGTATTAGTCAACAGAAAACCTCTGGTCCCTGCAGTCTCTGTCTCCTGGTAAACTCAACACCCTGACAATGTGGACCAGAGACACCCCTTCCTCTCAGAGTCAGGGGATCACTCAGACAGCTGATCGCTGAGAGGAATTATATTTATTGGTCATTAAAGTTCACCCAGATTCGTGTGGACGGATTTGATGTGGAGTTCGGGGTGTCACAGTGAAAGGGCCGGACGGCCGAACTCTCTCCGTTGTCCAAACATCCTTCCAGGTGAGGCGACACTTCACCTGTGAATCTTCCGGGGTCGCCCGTTGTGTCCGCTGCTCCCGATGCGGCCGCCTCGACACTGGTGACACCAGACCCTCCGCAGTTGTGCGGGGTCGGGTTGTTTTTTTTTGGGGGGGGATCGATGTTATTGTTCCCTTTTGTGCGGGAGGGGTGGGTTTTGGGGGTTGATGATCGGGATGCCGTTCTTTTTGATGTAGGGGTGGGCTGGGAGTTTGATTTTTCTCTCTGATCGACTTTCATGCTCTTTCTTTGTTTCGTGGCTCTGTGGAGGAGAACAAAAACTCAGTTGTTCACGGATATTTGCTTTGACAGTAAATTAACCTTTGAACTATCCGCTCCGAGCGGGACTTCCCGGTGTCCAAACATTTTCATTCCCATTCCGATTCCCATTCCCGTCCCGACGCGTCAACCCATCGCCTCCTCTTGTGCCAAGCTGAAGCCACCTCAGGGTCCAGGATCAGCACCTTGTATTCCGTCTGAATACTCCCTCCCCAACCCGATGGCATGAATATCGATTTCTCCTTCCTTTGAACAAATCTCCCCCTCACCCCTCCCTCCCACTCCCTCTCTTCCTCTCTGACTTTTCACGTCCTCTCACCTGCTGATCACTTGTCTCTGGGTCCACTGCTCCATCCCTTTCTCCTGTTCTCCACTCTCGTCTCCTATTAGATTCTATTTTCTTCAGCTCTTGACCTTTCCCACCTACCTGGCTTCACCTATCACCTTCCAGCGAGACATTTCCTCTCCCGCCCCGATTTTATTCAGATATTTCCCCCATTGCATTTCAGTCCTGAAGGAGGGTTCAACTGGAAACATCGACTGTTGACTCTTTTCGATAGATGGTGCCCGGCCTGCTGAGTTCCGCCAGCATTTTGTTTGTGTTGCTTTGGATTTTCAGCATCTGCAGACTTTGTCGTGTTTGTGATTTACCTCTCCGTTGTCGCTCCAGCCTCCAGCTACTGGTGGCGCTGCATGGACCTTCGGCCACTGGTGGCGCTGCATGGACCTTCGGCCACTGGTGGCGCTGCATCGACCTCCGGCCACTGGTGGCGCTGCATGGACCTCCGGCCACTGGTGGCGCTGCATGGACCTCCGGCCACTGGTGGCGCTGCATGGACCTCCGGCCACTGGTGGCGCTGCAGCGAACCTCCTGCTAAACGCATGCGCGGTGCCGAATGCAGCTGCCGTTGGCGGTTCTCCTGTTGGGGCGGCGGTGAGTGGAAACAAATCTCGGGTTTGTGTGAATCGGGGCCGGTGGATCGGGAAAGTCCCGGGCCCGGGCTCTGTCTGACGGCTGGAGCAGGGGTGCAGGGACAATCTTTTAGGTGCTGGAGCTGGACGAGGGGTGGTTGATAAGTTCGTGGCCTAAGTTAGAAGGCCTGAAGTTTACAGCTGTCGTTACATGTACGTGTAGTTCCGCTCTGTGAGTGATCATGCAGAAAGTTTGAAGTTAATAACTGTTGTGGTATTTCTGTGTCAGATAATTGAAAATTGACTGGTTTTCAAAATTGACTCCTTCCACCTTAGGCTAAGAACCTCGATCTCACACCTAGTTAGTGTAGCAGCTCATTTCATGCACTGGGTAACTTCCTTCCCCCATTCATGTAATGAGCAGGTACACAAATTGGCTGTGGCATATATAAATGAATAGGGCTTCATATAATGTCAAGCACTAAACCAAGATGAAAGAAATATATGAATTCCACAGCTCAATAGACAATAGATGCAGGAGTAGGCCATTTGATCCAGCACCGCCATTCACTGTGATCATGGCTGATCATCCACAATCAGTATCCAGTTCCTGCCTTAACCCCATAACCTTTGATTCCGCTATCTTTAAGAGCTCTATCCATCTCTTTCTTGAAAGCATCCAGAGACTTGGCCTCCACAGCCTTTGGGGCAGAGCATTCCATATATCCACCACTCTCTGGGTGAAAAAGTTTTTCCTCAACTCCGTTCTAAATGGCCTGCTCCTTATTCTTAAACTGTGGCCTCTGGTTCTGGACTCACCCATCAGCGGGAACATGTTTCCTGCCTCCAGCATGTCCAATCCCTTAATAATTATAGATGTTTCAATTAGATCCCCTCTCAGGCTTCTAAATTCCAGAGGACACAAGCCCAGTCGCTCCAATCTTTCAACATATGACAGTCCCGCCATCCCGGGAATTAACCTTGTGAACCTACGCTGCACTCCCTCAATAGCAAGAATGTCCTTCCTCAAATTTAGAGACCAAAACTGCACACAGTACTGCAGGTGTGGTCTCACCAGGGCCCTGTACAGCTGCAGAAGGACCTCTTTGCTCTTATACTCAATTCCCCTTGTTATGAAGGCCAGCATGCCATTAGCTTTCTTCACTGCCTGCTGTACTTGCATGCTTGCTTTCAGTGACCGATGTACACAGAAATATAGTGACAGTTAAGACATTAACAAGATTATAGCCTATCAAACATCTGAACAGGGATCCAAGCCTGACTTCGAAGGACCATTACTTTCAGAACTGCATTTGGAGCCGGTTAGAAAATTTGAACGAGATGCAGGCGAAACACAGCTTTTGTTAGTTTTACTGTTATCAATGACTTGTATGTTATCCTTGTTACACTCCTCAGCTTGTTTACGGAAGAAAGAAGTTAACATTGTTTGCTTAGAAGCCACAGGGTTGTTAGTGAGAAAAATTTACTTTTGTATCAGCGAGTAATCCACGGACCACCACAGATGTAGCCTTACTGATACGACTGAGTCAGAGCAGACAGCAGGGCCCACAGCGCTTAGCAGTGTTCCTAAGCAGGTATAAAAATAACAGAAATAAAGCAAGTAAGTTTTTTACACTCTTAGCCACCGAAATTGGAACTAAGTAATCAAGTATGAAAAAAAACGTCTAATGAAGTTTTGCTAAAGCCACGAATATTTCTGAATATTAGTATCAAAAGTGGAAGGTTGGCAACTCTGCCTCGTACCGTTTCTCTCGCAGAAATGTTTGGACAGGAAGTGTATCTGTGAGTGTCGATACTCACAATATCCTCACACGTCGGGTACTACATGGTTAGACCTATACAGATTCTGTTTAGTCTTTAAATGTATAAAAAGTTAAAGAAGCTTGAATCTTTACATAAATTATTGTCGTATCTATACGAATAAAAAATATCGTATTTGGAAGTGATAAATGTTAATAGGGGAGGAGGGCAACCATTTGGGAGGTTTGGAAATGCGTTTTGTCTCGTTTATTGCCTCACTAATTTACTCTTTTTCCTATCAACACAAAGAGACAAACAGCCTCTTTCCAATCAACTACAGTTGGTGGAGCTCGGCCAAGGGGTTGATGCGCTATTAATGACAGTTGAAATGATGTAAAACTAGCTTATAGCCTAGAAATTTTTTTTCCCCATTTGCCTTGTGAAAAAAACTAAATTCACTTTATCCAGATGTAGAAGAAGATTTTGGATGATTACCTTGAATTCTTCATCAAAATCAGGCCGAAGATAAGCGAGCAGTGAATTTTTCTTTCATTATTTTGGACTTTTAACCTGGGTTTCGATGTTCATTCCTTGCTTAATACAGCTGCTACCTGGAATCCAATGGTACCCGTTGGAAAGAGCGGAAAAACGCTCACACTTGTGTACAGTCGTCCCTCGGCTGGAGAGAGACTGAGGATCTGTGAAATGGAGGGAGGCTACAGCAGGGCATGCTGGGAAAACAACGGGTCGAGCGAGGACGAATTTCACAAATACCTCAATAAAAAACAGTCACAGCTCCAGGATTTCACCAAAAACGATCAAATATCCTATCCTAATGTTATTAGTGGTATTTTCCCCACCAGTTACCACTCCCTATCCCAAACCCCCGCCTCTGTAAAATTCCCCCTATTTAATATGCGGCCGCTGTTAAATTCCCCGCTTGTTCATTTTGACGTTTTTTTACCGAGGTGCCGGAGTGGTGCCCCGGTGAGCTCCGGCAGCACTGCACCCCTGTTTAGATCCAAGTAAAATGGACCCGGGGATCAAGCTGCCCGGGTTTGTGAGGTGTTGAGCCAGTATTTCTGGTCTGGGATCAAATGTTTGTTTCTGGAGTTCCTCTGGAAGCAATGCTGTTAACCTGAGGAGAGAATGAGTTTGTATTCCATCCCTCACAAGGACAGGCTGTGATTAAATGGGCTGTTCTGTGTTTGCACCAGCAGAAATAGACCTGGGGGGGTTTCAGTGTTCAAACTGTGTTTGGAAATTCCTCCACGCTGTCACTTGTCTGTCAGACAGTGGAAATCAAACAGAAACTCAACTTGCTGGAGATCTGCACTAAATTCTGAACCCATTCTGACAGAAGATTGTGAACCTGAATGGTTAAATTTGTTTCTCTCCCCACAGCAGTTCCTTTCCTGTTGAGCGACTCTGGTGATTCCAGTTTCTTTCTATTAAATTCACTCTGGGATGGTTTACATTTCCTGATTGTCTGTTGTACTTGGGAATGTGTTCAGTGCAGTTGTTGCTGACAAGGTTCACATGAATAATCTCAGGAATGATCGGTTTTATGTGTGAGGAGCATTTGATGGTTATGGGGCTGTGCTCAGTGGAGTTCAGACGGGGTGGTGAAAGGGGAGGTGGTTAAGTAAACCTACTGAATGCTGAGAAGCCTGGATACAGTGGACATGGAGAGGATGTTTCCATTAGACGGAGAGTCTGTGATCTGACAGCACAGTCTCAGAATAAAGACGCTTCCCTTTAAAACTGAGATGAGAAAAATTTCTTCAGCCAAAAGATGGCTGATCTGTGGAATTTGTTGCCACAGAGGGTGGTTGGAGGCTGCCATTTGGGTATATTTAGGGCAGAGATTAATATATTCATCATTACTAAGTAGCTTCAGGGTTACAGGAGGAAGGCGGGAATATGGTGTTGGAATAAATCTCAGCCATGGTTGAGTGCTGGAGCAGACTCGATGGATCGAATCACCTAATTCTGTTCCTGCATCTTATATCTTAGCGATGACTGAACGATGACTCCTTCCTATCCCTCATCAGGTTTTGTGACGTGTCAGGGGCAGTTACAGATTTGTTCACTGAGATCATTAGATTTGTCTTCAATGTTTAGATTTCAGTGAGCAGAAATATTTTGTTCTCCTTTGTGTTGTTAACGTGCTTCATCATCTTTCATGTTAAAGTTAGACCTGCGGTGAGAGATTTATTGGAAGAAAAGCCCACAACTGGAAGAGAACCACGACTGAAGATGAGGGAACAGCAGCAAGTGACCCAGCCCGAGGACTGAGAGCACCAACTGGAGAGAACCCTTCTGACTCAGGGTTTCCATTGATTCAGTCCGGAGCAAGTTTGGTGAGTCTCATTTACTCAAACACTGGTCCTTTAGACATTACATATCTGTACAGAGTAAGGTAGGGAATAGTTATGGTGAGACTGAATGTGCCCAGAAATACCAGTTATGCCTCTGTCAGACCCAGTTACAATCACTTCTGGTCTGGTAATGTACTGTCAGTATCCCAGCTCTTTAATCTCACTCACATTCCCTCAGTGTTTGCTCATTTGAAGAACTTGCATCTTATGAAGTAGCTTTTGGTCTGTTCTGAGTGTGGAGAGGGAAGGAGGGGTGTTTATATTACTATCTTGCAAAAAGAAGTAATTGTTTGACATTACTTGCTGCAAACTCACTCCCCATACCCTGTACATTCTCAACCAGATTATTGACATAGATGACAAGTAGCAATGGGTGTAACCCTGGGGAACTCCACGAGGCGCGGGCCTGGACTCCAATAACCAGCCTCCCATCATCACCATCTGCTTCCTGCCATCTAGCTGTTCCCAGACTCTGGACTCTGTGACAAACACAATGTTAGCAGCAAGATTAGACAGAGATTAATATAAAGAGAGATTTGTTGCTTCCTGGTGCGTGGAATGCACTGCCTGAGTCAGTGGTGGAGGCAGATACACTAGTGAAGTTTAAGAGACTACTAGCCAGGTATATGGAGGAATCTAAGGTGGGGGCTTATATGGGAGGCAGGGTTTGAGGGTCGGCACAACATTGTGGGCCGAAGGGCCTGTACTGTGCTGTACTATTCTATATTCTATATCAAGACAGAAACACCTCCTCCTCCGTCATCTGTATAGGGTCCATGATCGCATTGCTGTTTCGCCTCACTGTGAAGACGCTGTATGTCTCCTGAGTAAACATAAATGCAAAAAATCCATTTTAAATCTCCCCCACCTACGTCAGCTTCATGCATTAATGCCCTCTCTGAACTTCAAGAAGACCAATTTTGCCTTTTGGTATACTTTTGTTTTGAATATATTTGATGAAGGAGTTGGTGCTCTCCTTTTCATTATCTGCTGGAGCAAACTCGTGCCGTACTTCAGCCCTCTTGATTCCCTCCTTTAGTAACTCTTGAATTATTTATACTTATCAGTACCTCATTTGTTCTTTCCTGCCTATACTTGCTATGCACTCCTTCACCAGGGTCTCAATATCTGTCAAAACCCAAGGTTCCCTAAACATGTTAGCCCTGCCTTTTATTCTGTCAGCAACATTCAAACTCTGTACTGGTCGTCATTTATGCATTCCATCTCTGTACTCTTAAAATAGCAGTTTTGAAGGCCTCACACTTACCAAGCACAGATTTGCTCGAAAACAACCTGTTCCAATCCACGTTCACCAGATCCTTTCTGATACCATTAAAATTGGCCTTTTCTCCAATTTAGAACCAGACCTACCCATTTCCATAATGATCTTTAAACTAATGGTATTATGATCACTAGATCCAAAGTATTTACCTGCACAGACCTCTGTTACCTGCCCCGTCATGTACCCTAACAGTATTTCAGTCTATAGTTATGACCTCAATATATTGATCAAGGGAACTTCCTTGAACACATTTTACCAACGATATCCCAAACAGCCCTTTAAAGTATGGGTGTCCCGGTCAATAAGTGGAAAGTTACAACTATCTAGCATCATAACCTTCTAAGTTGCCTGTGATTTCTCAAACAATTTGATCCCCCAAATCCTATTGACTATTGGGCACTCTGTAATATAATCCCATCCCTTCCTTATTGTTCAGTTTCACCCATAAGGCCTCAGTGGTTGAGCTTTCCAGTTTGTCCTGTATGAGCAATGCAGGGACATTTTCCCTAACTAGTGATGTCACTTGTCCTTCTTTAATCCCTGCCACTCAATCAAATTGTGTCTAACGCAACAGAACCCTGGAAGACTGACCTGCCAGTCCTGCACCTCCTCCAATCAAATCACATTAATGCTTGCAATACTGTAATTCAATACGCTGATCCATGCTCTAAGCTCATCAGCCTTTCCTACAATACTCCTTGCAATGAAATAATACACATTTGGGAACATTTGTTTCACCATGTTCTTTCTTTAGACTCCTGACTTTTTATGTTGGATTAACAGCATCTTTCCCACACAACCACTCCACTATCCACTCTGGTTCTTCATCCCCTTGCAGCTCAAGTTTGACACCTCACCCCATCCCGATGCAGTGTTAACAACCCTTCCCGCAAGGGTATCAGTCCCCCTCCAGTTCGGATGCAAAACGATCATGTCTGTCCAGGTCCCATCTTCCTTGGAATCATCCAAACATCTGCAGCACTCCACAATGCACCATCTCATCAGCCACACGTTAGACTGTATTATATCCTATTTCAGGCCTCACTAGCATGTGGTATGGGTGGCAATCCTGAAGACACAACCCTGGATGTTGTGCACTTTAACCTATCACCTACATCCATGAACTCACTTTGCAGCACCTCTTCACCCTTCCTGCCCTGTCATTGGTGCCGACGTGAACCTTGACCTCTGCTCACACTACCCTTAAACATGTTTCAGACTGGATGCGAGATTTCCCCGACCATGGCAACACACCATCCAGAAATCTTGTTCTCATTAATAGTGATGGCAGTCACTGCTGCTTCCCGTCACTCACGGGCCACAGTGAAGAGATATGCAAAGTATGCATTGGCTATACAGGACCCTGGTCAGACCCCACTTGAGCTCAGCTCTGGTCACTTCACTACAGGAAGGATGTGGAAACTATAGAAAGGGTGCAGAGGAGATTTACAAGGATTGGGGAGCATGCCTAATGAGAATAGGTTAAGTGAACTCAGCCTTTTCTCTTTGGAGCGGTGGAGGATGAGAGGTGACCTGATATGGGTGTATAAGATGATGAGAGGCATTGATCGTGTGGGTAGTCAGAGGCTTTTTCCCAGAGCTGAAATGGCTAGCACGAGAGGGCACACAGATTTAAGGTGCTTGTAAGTACAGAGGAGATGTTTTACGCAGAGTGGTGAGTGCATGGAACTGTGGTGGAGACGGATATGAAGGGGTGTTTTAAGAGACTTCTGGATACATGGAGCTTAGAAAACTAGAGGGCTATGGGTAACCTTAGGTAATTTCTAATGTAAGTACATGTTCAGCACAGCATTATGGGCTGAAGGGCCTGTGTTGTGCTATAGGTTTTCAATGTTTCTATGTTTCTAAAGTTCACCTGCTATTTCTTTGTCTTCCATTACTAGCTCACCAATATCATTTTCCAGTGGACCAATATCAACTCTCAACTCCATTTTTTCTTTTTATGTAACTGAACAAAAACATTTGTTATCCTGCTTGATATTATTGTCTAGTCTCACCTCATATTTCATCTTTTCCCTTCTTATAGCTTTTTTAGTTGCCTTTTGTTAGATTTTAAAAGGTTTCCAATCATCCAACTTCCCACTCACTTTTGCTTCCATATTGACACTCACTCACTCATGGACTAATCACAGGACACACAAAAGGCGAACAGTATAGATCACCAGCATTTCATCCGAAGTTGCACTGGTGATGTTGCCTAGCTGGGTAATGAAACATCTGCAAGCGAACAAGCCAGCTCGGCGAGCCACTAAACAAGATCTGGGTTATTACACAGCACCCAATCTAAGCGAGCCTTTCCCCAAGTAGGCTCAAGCACAATCGCAATAAATCCCCTCTCCTGCGACCCGACACCTTAAGTATGCTTGATTTTCCCATTCCCCTTGCATATTGAAGTTCGCCAGGACAGATGTGTCATTACCCTTATTACATGCCTTTTCCCTTTGCAACTCAAACCCACATCTTGGCGACTATTTGGAGGCCTGTATATGATTCCCATAATGTGCTTTGTTACCCCCTGTAATTTCTTATCTCCACCCACAAAGAGTCAACGTCCTCTGACTTTATGTCCCCTTTTTCTGAAGGTGTAATTCCATCTCGAAAACATAGCCAATGTCTTCCTGCCTGTCCTTTCGAAACAAAGTATATCTTTTGATGTTAAACTCCCAAACAAGATCTTCTTTCAGCCACAACTCAGTAATGGCAACAACGTCGTACCAACCAAAATCGAATTTTGCCTCTGTGGTACAATTTAACACTTGGCTGTGTCCACATTTAAACCTGCTGGCTCATCTTCAGCTCTATCATACTGGTTTCCATCGCCCTGTCATATTAGTTTAAAACACTCCCAACAGCTCCAGTAAATTCGCCTGCAAGAATATCGGACCCTGCTGGAATCCCTGCCCCTTGCTGTACTCTTCGGCCACACACTTATCTGCCACCTCATTCTATTCCTATCCCCACTGTCGGGTGGCACAGGCAGTGATCCCGACATTACTACCTTTGAGTTCCTGCTTCTCAGCTTCCTTCCTAACTCCCTGTGTTTTGTTTTCCAGACCTCTTCCCTGTTCTCTTCCTATATCATTGGTACCAATATTTATCACGACTCGTGACCTTTCCTTTTCAGGATATTATGGACGTGTCCAGTAACGTTTCGGACCCTGGCTCCTGAGAGGCAAAGTAGCATCGGTGTCTCCTTTTTGAGTCCACAGAATCGCTTACCTCTCCTGCTGACTATAGAGTCCCGTATTACTGCTGACATCTTCTTCAGATTTCTGCTGTTCTGCACAACATCTGGGAGTTGCCTGAGTTCATGTCCCAGCTCCTCGGAGCATAGGATACCGTAGAGGTGTGGTGGGGCTTATTGCCTGAGTTCACGTACTAGCTCCTCAGAGCAGAGGAGACTGTAGAGGTGTGGTGAGGGTGTATTGCCTGAGTTAATGTAACAGTTCCTCGGAGAAGAAGAGACTGTAGACTACTGCGGGGTGTGTTACATCGTGACTGGCTGAGCTTGGAAAAGGAAATGGAAATAATGTTCCTTTTCTGTGGCTCAGTACTGACAGTTTCAACCTAAAGAAGTGTCGAGAGTATCCGCTCCATTATGAGAAAGTAAAAGTCAGTAGAGCAAGTAAATTGCCCCCCGACCCCCACTGTTACCCTCTGCGGTGTTGCCCAGTTCAGCAGAAGCTGAGCAGTGAAAGCGGTGAAACCAGCCGCTCCACACAACACTCTCCTCTCCAGAATCACGTGTGCACTTGGTGCTCGCTGGAACACCGGGGAATCTGCAAACTACGAACAGAGGGGAGAGGGGAGGCTTTAACAGCGAACCTGAATCAGATCAGAAATGTTTCGGGGCCATCGTTCATCTTCAGACGCTCTTATCTCTGATCTCCCAATTTCACCCAAACAGTGTCATTAACAATTTCTTATTATTGGGGTAAATACGTGAGTGTTCAGTGTTCATCAGATCAGGCATTGACCACCTATTTCTGTCCATCCTAAGATGTTCAGCAGAAACACAAGGAGACTCTGCGGGCACAAACTGAAACACTGAGAGTGAACACGATCCTGATGAGGGAGAAGGTGAAGGTTTTCCAGCTGGTTGATCGATACGCTGAGCTCACGGTCATTTCTACTCTTCGAGATCGGAGACTGGTGGAACATGAGCTGCTGGCAAGAGGCAGAGACCACGAGGAGTGGAGAGAGGAACATCTCCGCGGACAGCTGGAGAAAATCGGGATTGCTCATCTGTTTGAGAATAGTTACTCACATAGTTTTTGGGACAAAATGAAAAGATTCTTCACACAATCAACTTCGGGATGTTCAGCAGCAGTGGCCGGAGTCCCGGGGATCGGGAAAACATTGGTTCAAAAGATTGTTTATGACTGGGTCACGGGGAAAATATACCAACAATTCCAGTTTGCCTTCAGTTTCAAATTCTGGGATTTAAACTCCATTAATTGCAGAATAAACTTGAAAGAACTGATTCTGCATCAATATCCACATTTTGGGAATGCCCTGAGAGAGGTCTGGAAGAACCCAGAGGGATTGCTGTTTATATTCGATGGATTGGATGAATTCAAGCACAGAATCGATTTTGCTGACAGTCAGAGAGATACAGAACCCAAGCACCAGTGCCCAGATCCTGAATTCAAGTGCAAGGTGTCTGACATTGTGTACAGTTTAATCCAGGGCAAGCTGCTCCCAGGGTGTTCAGTGCTGGTGACCACACGTCCCACTGCGTTACATCTATTGGAAAAGGCGAAGATCAGTGTCTGGGCTGAAATCCTGGGATTTGTAGGTGAGGAACGGAAGGAATATTTCATCAGGTATTTTGAAGATCAGACGGTAGCGGCAGCAACCCCTCCTACTGCTGGATCCTCGCTCTGGCATTGGGTCCCTTCTTCACACAAAGAGTCAGGGACCCAGAGCGAATTCCCAAGACCATCACCCAACTATATTCCTACTATATTTACAACATCCTGAAAAACCATGGTCGTGAGATTGACAGTCCCCTGATGTGTTACTCAGGGTTGGTCAGATGGCCTTCAGAGGAGTGCTCGAGAAGAAGATTGTGTTTACAGGTGGAGATTTGATCAACTACAATCTGCAGCCTTCCCAGTTCCTGATGGAGCTTTTGGAGAGAGAGGATTCTGCCCGGAGCGTGGTGTACACATTTCCCACACCTCACCATCCAAGAGTTTGTAGCTGCAGTAGCACAGTTCCTGAATCCACATCCCGGGGATATCCTGTAAAGGGATTTGGATAAAACTGTAGTGAATCAGATTGTGAAGAATTGTGACAAGTGACCAGGGGATCGGTCAGTAATTCCCCAAGGACAGGAGGGTTCTGTGGTTCCTTGTGAAGGGATGTTGGAGACTTCATCAGATCAGTGAACAACGGCCATTGGTTTAATGGTAGTAAATCACAGGAATGGCCGTGTTTCTCACTGACTGTGACACGTCCATTGACAATGTTCCTTCTCAGTTGTACAAGGCCTTGGTGAGACCGCACCTGGAGTATTGTGTGCAGTTTTGGTCCCCTAATCTGAGGAAAGACATCCTTGCCATAGAGGGAGTACAAAGAAGGTTCACCAGATTGATTCCTGGGATGGCAGGACTTTCATATGAAGAAAGAATGGATGAACTGGGCTTGTACTCGTTGGAATTTAGAAGATTGAGGGGGGATCTGATTGAAACGTATAAGATCCTAAAGGGATTGGACAGGCTAGATGCAGGAAGATTGTTCCCGATGTTGGGGAAGTCCAGAACGAGGGGTCACAGTTTGAGGATAGAGGGGAAGGCTTTTAGGACCGAGATTAGGAAAAACTTCTTCACACAGAGAGTGGTGAATCTGTGGAATTCTCTGCCACAGGAAACAGTTGAGGCCAGTTCATTGGCTATATTTAAGAGGGAGTTAGATATGGCCCTTGTGGCTACGGGGGTCAGGGGGTATGGAGGGAAGGCTGGGGCGGTGTTCTGAGTTGGATGATCAGCCATGATCATAATAAATGGTGGTGCAGGCTCGAAGGGCCGAATGGCCTACTCCTGCACCTATTTTCTATGTTTCTATGGTTCACTGTTACCGACACTGACTGCAGCAGGTGGGTCAGAGATTCACACCCGCTTCCCAGTGAGAAGGAGATAAATACCATTGTGAGATTGTCCTCCCTGCCCTTCCCCGTGTGTGACTTTTCTCACTACCAGATACCGTGAGCGCATCTCTTCTGGGCCTCTTTTCAGTCTCACCCCTCCCGTACAATCTTTTTCTGTAACCCCTCATCTTGTATGATTATCGTTTCCCCCCGAGTCCTCCTGTGAGACAACTCATCCCTATCCCCCTTCCTCCTGTGGGATCTTTTCCCCAATCCCTTCCTCCTGTTGGATGTCTTCCCCATCCCCCTTCCTCCTGTGGGATCTCGCTTCCCCATCCCCCTTCATCCTGTGGGATCTCTCTTCTCCTCCCCCTTCCTCATGTGGGATCTCTCTTCCCCATCCCCCTTCATCCTGTGGGATCTCTCTTCCCCATCCCCCTTCATCCTCTGGGATCTCTCTTCCCCATCCGCCTTCCTCCTGCTGGATCTCTCTTCCCCATCTACCTTCCTCCCGCGGGATCTCTCTTCCCCATCCGCCTTCCTCCTGCTGGATCTCTCTTCCCCATCTGCCTTCCTCCCACAGGATCTCGCTTCCTCATCCGCCTACCTCCTGCAGGTTCTATCTTCCTATCCTTTTGCTTGGCTGGAGTCCCACCACTATCTCCCATCGACACTTTCCCATTCACAAATCTTCCTCACTGGGGGACTTACTTCCATCCTTCAATTCTTGCAGGTAGGTTTGCTAGAGAGGCTCTAGTGGATTTAAACGAGATACAAGTGGCGAGGGGAACCAAAGTGTAGGAACAGATGTAGGGGAGAAGGAAGAAAAAGGAGATAGTAAAGTTGTTTGCACCATTAGTGATAAACAGAGAGATAGAGGTGGAAAATTACTTAAATGCATTTATTTTAATGCTAGGAGCATTGTAAGAAAGGTGGATGAGCCTTGAGCATGGATTGATACCTGGAAGTATGATGTTGTAGCTATTAGTGAAACATGGTTGCAGGAGGGGTTTGTTTGGCAACTAAATATTTCTGGATTTCATTGCTTCAGGTGTGCTAGAATCAGAGGGACAAGAGGGGGAGGTGTTGCTTTGCTTGTCAGAGAAAATATTACAGCAGTGCTCTGGCAGGATAGATTAGAGGGCTCGTCTAGGGAGGCTATTTGGGTGGAACTGACGAATCGGAACGGTGTAGTAACACTTATAGGGGTGTATTCTAGACCACCAAATGGGGAGCAAGAATTGAAGGAGCTAATTTGTAAGGAGATAGCAGATATTTGTAGTAAGCACACGGTTGAGAGTGTGGGAGATTTTAATTTTCCACATGTAGACGGGGAAGCCCAGACTGTAAAAGGGCTAGATGGTTTGGAGTTAGTAAAATGTGTGCAGGATAGTTTTTTGCAGCAACACATAGAGGTACCAGCTAGAGAAGGAGCAGTGCTGGATTTCCTGTTAGGGAATGAGATAGGGCAGGTGACGAAGGTATGTGTTTGGGAGCAATTCGGGTCCAGTGATCACAATGCCATTAGTTTCAATATAATTATGGAGGATAGGTCTGGACCGAGGGTTGAGATTTTTGATAGGAGAAAGGCTAACTTTAAGGAGATGCGAAAGGATTTAGAAGGAGTGGATTGGGACAATTTGTTTTATGGGAAGGATGTAATAGAGAAATGGAGGTCATTTTAAGGTGAAATTTTGAGGGTACAGAATCTTTATGTTCCTGTCAGGTTGAAAGGAAAGGTTAAAAGTTTGAGAGAACCATGGTTTTCAAGGGATATTGGAAACTTGGTTTGGAAAAAGAAAGATATCTACAATAAATATAGGCAGCATGGAGTAAATGAGGTGCTCAAGGAATATAAAGAAGGTAAAAAGAATCTTGAGAAAGAAATTAGAAAAGCTAGAAGAAGATACGAAGTTGTTTTGGCAAGTAAGGTGAAAATAAATCCAAAGTAAATGCAAAGGGTTTCTACCGTTATATTAATAGCAAAAGGACAGTAAGGGATAAAATTGGTCCCTTAGAGAATCAGAGTGGGCAGCTATGTATGGAGCCAAAAGAGATGGGGGAGATTTTGACCAATTTCTTTTCTTCAGTATTCACTAAGGAGAGGATATTGAATTGTGTATGGTAAGGGAAACAAAGAGGGTAGTTATGGAAACTATGATAATTAAAGAAGAGCAAGTACTGGAGCTTTTAAGGAATATAAAAGTGGATAAGTCTCCAGGTCCTGACAGGATATTCCCTAGGACCTTAAGGGAAGTTAGTGTGGAAATAGCAGGGGCTCTGACAGAAATATTTCAAATGTCATTAGAAACGGGGATGGTGCCGGAGGATTGGAGTATTGCTATATATGGTATATATAATTATCTGGATAGACAGGGTCTGATTAGGAACAGTCAACATGGATTTGTGCATGGAAAGTAATGTTTGACAAATCTTATTGAATTTTTTGAAGAGGTTGCTAGGAAAGTTGACAAAGGTAAAGCGGTGGATGTTGTCTATATGGGCTTCAGTAAGGCCTTTGACAAGGTTCCACACGGAAGGTTCAATCGTTAGGTATTAGTATTGAAGTAGTAAAATGGATTCAGCAGTGGCTGGATGGGAGACGCCAGAGAGTAGTGGTGGATAAATGTTTGTCAGATTGGAGGCCGGTGACTAGCGGTGTGTCTCAGGGATCTGTACTGGGTCCAGTGTTGTTTGGCATATACATTAATGATCTGGATGATGGGGTGGTAAATTGGATGAGTAAATATGCAGATGATACGAAGGTAGGTGGAGTTGTGGATAATGAAGTAGGTTTTCAAAGCTTGCAGAGAGATTTAGGCCAGTTAGAAGAGTGGGCTGAAAGATGGCAGATGGAGTTTAATGCTGATAGATGTGAGGTACAACATTTTGGTAGGACTAATCAAAATAGGACATACATGGTAAATGGTTGGGCATTGAAGAATGCTGTAGAACAGAGGGATCTGGGAATAATGGTGCATAGTTCCCTGAAGGTGGAATCTCATGTGGATAGGGTGGTGAAGAAAGCTTTTGGTTTGCTGGCCTTTATTAATCAGAGCATTGAGTATAGGAGTTGGGATGTAATGTTGAAATTGTACAAGGCATTGGTAAGGCCAGATTTGGAGTATTGTGTACAGTTCTGGTCACTGAATTATAGGAAAGATGTCAATAAAATTGAGAGAGTACAGAGAAGATTTACTAGAATGTTACCGGGGTTTCATCACCTAAGTTACAGAGAAAGGTTGAACAAGTTGGGTCTTTATTCTTTGAAGCGTAGAAGGTTGAGGAGAGACTTGATAGAGGTATTTAAAATTATGAGGGGGATAGATAGAGTTGACGTGGATAGGCTTTTTCCATTGAAATTGGGGGAGATTCAAACTAGAGGACATGAGTTGAGAGTTAAAGGGCAAAAGTTTAGGGGTAACTTGAGGGGGAACTTCTTTACTCAGAGAGTGGTAGCTGTGTGGAACGAGCTTCCAGCAGAAGTGGTTGAGGCAGGTTCGATGTTGTCATTTAAAGTAAAATTGGATAGATATATGGACAGGAAAGGAATGGAGCGTTACGGGCTGAGTGGGGGTCAGTGGGACTAGGTGAGAGTAAGCATTTGGCATGGACTAGAAGGGCCGAGATGGCCTGTTTCCGTGCTGTAATTGTTATATATCGTTATATGGTTAACCCTACCCCTCTGGAGTCTCTCACATCAGAAACATTTCTCTCATCGGGAAATGAGGCAGAATATGTGGAGTTCACAGGGTCACATCGACAGACTAAATTACCGACATTCGGTGAATACCCTGGAGCTGGGCAGTGAGGGACATTGATAATGATGGGAACTCCGATCAGTGATTTACCAAAGGGTTTAATGTTTACTGAAATATTCGAGTGAGAGAAATTCCCTCAGACCCACAGTTTGAATCACTTTGTTGATCAACTTGTTTGTTTGTGTTCAGACTTGGGAGGAATAAACTGGGAGATTCAGGAGTGAAACTGTTGTCTGCGGCTCTGAGGAACCCGGAGTGTAAAATACAGAAACTGTGGTAAGTACAAGACTGTGGGAGATTGTGTTTACAGTCACTGGGTGTCTGACACTGAACATTAATGTGATCAGTAATTGTGTTGCTGATAAACACTGGGGATTTGTACCGTCTCCTGTCTCTCTGTGTCCTTCACCCTCACTCTCTCTCATCTCCAGGCTGGACAGTGTCGGTCTCACAGATTCTGGTGCCGAGGATCTCATCTCCACTCTCAGTACAAACCCATCACTGACGGAGCTAGACCTGAGTGGTAATAAACTGGGAGATTCAGGAGTGAAACTGGTGTCTGCGGCTCTGAGGAACCCGGAGTGTAAAATACAGAAACTCTGGTAAGTACAAGACTGTGGGAGATTGTGTTTACAGTCACTGAGTGTGTGACACTGAACAATAATGTGATCAGTAATTTCTTTATTAACCTTTTTATTGATTTAAAAGTATAAATACAGTAAAGAGGAGAATTAGTTCAAGTATATATATCAGTAACAATATAAACCAAGATTAAGATAGACATTGTCAAAGTCATAGATATTAAACTAGTATAATATATAATAAAAGAAAATGAAAATAACAATTCTCCTCTTAACCAGTTTATGAAGAGAAAGGAAAAAACATTGGGTTTTAAATGAAAAGGGAAAAAAACCACTACACTATAACAAAACAAAAAAAGGGGGACTGGGCATCTCATTTTGAGGATGCGACCCAAAAAGAGAGAGAGAGAAAGACTTTCTGATCAAATCTAAAACTTCGATTAAAAAAAGATCGTAAGAGTAATAAATCAAATTAAATGAAAATATTGGATAAAAGGTCACCATATTTGCTCAAATTTAAAGGATGTATCAAATGTCCGACTTCTTATTTTCTCTAAACTTAAACAGGACATAATGGAGGAGAGTCAGTAAATGACTGTAGGTGGATTAGAATCCTTCCACTCCAATAAAGTGGCTCTCCCAGCCGGTAAGGTCGAAACGGCTATCATACATCGAGCGGAAACAAGAATATTTCGTAAGCAAATTAGGTTGTAGATCCAGATCCAAGACTTTTGATAGTGTTTTAAAAACATCTCTGCAAAAGTTATCTGGCTTTATACAAGACCAATACGTATGAGTTAAAGCGTCCAGCTCAATATTACATCTGTCACAAGTAGGATTAATACTGGAGAAAATATGCGCTGGTTTATCCTTTGACACATGGGCCCGATGCGCTACCTTGAACCGTATCAAGGAACGACAGGCACAAATAGATGAGTTGTTAACCAAATGAAAAGTTTTACTCCATTGATTATCTGAAAATGACTCTTTATCATTAGATATCATTCGTGAACTCGATAACCATTTATAGATTAAGCTAACAACCTTTTTTGAAATGGACTCTCCAGGAGGCGCTCATGGTGTGAGGTACATTTTGGCTTCGCTCCATTCCCTTTACTTCTTTTACCCGTAACCACCCTTATTTAATCTGTTTATACCTACACTAATAGGTTTATAACACAAATATATCTTTGAACTTTGATTTTAACTCGCTGGAAATGTGAACCAGAGGACGAGAAGTTAAAAATGGGAAAGACTCCAACAGCAACGGGAAAAAAAAGATGGCGATCCTAAAGCATCTAAGCAAATACCAATAACTTTTGAAATAATGTCGAATCTTCTGGAGGAAAAACTTAATCAAAGATTTGCTGTGTTTGAAGAAGTTTTGAAGATGATTCAAGATGACATTAGATTGTTTAGATGTGAAATTGATCAACAGCAAACTAGAATTTCAGAACTGGATGCTGCCCGTTGGCAGAGGACAAAAGATTGAAGCCCTGGAAAAAAATCTGGCTTCAACATCCCATGTTGGAACGTTATAAATCCAAGATTATTGATCTCGAAGATCGATCCCGATGACAGAACTTGCGGATAATCGGGCTTCCCGAAGATAGCGAGACGGCCGATCCTACCAAATACTTTTCTCAATTTTTAATGGATATGTTTGGTTCAGAGGTTTTGGAGGCCCCTCCATTGCTCGATCGCGTGCACCATACATTGCGCCCCAAACCTTCCAGAGAATTTAAACTGAGACCCATTATTATTCTGTTCCATTATGCTCACATGAAGGATCGTGTGGTACGAGCTGCGCAGCGGAAAGATATGATCGAATTTCAAAGTTTCAAATTTTGCCTCGTTGAAGATTTCAGTCCTGAAGTTCTGAGGGAATGGATAGCTTTTAAACCACAGATGTCAGAATTTATCAAAAAGGCCTTAACCAGCGTTGCTGTTTCCAGCACGTTTGAAAATTGTTCTTGCCGATAACTCTCGTCGTCTGTTTAAATCTCCGGATGAAGCTCAGTTTTCTTGACAATCAGCATTCCTCTGCTCCGGACTAATTAACGGACTGTTGTTTATTCTCTTTGTTCTTACATGCTTGTTTTTTCAGTAGATCCAGATCCAAAACTTTTGATAGGGTTTTCAAAACATCTCTCCAAAAGCTTACAGCTTTGGATTTTTATAATCTGAGGGCTTTTGCCCTGGGTTTGTAGGGTAGGTATTTTTCGTATTTTCGGATAAGTTTTCTTTCTTTACTGATTCTGTATTTTATTTATTCTTTTTTACTTTTTATTTTTCTTTCTTTGAAACTTTATAGGCCGATATCCTTGCTAAATGTGGATTCCAAGATATTTTCAAAATTACTGGCAACTAGACTGGAGAAAGTATTGCCTCCAATTATTTCTGTTGACCAGACTGGATTTATTAAAAATCATTATTCCTTCTTTAATATTAGGAGATCAATGAATATTGTTTATACTTCTTCATCCAGAACTCCAGAATGTGTCATTTCACTGGACACTGAGAAAGCTTTTGACAGAGTCGAATGGACATATTTGTTTAATTCGCTTGAGAAATTCAATTTTAGTCCGATATTTATATCTTGGATTAAACTGATATACCTTACCCCCTTCGGCTTCGGTATTTACCAATAATCAAAGATCTCCCTTTTTTCAGTTATTTCCTGGTACTCGGCAGGGTTGCCCTCTTTGTCCATTATTATTTGATATCGCCCTGGAACCCTTAGCTATTGCTATTCGTGACTCTAATATATTTGGCATTACCCGCAGGAATGAGATACACAAACTATCACTATATGCAGATGATTAATTATTATATATCTCTAACCCTGAGAAATCCATTCCGGCAGTTTTAGCTCTGCTTCCTCAGTTGAGTAACTTTTCCGGTTACAAATTGATTAATAAGAAGCATAAGGACTTATTGAAGTTCAATTTTTTTTCCTAAATCCTTTTTTAATACTGTTGATTCCAAAAGTTCCTCTTATATATGGCAGAATAAAAATCTCAGATTAAGTAAAAAATACTTACGTAGAACATAGACATAGAACATAGAATAGTACAGCACAGTACAGGCCCTTCGGCCCACAATGTTGTGCCGACCCTCAAACCCTGCCTCCCATGTAAGCCCCCCATCTTAGATTCCTCCATATACCTGTCTAGTAGTCTCTTAAACTTCACTAGTGTATCTGCCTCCACCACTGACTCAGGCAGTGCATTCCATGTACCAACCACTCTCTGAGTAAAATACCTTCCTCTAATATTCCCCTTGAACTTCCCACCCCTTACTTTAAAGCCATGTCCTCTTGTATTGAGCAGTGGTGCCCTGGGGAAGAGGCGCTGTCTATCCACTCTATCTATTCCTATTATCCTCTACACCTCTATCATGTCTCCTCTCATCCTCCTTCTCTCCAAAGAGTAAAGCCCTAGCTCCCTTAATCTCTGATCATAATGCATACTTTCTAAACCAGGCAGCATCCTGGTAAATCTCCTCTGTACCCTTTCCAATGCTTCCACATCCTTCCTTTCGTGAGGTGACCAGAACTGGACACAGTACTCCAAGTGTGGCCTAACCAGAGTTTTATAGAGCTGCATCATTACATAGCGATTCTTAAACTCTATCCCTCGACTTATGAAAGCTAACACCCCATAAGCTTTCTTAACTACCCTATCCACCTGTGAGGCAACTTTCAGGGATCTGTGGACATGCACCCCGAGATCCCTCTGCTCCTCCACACTACCAAGTATCCTGCCATTTACTTTGTACTCTGCTTTGGAGTTTGTCCTTCCAAACTGTACCATCTCACACTTCTCCGGGTTGAACTCCATCTGCCACTTCTCAGCCCACTTCTGCATCCTATCAATGTCTCTCTGCAATCTTTGACAATCCTCTACACTATCTACAACACCACCAACCTTTGTGTCGTCTGCAAACTTGCCAACCCACCCTTCTACCCCCACATCCAGGTCGTTAATAAAAATCACAAAAAGTAGAGGTCCCAGAACAGATCCTTGTGGGACACCACTAGTCACAATCCTCCAATCTGAATGTCCTCCCTCTACCACCACCCTCTGCCTTCTGCAGGCAAGCCAATTCTGAATCCACCTGGCCAAACTTCCCTGGATCCCATGCCTTCTAACTTTCTGAATAAGCCTACCGTGTGGATCCTTGTCAAATGTCTTACTAAAATCCATATAGATCACATCCACTGCACTACCCTCATCTATATGCCTGGTCACCTCCTCAAATAACTCTATCAGGCTTGTTGGACACGATCTGCCCTTCACAAAGCCATGCTGAATGTCCCTGATCAGACCATGATTCTCTAAATGCCTATAGATCCTATCTCTAAGAATCTTTTCCAACAGCTTTCCCACCACAGACGTAAGGCTCACTGGTCTATAATTACCCAAACTATCCCTACTACCTTTTTTGATGGGGGACATTTTGGCCAATTCCCTGCCCTCCCCTTTAATGGCTGCACGCCAGGTTTAATTCCCAACCGTTCTGACGGAACTGGCTCCAGCCTGAAGCTGTCTGTCGTTCGGAGCATTCCCACAGTGATGTATTTCCGCCTCCTGTCCAGTGGCACAGCTTCCAGTGGATGTGCGGGTTTGAGATTCCCCCACGAGACCCCGGGGAATTAGACAGGAAGAGCCCGGGGGCCGGGGCTCAGTCTGGGACACTGGTGTCCCAGGGCGGGATTATCCCGGGAGAGAATCCTTTTGCTCCCTTTGCTGAGGACGGTGCATTCGGCAGTCTGGCTGATATAATGATGTTAAATTGACAAATACCTCGGCAGTGACCCTGGATCTGCAGCGATCTCGGACACGGCCCTGAAGTGTGATTTTATAATCATCGGTTCCCCGATGCAGAGTGACGGTGAGAAACGGGACTGATTATTCAATCTGTCACTCATTGTCACCGGTCAGTTAATTGTGTGTGATTCTGAGTGAGTCGGGAGCAGCTTATTTATCCCTGCACACGAGCAGCTCACACATTGTTTAATTTACATTTGTCATGATGAAATCAATAAACCACTGTAATTTCCTGTCTCGGTGTCGGACTCGAGTCTCACTAGAGGAGAAACAGTACCCTGGGGTTACTGCTGCCCACCGCACCCGGTGAACTGCAATAATGGTGTGAGCTCCTCACACTGGTACGGCAGCGTCTCAGCTCCAGGCTGAGGGATGTCAGTCTGATAGTGTCTGGTCCCCAGGATCTGTTCACTCCCCATCCCGGCTGACCACCGCATCCTCTCACGCCAGATACTCGCACTATCCTGATCCCCACCTTCCTGCGTGCTTTCTTGCTCTCACAGTCAAAAACAATAAAGGAGATTGGAAGCTCATATACTGTATAATATCGGACCCACGTCCACCAAGGTCGCAAACAGAAGGGAACAGAAGCAATCAACACGGGCTGAAGCTCCCTCTTTACAGACCTGGCACACAAACCCGGGGCCAGACAGAGTCAAGCTTCCTCCGCACAGACCCAGCTCACACCCCCACAATCAAAGCATCTCATAATCTTATACACCTCTATCAGGCCACCTCTCATCCTCTGTTGCTCCAAGGAGAAAAGGCCAAGTTCACTCAACCTATTCTCATAAGGCATGCTCCCCAATCCAGGCAATATCCTTGTAAATCTCCTCTGCACCCTCCCCATGGTTTCCATATCCTTCCTGTAGTGAAGCGACCAGATCTGAGCCAGTACTCCAAGTGGGGTCTGACCAGTGTCTATATAGCTGCAACATTACCTCTCGGCTCCTAAATTCAATGCCACGATTGATGAAGGCCAATATACCGTACACCTTCTTAACCACGGAGTCAACCTGCACAGCTGCTTTGAGCATCCTATGGACTCGGACCTCAAGAACCCTCTGATGCTCCACACTGCCAGGAGTCTTACCATTAACACTACCTGTAAAAGTACAACGAAGGAATAGGGAAAAAGCCTAAGGTGGTTAATGCGTACGGATAACTGCATTCTACTCTTTATTTGTTGTTTAATCTCCCCGAGGGGAGGTGCAGCATTCCGAGGGGTACTGCAATACTGGGTCGATGCACGGAGTGGACGAAGGAAGCCCCTATTCCATCTTCCTGTTCCAAAAATCAATGTAATATATGGTCCCAGATAAGGGACGCATCAGATTTTAAACTGATAAGAACTGATTTTTTTGAAAAATATACTTTATTCAGAAATATTACAAAATAAAATTATTTGCAAAAAAACATTTGTTGACCCTAAGTCCTTATACAATAAATAAAGTTATTTACAATAAATCATGTGTTTACTCTGTCCTTATTCAAAATAAAGATGTTTACAATAAATCATTCATTGACTCTCATTCCTTTACTGATGTTCCATTACAGTCTATACCTTTCCACATTTCCAGCCACTCCTGTAGCACGATGTTGATTCATCTATCCACACCACTGAGGAGAGGAATACTCTTCGCCACCCGACTCCTCGCACTCCCGCGCGCGGGTGACAAACCGAAAACTGTGGTCCTTCTCCACCCGGCTTTTGCGGTGGCTGCACCAAGTTTGAGTGCATCCCCCAGCACGTGATTTATAATTTAAATTTTTAATATTTACTATCGATTTGTACTCCAGGGAGCACGAAGAGCAGAATCAAATATCGCTGTGATGATTGTACGCTATAGTATCAATTGTTTGGCAACAATAAAGTACTCCTGCAGCTGAGAATGTGCCAGTCGGCAGCACATTCTCCCACGGACATCTCCATGTGCTGGTAAATCATCAATTTTCGGGCCGACCGAAGAGCGTCCTTCACCGAGTTGATGATCTGACAGCAGCACCGGATGTTGGTCTCCGTGTGCGTCCCCGGGAACAGCCCGTAGATCAGAGAGTCCTCGGTTACGCAGCTGCTGGGGTTGAAACATGACACCGTCCCTTCCGTCATCCTCCACACCCTCTCTGCGAACTGACAGTGCGCGAAGAGGTGGGTCACAGACTCCTCCTCACTGCAGTCCTCCCGTGAGCAGTGGGGAGCGGAGACGATGTTCCAAGCCTACAGGAGGGATCTGACTGGGAGGGCCCCTCTCATCGCCAGCCAGGCAAGGTCCTGGTGACTGTTGGTGAGGTCTGGCGATGAGGCATTTTGCCAGATGAACTGGACGGTCTGCTCAAGGAACCACCCCACTGTGTCCATCTCGTCCTTCTCTTGCAGTGCCTGCAGGACATTACGTGCCGACCACTGCCTGATGACCCTGTGGTCAAAGGCGTTCTCCTGGAAGAACTTTTCTATGAAGGACAGGTATGGCAGCAACGACCAGCTGACGGGGGCGTTGCGCGGGAGTGGGGCCAGACCCATCCTTCCTAGCCCGGGTGACAGGTAGAACCTGGGCACATAGTGGTACTTGGTGCCCACATACCTGGGTTCTACACACAACCTGATGCAGCCACACACAAAGCTGGCCATCAGGGTGAGGGCGACATTGGGGACGTTCTTGCCCCCGTTGTCCAGGGACTTGTGCATGACGGTCCGTCTCACCCGCTCCACCTTGGATCCCCAGACGAATCTGAAGACAGCTCGGGTGATTTCCGAGCTGCAGGAGCTGGGGACGGGCCACACCTGCGCCAAGTACAGCAGCCCTGAGAGCACCTCACACCTGATGACCAGGTTCTTGCCCGTTATCGACAGGGAGCGCCCTCCCCACAGTCCCAGTCTCTGTTTCACCTTGGCAGTCCGCTCCTGCCAGTTCTTGTTGCACGCCTCAGCCCCTCCAAACCAGATCCCCAACACCTTCACGTTGTCAGACCTGATGGCGAAGGGGACATTGGATCGGTCCGGCCAGTTGCCGAATAGCATAGCTTCGCTCTTCGTGCGGTTGACCCTGGCCTCCGACACTAGCTCAAACTGTTCGCAGATGCCAATCAACCTGCAAACTGACCTCGGATCAGAGCAGAAGAGGGTGACGTCGTCCATGTACAGGGAGGTTTTCACTTGGGTCCCTCCACTGCCTGGCAGCATCACCCCTCTTATGCCCTCATCCCTCCTAATGGCTTCGGCAAAGGGTTCAATGCAGCAGACAAACAAGACAGGGGAGAGAGGTTTCCCACCCATTGACCTGGACTGCACTACAGATGTCTATGTCGAGCAGTCTGATCTGATTCCGGATTCCCTCCCCAAAACCAATTTTGGAGAGCACATCCGCCATGTACGTGTGCAATATCCTGTCGAAGACTTTCTCCTGGTCCAAGCTGACCAGGCAGGCGTTCACCCCCGTCCTGCACATCGGCGATGGTGTCCCTCAGCAGCGTGAGGCTGTCTGAGATCTTCCTGCCCGGTACAGCGCAGGTTTGGTCCGGGTGGATCACCTGTCCCAGAGCAGACTCGACCCTGTTGGCAATGGCCTTCAACAGGATCTTGTAGTCCACATTCAGGAGAGATGGGTCTCCAATTCCTGATGTCCTCCCTTTCCCCCTTCTGCTTGTAGATGAGGGTGATCGTGCCCTTCCTCATGGACTCTGACATACTGCCGGCCAGAAGCATAGCGTTGTACACTTCCAGCAGGTCTGGGCCCATCCAGTTCCACAGAGCCGAGTACAACTTAGCCGGTAAGCCGTCGCCTCCGGGAGTCTTACCCGACCCAAAGGAATGGATGGAGCCTGTCAACTCGACCAGAGTCAGTGGCTGATCCAGACTCTCCCGCTTGCCGTCGCCTAAGACCTGCGTGATAGATGACAGGAAGTTGCGGGAGGCTGTGGATTCTGTGGCCTTTTCATCGTACAGACCGGCATAGAAGGACCTGCAGATCCTCAGTATGTCATTCTACGAGGACACGACTGAGCCGTCCTCTTCCTTAAGGTTGAGGATCACAGAGCTCCCCTTGTGCACCTTCTGGAAGAAGCCTGAGCACGTCTCGTCCTGCTCCACGGTTTGGACCCTTGATCAGTAGATGATCTTGGAGGATTCAGCGGCAAGGTGCTGGGCTTTCGGGCTCTTCACCTCTCGCAGTTCCTCCCCGACATCCACCCCCTTCGACTGCAGAAGGAGGAGTTACTGCAACTCTGTCTGGAGTTTACGCAGTTCCATATAACCATATAACAATTACAGCACGGAAAGAGGCCATCTTGGCCCTTCTAGTCCACGCTGAACTCTTACTCTCACCTAGTCCCACCGACCTGCACTCAGCCCATAACCTTCCATTCCTTTCCTGTCCAATTTAACTTTAAGTGACAACCTCAAACCTGCCTCGACCAGTTCCCTCTGCTCCTGGCTTGCTTTCTGGATTCCCTTGCGTATGAAGAACTTCTTGATGTTCTCCTTGGTGGCTTCCCACCAGAGAACTGGGGAATCAAAGGTTTTCAAGGTTTTCCAACCTGTGTACTCCTCCTCTAGTCCTACTTGTAGCAGAAAGAGTGAAGATGTATCAATTAGTCGGCCAGGCAGCATCTCTAGGGAGAGGTACAGTCGACGTTTCAGGCCGAGACCCTTCCTTCAGTTAGTCCTGACGAGGGGTCTCGGCCTGAAACGTCGACTGTACCTCTTCCTGGAGATGCTGCCTGGCCTGCTGCGTTCACCAGCAACTTTGATGTGTGTTGCTTGAATTTCCAGCATCTGCAGAATTCCTCGTGTTTGTGCATCAGTTAGTGATCTCCAAACTGAGTTGGGTCTCACTGATGTAGAGGAGGCTACACTGGGAGGAAGAGTGATTATGAAAGAGGTGTAGGGATAGATGTAACACTTATTGTGGTTGCAGGGTGTTTGGCAGACGAGAGTCACAGCGAGAGTGATCCCTGTGATAAATGGAGACAGACGTGGAGAGGAAGATGTGCCTGGTGGTGAGATCCTGGTGGAGATAGTGGAAATTGCAGAGAATATGTTGAATGCAGAGCTTCAGTGAATGGCAGATGCAGAAAAGGTAATCCTATCGTTATTATGTCGTGGAGGGGACATGGGGAGAGGGCAGACGTGCAGGAAATGGAGGAGTTACGGGTGAGTTCTGTATTGATTGCAGTGGGCAGGAAACCCCTTTATTGATTGAAAAAAGATTTCTTGGATGTCCTAGCATGAAAAACCTCCTCATAAAATCAGATGCAGCAGAGACAAAGAAACTGAGAGAAGGGAATAGTATCCTTGAAAGTGAGAGTGTGAGCAGAGTTTCCATAGGTCCATTTAATGTCAGAAAGTAACTGTTGTGGACAAGGTAACTGTGGGAGTCAGTAGGTTTGTTAAAGAGGCCAGAAGGTAATCCGTTTCTGGAGACAGAGAGAGACAGATCAGGAAAGGGGAGTGAGATCATGAAAATGGACCAAGCAAATTTGAGAGAGGGGGTGTATGTTGGTGGGAAAGTTGACAAATCTGACGACAACATGAGGAAATCTGCAGATGCTGGAATTTTAAGCAACACACATAAAAGTTGCTGGTGAACGCAGCAGGCCAGGCAGCATCTCTAGGAAGAGGTACAGTCGACGTTTCAGACCGAGACCCTTCGTCAGTGCTCACTCCAGACTAAGTCTGACGAGCTCCACACGGGAGCTGGAAACAGCATCAATGACGTCATCAATGTGGTGGAGAAAGTTTTACCTGTCTACCTTTGAACGCTCCAAAAACAGCCCAAAATTTTAAAACAACACCAAATTACTTCACTATACTCAATGCGGCACTAGCCAAAGGGCAGATTACAAATCATTTCCTTACTCAATGAGAAAGGTTCAATCTTCTTCCATGGTGTCAGGTAGTTTCTTTGCATCCCAATCGCAGTACTCTTGGCAACTCACAGCAGGCTGGTCCCAGGGTAACTCTGTAACCCAAAATCATAGTCATACTTTATTGATCCTGGGGGAAATTGGTTTTCATTACAGTTGCACCATAAATAATAATAAAACCATAAATAGTTAAATAGTAATATGTAAATTATGCGAGGAAATAAGTCCAGGACCAGCCTATTGGTTCAGGGTGTCTGACCCTCCAGGGGAGGAGTTGTAAAGTTTGATGGCCACAGGCAGGAATGACGCTCTGTACTGCATCTCGGTGGAATGAGTCTCTGGCTGAATGTACTCCTGTGCCCAACCAGTACATCATGTAGTGGATGGGAGACATTGTCCAAGATAGCATGCAACTTGGACAGCATCCTCTCTTCAGACACCACCGTCAGAGAGTCCAGTTCCATCCCCACAACATCACTGGCCTTACGAATGAGTTTGTTGATTCTGTTCACACAAAATAATCTGCAGATGCTGGGGTTGTTGATTCTGTCGGTGTCTGCTACCCTCAGCCTGCTGCCTCAGAACACAACAGCAAACATGATAGCACTGGCCACCATAGACCCGTAGAACATGCATCATAAAGACCTGTGGCTAGTACATTCTGCCCAGGAGATGTGCCCTGGCACTGAAGAGCAATCTCCCTGTTCAATCACAGCTACACTACCATTTAAAAGAAAATGATTAAAATAAATTTGAGAAACTTCAGCCTTGCAAACAGCCAAGCTTTAAAGTTCCCAAACCACAGCGGGAGAAAGGCAAAGAAGTCAGAATGTTACAGTGCTGGTTATTTAACATTCTGTAATCTACAACTTAGTATTCTTCTATCACAACAATAGTGTTGAACGAATAGGGTTCACTGCATAGGGTTATTGAAACGCTAATCTGTGGCTGGTCCTGCAAAAAAAAAATTGCTCCCCAGGGATGGACGAAAGGAACTGGGATAATAATCTCACGACAGAATGGCAATCTTTTGAAATAAAATAAGTGCTGGGAATACTTGCCACTTCAGTCAGCATTTTGCAGAGAAATAGAGCAAATGTGTCAGGTTAATGGCTCTTAGAACTGATGAAAGATCACTGCCATGATTAAGAATCACATCTGAATCATTAACTGCTTCTTTCTCTACAGAATGCTGCATTACCACCAAATCCTTTTCGGCATTTTATGCCTCTTTTCCCCAGATTTCCACCTTTTTTTTTCCTCCTTGGAGACGTAGTAAGTGATACAAGCCATAGGTTGGAGAATGTTGTTAAATGCTGGATGGAGCTGGACAAACTTAGGCAAATACGGAAGAAAGGCCTTCGGATGTCAGGAAAGTAGTATACCCACATTCTCCCGATTATCTCCGATTTCTTAATGGAACCAGTTCTGGTCAACAAGCTTTCTTTACCAATGAAGTCCAGCCGGACGGTTAGATTATTTTCTGTGGAAATAATCCATTGACTGCAATGCCGTTATTTGCCACATGCCAGCTCACACTTAAATATTGTCCGAGTTGCAACCCTACCCCCTCCCTTTCATCCGACTCTATCCCGTCCCTCTCCCCGACCAACTCAACTACCCATCGTCCCCCATCAAACGACCTCACTTACCCCATTTACAACTCTCTCCTTCTTCGCAATCCCCAGCCATCGCTTCCACCCGATGTTCCTAGCCACCCTCCTCCCGTTTCCGGAGGACCCCTCCCCAATCACCTGCCCCGCCAGGCTCGCCAAACGACCCGGCCGCAACTTCGCTTCTCTCGCTGCAACGCCTTCCGTAAACGTCATCACGCTTGCACTGACATCAGACGCTAGGGGGCGGGCAGAACTGCTGAGGAGGAGGAGTTTGCATACAAACCAGGGCGGCCTCTCTCATTTGGTTGGCGGAATATCCGCTATTTTACATGATCAGCTGTATTCCGAAAGAGATTTCGCGACAAGGGAGAAAAATGCAACTTATGTCAAAGACTGAGCGAAATTACACCAAACCTACTTCAAAAGTTGAAGAGAGGTAGGATAAATCGGTGTCCTGTAGACAGTCGGTCCAACTTAATAGAGGGAAGACTAGCAAGATCCGAAAGGGTCCGGACAGTTGTGGTATCGCTTCTCGGCCTTTTGGCTAAGATCAAGTGTAGTATCTGTTCTTATCAGTTTAATATCTGATACGTCCCTTATCTGGGGACCATATATTAAATTGATTTTTGGAACAGGGAGATGGAATAGGGGCTTGCTCCGTCCACTCCGCGCATCGACCCGGTATTGCAGTGCCTCCGGGAACGGTGCACCTCCCCTCGGGGAAACTAACAACAAATGAAAAATAGAATCCGGTTGTCTCTATGCTTCCTGTTTCTGCCCCGTACTTTTCGCAGGCTACATTTGTTTTTAATGAGGGGACACAGCAGCTCAAAGGCAACCATGGGAAAATGGCAACAGAAACAGCACGCACACAATTTACAGCAGTCGTGGATAAAGTCAGGTCGGCAGTAAAACACACGCAGACGATTAATAACGAACGTGGGAATAAAGTACACACACACACATCCAAGGGAAAAGTCAATACGATGCCCGAGCCCCTTCACTGTACAGGCACGGCTCAATGCTATCAGGGGCAATCACCAACCCTATTCAATGCACAGCTTACCAACAATTTCCTCCAGCGCTGTTCCACGGTTCTCAGCCTGGAATGAAGCAGAGTGGTCCCTCGGAAATGGCAAAGAGAGCGTCCAGCCCTTTTCATGCAGGAAGGCTGAAGTGCCCGGCCCAGGTAATTCACAGGAACGCTAACGGCTCGGTGCCGGCAGGGTTAAGCTGATTACAAGGCCGGTGGTTAGGTGTGCAGTGATGGGCGAGGAGGGGTCAATCCTTGATTGGCAGGGGGCGTGTCTTCTGACCAGGCGTGGGCAGTGCTGTCACGTGACAGTCAGCACAGTCCACCCCTCGGCAGCCTCGCCACTCGCCAGGCGTTACCGCAGTGAAAAGGAAAGGAATACATCTTACTCTATTTATAAGGTGAACGCTATATCTGACTATACAGAACTAAAGAAAGACAGACGTGCTCATAAAAATTTGGCAGACAACATAATATACACACAGCGATGATAAATAACGAGAATGAGTGCAATCGCCCAGTTGCCCACCACCCCACCGCCACAAAGCTCCTTCCACAGGGTGCAGAGGTCAGGGTTGGGGATCCATGTCCATGTACAGCTGCCTGCGCGTAAAACGGGGAGGGCTTGTCTCCAGCCCTTGCCTCTGCCCCCACTGCATCTATTCAAGGAGGGTGATACCATCCCGCACGGTCCTCCCGTTAGCTGGTGTCATGAGGGGCAGGATCACTGACTATATCGGGGTGCGCGGTGCTGACCAGGTATCCTGCGACGGTACCGGTCACCCGGGTGTTTTATAAAAAATTACGGTCGCAGGCTCCCTGGTAGATGCCGTTGACCAGCGCCCACTCTCTAACAACCCGGGTGCCCTGACTGACCGTACCCCATTGCGGGCGCCGGTGTAGATCCCACTCCAGGAGGGTGGGGTATCGGACCCTCACAGCGGTCACCACCCGATCCCACAGGGTAGAGCCTACCCGGATCTTCGGCTGCGGCGCCCGTGGGGCGTTGTTGATCAGACAGGCTCCCCGGGGCGCTCGCCTCTTGATCAGAGAGGCTCATGTTGGGGCCCCCCTCATCCCACAGCCGGAGCAGCCCCGCGGCCAGGTGCTCGCAACGTGGGTCCAACTGCTCGGGCCAGTCCACCGGTTTACCGTGGTCCGCCAGGCCTCAAATCCCTCTCTCGTCGGTCCAGCCGGGAATCCTACGCTCGGTGCCTCTACTGGCCATTTTGCCCCTGTTCCAGAACACTTTCCCCACGCAGCGCCAGTGAGGAAACAGATTCTGCAGGTCTCAAAGTCAAGGGCTCTGGGCTCACAGTCTGGGTAGTGAAGGATTTTATTAACAGAAGGCAAACGGGGGGAAATGGCAACGGAAGCAACACGTGCATAATTTACAGTAGTCGGATCAGCAATAAATCACATTAAATCGCGTGGGGACAAAGTATACAACCACCCTTGACTTTGTGCAGGCGCGGCTCTTCTGCTTAGGGACAATATCCACACTCCCAACCCTATTCAAAGCACAACTCACGGACAGCACGGTGGTCCCTCGGAGGCAGCACAAAAGAGAGAGGGTCACGCACACGTGGGCTGCTTTATAGGTCTGGAAGGTCCAGCCCAGGTGATTCGCAGGGAAGCCAATGGCTCGGTGCCAGCAGGGTTAAACTAATTACAAAGGCCAATTACCCGAGGCCAAGTACAAGGCTAATTAACGAGGCCAATGGTGAGGTGTGCATTGATGGGCCAGGCGGGGTAAAACCTTGATTGGCAGGTGACGTGTTTCCGGCCAGGTAAATGGGCAGAGCCGTCACGTGACGGTCCCGACGACCCCCCCCCCCCCCAGTCCAGATGCCAACTGCGTTTCATTGGCTTTGTATCTGGAGTCGGCACAATGACAAAGCTGCGTCCGGTCTGATCTAATCACTCAATTCAGACCCAAACAGGAAATGTGCAGGTTTCATTTAAACCCCTCCATGTGTATGAACACTAATTACTATTCACATTCCTCCAGCCTCACTGGACAGGAAACATCAAGTGAGAAACAGCAGGAGGTGGCCATTCAGCCCCTCTAACCACCAACAAGCTGACGGCTGCTCTCCCATCTCAGCCACATGTTTCTGCACGATCCTCATTTCCTCGATCTCTCTGGTCTCCACACATCTGCCGGCCTCTGTTTTATGTGAGGACGATCACCGAGTCTTCACCACCCTCTGTGGTGGGGATTTACAGACATTCACCACCCTCGGAGTGGAGACATTTCCCCTCATCTCAGTCCCGGACAGTCCACCCCCTTTTTCAGAGACTGGGATCCCTGGTTCAGCCAGTAATGATGTTGTGCATTTCAATGTGTTCACCTCTCAGTCCACGATTATCTAAATGAAAGGGTTATCACATTTGATCTTTCTTCATATGATGACCCCACCACTCCGGGGATCAGTCTGGTGAATCTTCATTGCACTCTCTATAACAAATACTCTCTAACCTCTTTGTTAATCCTCTATGGAATTAATTTCCATCTTCTGCAGCCCCGTGTTGCCCCAACCACTCACCTCCCAACCCGTCACTATTTCCACCTTCCCACCTCCCCCTCACCTGGATCCACCTCTCACTCCCCAGCTCTTGCCCCATCCCCACCCCTCACCTCTTTTCTCGGACTATTTCCCGTCCACTCTCAGTCCAGAGGGAGGGTCTCGGCCCGAAATGTTGACGGTCCATTTCCCTCCACAGATGCTGCCCGACCCACTGAGTTCCTCCGGCAGTTTGTTCTTTGGTCTGTGTGACCCGTGTTAGTGTGGGGAGCGGGATTTTACACCATATTCCCGGTACAGTCTCAACAAAACACAAATAATTGTCACTTTGCCCGGACCATTGGCCCCGCTCGCAGGGCAACAGTCTGCCGGTGTTTGCCCCCCAATGTGGTGAATCGCCACCACCGTGGGCTCAGACATTTCCACAGATGAGCCCCTCCTGTCCCCACCGGGACAAACATCCTGTCTGCCCCCTCTCTCACCGTCTTCATCCTCTCCCTCCCCGGGGAACCGGCATCAAACCGACGGGCCGAGCGGTCTCCTCCTACCTCTCAGCGACACATCAGACTCCGGCCGCAGGAGACGCTTCACAAACGCCCCAACTTCCCTCGGAGGGAAATGGAAATAAATCAGAAAGCGGACATTTACTTTGACGGTTGTCCCGCCGTGACGGAAAGTCCGGGAGACGGTGTCGGCGGAGGTAACGCCCTCTCGGCTGGTCCGCCTCCGCTATTGGCTGGAAGCAGTGATTGACACTGCTTCGGACCAATGGGAATAGCGCAGCGCGTGACTCCTCTGTTGACAGCGGTGGGGGAGGGGCTGGTCACGTGATCAGTAGCCCGGCCGTTAAACCGACCAAGCTCGAGCTCACCAGCGCGCGGGGCACAAAAGGCCCCGGATGATCGGTTGAGGTGAGAAGGGGTCTCCGGGTTGGGGGTCTCACCGGGCGGCGTTTTCAACACCGACTTCGGGTAGTTGCTGTGACTCCGGACTCCGTGACCCGCAATCCCGGGACAGTCCTGCTCTCTTCCCTCTCTCTCAGCCCCACCATCCGTACACGGGCCCCGGGGAGCTTCCGGCTGATGAGGGAATGGGAACCGATGGGTCTCTCAGACAGAGCTGAGCTCCAGCTGTCTAAATGCAAGGATCGGGAACTCGGAGAAAGGGAACAAAATCTTTTACATCAGCTGTTGTGAAAATCACCTTTGTTCTGCCTCCAGTCACAAACAAGAGAAAATCTGCAGATGCTGGAAATCCGAGCAACACCACAAATTGCTGGAGGAACTCAGCATTAGTACTCTTTTCCATAGATGCTGCCTGGCCTGCTGAGTTCCCCCAGCATTTTGTGTCTGTTGCTTGTTCCACCCCCTCTTGTTCTGGACTTTCTACCCGTGAGAACATGTTTTGTCCCACTCTCTCTGGGTACATAATGATATCAGACACCTTTGTCCTGGGCAACAAGTAGCTGTCACATCACAAATGTGCCAGACTCCAATGAGACAGACTACTGCCCTTCCCTTCATATTCATTGGCATTGCCATCACTGAGTTCACCACCGTCAGTCACCAGCAGGAGGGTTCAGGGGAAATATTTATGTACAATACAGAAACTGGTGTTACCTGTGTGTATTGTGGTGATGCAAAAGTTGCTGGAGAATTTGCAAGTGGGAAGAAGTGGAGTGATATTTGAAAATCTGACACTTTATAGCATCATTTAGCAAGCAAATCAGATATGGACAGTGTGCAATTGCTCCAGTGACAAAATCCTTCATTACCTGCTACAGACCTGTTACATACGTTGTGTGAGATTGCAGATCAAAATTATTACTGACAGTGATTTGCTAGCTGTTAAAATGAGTACCTCTATATATAAAATTCAGTGTGCACATGTTGTGTCGCCACTTTAAGGAGTTGGGGCCGGAAATGGATGAATTCCGTATCATCCGGGAGTCGGAGGGGGTGAGATAAAGAGAGGTGAGTTACACCCAAGGTGCAGGACGCAGGAAACTGGGTGAGAGTCAGGAAGGGGAATGAGGTTAAATAGCCATCGCAGAGTACTCTTGTGGCCATCCCCCACAACAACAGGTAGGCCATAGATAGGGTGCAGAGGAGATTTATAAGGACTTTGCCTCGACAGGCGAGCGTGACTTATGAGAATATGTTGAGTGAACTCGGCCTTTTTTCCTTGTAGTGACGGAGGATGAGAGGTGACCTGATAGAGGTGTATGAGATAATGAAAGGCATTGATTGTGTGGATAGTCTGAGGCTTTTTCCCAGGGCTGAAATGGCTAGCACGAGAGGGCATAGGTTTAAGGTGCTTGGAAGTAAATACAGAGGAGATGTCGGGGATAAGTTATTCATGCAGAGAGTGGTGAGTGCGTGGAATGGGCTGCCGGCGGCAGTGGAGGAGGCAGAAATAATAACGTATTTTAAGAGACTCCTGGATGGGTACATGGAGCTTAGAAAAGTAAAGGGCTCTGGGTAAGCCTCGGTAGCTCTAAGGTAGGGACATGTTTGGCACAGCTTTGTGGGCCGAAGAGCCTGTTTTGTGCTGTAGGTTTTCTATGTTTTTTTTATGTTCTATGTATTCTACCACTTTAGAAACTGTTGGGGGGAGGAGATTACGTGGCAGAGGAAAGTCAAAGGGGTGATAGGGGATTTGCTAGTTATGGCAACAGAACTAGAAGGGGACTGATATCCTAGTGTTAAGGCTTGCTTGTGCTGGTATGGTGGGTGGGGGGGTGGTGTTAAACTAAAATTGTAGAGGGGATGGGAGCCAGAATGCCAGGTAATAGAGAGGGTGAATTGAATTGACTTTCTTACTTACGTCCTTCACATGCATGAGGAGTAAAAATCTGTGTTGCATCTCCATCTAAATGTGCAATGTGCAATTTATAGTAATTTATAATAGAACAGGACAGTCAATATAACATAGAAATACAGTTGTATCAGCATGAATTAAGCAGTGTGATGGCCTGATAGAAGAAGCCTGTTGGTTCTGGCTTTTATGCTGCAGTACTGTTTCCCGGATGGTAGCAGCTTGGAACAGTTTGTGGTTCGGGTGAGTAGGGTCCCCAATGATCCTCCGGGCCCCTTTTACACACCTGTCCCTGTAAATGTCCTGAATCATGGCAGTTCATAACTACAGATGCGCTGGGCTGTCCGCACCACTCTCTGCAGAGTCCTGCGATTAATGGAAGTACAGTTCCCATACCAGGCAGTGATGCAGCCAGTCAGGATGCTCTCAATTGTGACCCTGTAGAAAGTTCTTAGGATTTGGGGCCCCATTTCAAACTTCTTCAACCGTCTGACGTGAGGGAGGCACTGCTGTGCCTTTTTCACCACACAGCTGGTATGTACAGACCACATGAGATCCTCGGTGATGTTTATGCCGAGGAACTTAAAGCTGTTCACCCTCTCAACCCCAGATCCATTGATGTCAATAGCGGTTAGCCTGTCTCCATTCCTTCTGTAGTCCATAATCAGCTCCTTTGTTTTTGTGGCAGTGAGGGAGAGGTTGTTTTCTTGACACCAGGCAAATGCTGTTCAGACCTCAGGGCATGGAATTGTGATCTTGTTGCCATGACTGGGACTTGTTTGCACCCAACAATCTGAGGAATTTGGAGGAACAAATTAGCAAGAGAGATCGCAGACTATGCCAATGCTTGATATACTAAGCGATTTTAAATTTCTATAGATTGACGTGACTCCCATATGTAAAAGGACTAGACAGGGTAGAGTTTGTCAAATGTGCCATTAATCAGCACGTAGAATTCCCAGCATAGAAATGTGCAATAAGCTATTAGAAAATATTCCAGGACTAGTGACAGAATATTAGTGTATGGGAACACTTTGCATCTAGTGATCATATTGCCATGAGATTCCAAGTTAACATGGAAAAAGAAAGGACTGAACCATGGGTGGAGATTCTAAATTGGAGAAAGGTCAATTCTGATGGTATCAGAATGGATCTGACAAGTGTGGACAGGCTGTTTTCTGGCAAAGGAGTACTTGGTAAGTGGGAATTCTTCAGAAGTGAAGTTTTGAGGGTGTAGAGTTTGTATGTGCCTGTCAAAATAAAAGTTGAAAGGTAACTGGTGCAGGGAACCTTGGTTTTCAAGAGATATTGAGGCCCTGGATATTTTGTTCCTTCAAATGCCTCAGACTGTTGGGTGCTACAAAGACTCATTAGTGACTACAATATCATAATTCCACACCCTGAACTCATCTGACATCTTTTTTAGTCATCTTCTGTTGCTTTCTAAAAGCTTCCCAATAGATTTTGCTCTTTTGTTTGCCCTCTCTTTGCTTTTTATGTTGGCTTTGGCTTCTCATTTCATCCACGGTTGTGTCCTCCTGCCTTTCTAATGCTTCCACTTCTTTGGGATGTATCGATCACTCAGCTCCCGAATTGCTCCCAGAAACTCCAGCCATTGCTGCTCCATCGTCAATCCTACCAGCTTCCCCTCCCAATCACGTTTGGCCAGTTCAGTACAGAAACATGCCCACTCTGGACGATCAGAATGGTAATCTGTATGAGGAGACAAAATATATGGGGGAGATTTTAAATATTATTTTTTGCATCCACATTTACTCAGGAGATGGACACAGAGTCTATAGAAGTGAGGCAAAATGGCATCAACTTCATGGACCCTGTACAGATTGCAGGGGTGGAGGTGCTTGCTGTCTTAAGGCAAATTAGCATGGATAAATCCCCAGGGCCTGACAAGTTGTTCCATGGGACTCTGCGGAAAACAAGTGCAGAAATTGTCAGGACCCAAGCACAGATATTTAAATAATCCTTAGTGACTGGTGAGGTACTGGAGGATTGGAGGACAGCCAATGTTGTTCCACTGTTCAAGAAAGGCTCTAAAAATAAAGTAGGAAATTATACGTCAGTGAGGTTGACATCAGTAGTGGGAAAGTCATTGGAACGTATGTGCAGGAACCAGATATGTAAGTATTTGGATAGATGTGGACTGATTAAGGATAGACAGCATGGCTTCGTGCATGCTAGGTCATGTCTAACCAATCTTAATGAGTCTTTCGAGGAAGTTATCAGGAAAGTGGATGAAGGCAAGGCAGTGGATGTTGTCTACATGGACTTTAGCAAGGCACTTGACAAAGTCTCATATGGGAGGTTGGTCAAGAAGGTTCAGTCACTCAGCATTCAAGATGAGATAGTAAATTGGATGAGACACTGTATTTGGGAGAAGCTAGAGTGTGGTAGCAGATGGTTGCCTCTCTGACTGGAGGCCTGTGACTAGTGGTTTGCCACGAGGATCGGTGCTGGATCTGTTGTTGTTTGTCATCTAGATCAGTAATCTGGATGATAGTGTGGTTAACTGGATCAGCAGATTTCTGGATGACACTAAGATTGGGGGTGTAGTGGACAGTGAGGAAGAATATAATGTCTTGCAGTCTGATCTGGACCAGCTGGAGAAATGCAAAATGGAATTTAATGGAGACAAGTGCGAGGTGTTGCATTTTGGTGGGACCAAGGTCTTACACAGTGAATGGTCGGGCACTGAGGATTGCTGTAGAAGAAAGGGATCTGGGAATACATGTCCATAATTCACTGAAAGTGGTGTCACAGTTAAATAGGGACGGAAAGCAAGATTTTGGCACAAAAATCTTGATGAACCAAAGTACTGAGTACAGGAGATGACTTTGTTGACTTTTTACAAGATATTGGTGAGGCCTAATTTGGAGTATTGTGTGCAGCTTTATCACCTACCTACAGGAAAGTTGTAAAAGAGGTTGAAAGAGTTCAGAGAAAATTCACAAGGATGTTGCCAGGTCTGGAGGACTTGGGTTATAGGGAAAGTTTGAACAGGACAGGACTTTATTCCTTGGAATGTAGAAGATCGAGGGGAGATTTGATGGAGGTGTGCCAAAATTATGAGGGTTATAGATGGGGTAAATGCAAGCTGGCTTTTTCCACTGAGATGGGGTGGGACTACAACCAGAGGCCATGGGTTAAGGGTGAAAGGTGAAACATGAAGGGGAACATGAGGGGAAACTTTTTCACACAGACAGTCATCCGGGTGTGGAATGAGCAGAGGGTCCAACTGGTGCATGCGAGCTCAATTTCAACATTGAAGAGGTTTGTATAGGTACCTGGATGGTAGAGGTACAGGGGTAGACAGTTTACATAGTTCAACACAAACTAGATGGGCCAAAGAGCCTGTTTCTGTGTTGTACTTTTCTATGACTGTGTGATAAGAACATGAAATAATACTAATCTTCATCTAATTCATTTTAACAGCTGTGCGGACCAACCATTCATCTGGGCAGAAGATGTTTTCATGGCTTTAAGACTGTGGCACTTTAAACTGACAGTAGATAAAAGAAAATCCCAGCTGTATGTCAACAAAGGGGAAACCCATTCATCTGCTCAGACAGTGGGAATGGATTCAGTCGGTCATCTCAACTGAAGGTACATCAGCAAGTTCACACTGGGACAAGGCCATTCACCTGTTCTGTGTGTGAGAAGGGATTCAGTCGGTCTTCCCACCTGTGGACACACCAGTCAGTTCACATTGAGCAGAGGCTGGTCATCTGCAGAATTTGTGGGGAAGGTTTCACTTGATTATCTGACCTAATGGCTCACCAGCAAGTTCACACCAGGGAGCGGCCGTTCACCTGCTCAGACTGTGGGAAGGGATTCCCTCGGTCATATCAACTGAAGGTACATCAGCGAATTCACACTGGGGTGAGGCTGTTCACCTGCTCAGACTGTGGGGAGGGTTTCACAAGGTCATCTGCTGTACTGAGACACCAGTCAGTTCACACCGGGGAGAGGCCATTCACCTACTCAGACTGTGGGAAGGGATTCACTCAGTCATATCAACTGAAGGTACATCAGCGAGTTCACACCGGGGAGAGGCCGTTCACCTGCTCAGTGTGTGGGAAGGGATTCACTGAGTCATATCATCTGTTGGTACATCAGCGAGTTCACACTGGGGAGAGGCCGTTCACCTGCACAGACTGTGGGAAGGGATTCACTCAGTCATATCAACTGAAGGTACATCAGCGAGTTCACACTGGGGTGAGGCTGTTCACCTGCTCAGACTGTGGGGAGGGTTTCACAAGGTCATCTGCTGTACTGAGACACCAGTCAGTTCACACTGGGGTGAGGCCATTCACCTGCTCAGACTGTGGGAAGGGATTCACTCGGTCATCTCATCTACTGAGACACCAGTCAGTTCACACTAGGGAGTGACCATTCACTTGTTCAGTCTGTGGGAAGGGATTCAATTGGTCATTTCACCTGCTGACACACAGGGAAATAGCCGTTCACCTGCTCTGTCCGTGGGAAGGGATTCATTACGTCATCTGATCTGCAGGAACATCAGCGAGTCCACACTGGGAAGGGGCTGATCACCTGCTCAGACTGTGGGAAGAAATTCTCTCAGCCAAATCAACCAATTGGGCATCACTGAGTTCACACTGGGGAGAGGCCGATCACCTACTGTGAATGTGGTGAAGGATTTGTGGTGGACATGGACTGTGCCTTTAAATGAGAGAGAGAGAAAAACTGTCTACAGTACTGCTGACTTCTTGGTTGCCATGGTGAGAGAGAGGCGAAGTTATGTGATGGACAGTTCGCTGTTTACAGTTGCTTCTTGGTTGCCATGGTGAGAGAGAGGCGGAGTTATGTGATGGACAGTTCGATGTTCACAGTTGCTTCTTGGTTGCCATGGTGAGAGAGAGGCGGAGTTATGTGATGGACAGTTCAATGTTCACAGTTGCTTCTTGGTTGCCATGGTGAGAGAGAGGCGGAGTTATGTGATGGACAGTTCGATGTTCACAGTTGCTTCTTGGTTGCCATGGTGAGAGAGAGGCGGAGTTATGTGATGGACAGTTCGATGTTCACAGTTGCTTCGTAGCGTGTTTATTTAAGCAAGGTCAGATGACTCTCCCAGAGACACACAGTGGGACACCGGTTACAGCGACCGGTCAGTGAAAGGAGGCCAGTGACAGAGGAGTCACTGGGTGGGACTTTCGAGTGCCCACAAGCGTGGGTTGAGGATCGATCAGGGTAATTGATCAGTGGGTATCACGGTGTGTGTCAGGGCTGACCCTGTGGAGGCTACCGGTGTGTCTACCCTTGCCTGGGTGGTAGCTCACCCTCGAAGACGGTCCCCTTAGTGATAAGCTGCGTTTGGCTAACTCGAGAGTGGATTCGGAGCCTGAGGACGGAAGATCAACGGTACCTGTTCACTCGTTCTTCTCCAAGTGTGGTTTTCACCTTGGATTACAAATACCTTCCTCACACACACCAATTCCGTGGATTGAACTGAACTTCCTTACATTTCCATCGTAAGACTTTAACTCTTGCCACCCGAGCTTTAACGAGTTTGGGAATTGTATTTACACACATATAGATGTGTAACACTGCTGACTTTTGATTTACCTGGTTTAAATTACTATATTAAGTAGTTACTAATAAACAGTGGTTTATAATATCAAAACCAGACTCAAGGTGTGCTCTATTGCAGCTGGTTCATTTAAACTGTTGCTTTTATGTAACATAATTGGGGCCTGCGTCCGGGATATGAAGAAATTGGTTGGGGGCTGAATTGATTGATTAATGATCGATCTGATTGGGGAGATCTCCTTTGATTTGTTTGAGTGGAAGATCAGCAGCAATGGAGGTTGATGGGTTTCTGACAAAGCCAACCCCTGAAGCATTGGATGGCGCAAAGAGGGTTGTGCTGTTGGAAATTGCTCACAAGTTAAAACTTCAGGTGAGCACTAAAATGAGGAAGGCTCAGGTACTGACATTAATAGTGGAGTGTTATGTATCTAAGGAAGTGTTTGACGGAGATGTGTTGGAAATGATTGCTGAAAGTAAACCTACTGTGGCTGAGCTGCAGCTCCCGTTAGAAAAATTAAAAAGGGAGGCTGAGAATAAGCAAAGACAGCATGAGTTACGACTAAAACAGTTCGAGGCTGAGGAAGCGGACAAACAGAGGGAAGAGGCAGAAAGACAGAGGTGGTTCGAGGTGGAGGGATGGCCACAAGGAGGTTCAGTGCCAGATCCTGGTGACAAGTTTAGTGCCAGTCGAGAAGTTAAGTTGGCACCTCCATTTGATGAAGCAGAAGTTGATAAGTCCTTCTTGCAGTTTGAAAAAGTGGCTCAGAATCGAAGGTGGCCGAAAGACAGCTGGGCTGTTATGTTACAAAGTGTAATTCAGCAGAAAGCCCAGCAAGGGTAGACTGCCCTAACACTTGAAGAGGCAGCTAATTATGACTCAGTGAAAGAGGCTGTGCTCAAGCCTTATGAGTTGGTTCTGCAGAATAGCAACGTTTTCATGAAGCTCAATTTATATTTGTTGAAATGGGAAAATTATTTCACCCTTTCAACTGAGCGGTACAGACTTCTAAAATGTTTCCAAACTAAAATAGCGGGGTAGAATAGAACAACTTTCAACTGTTCTCTGAATTTTGTCTGGGTCACTCCGTAAATAAAGGTATTCGTGCAACTGCTGAAATTCTGAATCACAGAACCCCAAAACTGTGCCTGAAAAAGCCGAATAGACATTTCCAGGTCTGTGTAGAGGCATCGCATGAGAATGAAGACCAGAGTGCTTGTCGCCCAACAGAGAAGGAAACTCGCCGACAGGCTGAAGAGCAGAATGATGGATTGTCTCCGACTCTCCATCTCCGGATCTTGCTGTTTCCCGCAATTTCCCCGTCCCTTGAGCCCCTGGCGGACTCTGCTCGCCGCCAGTATCTGTCTGACGGTCAGAGCATTGAGGGTCAAAATGAGGAAGAAGGGAAGTAGCGGATTCAACAGATGGTCCACCCAATAAAACCCCTCAAACGATCCCGAGAAAGCAAGTGCGGGTCTACCGAAACAGTCCCAGTTACCCTTCAAAAAACCTGTTGTTTCCATATATAGGAAGTAAAATGGGATGTTTTTTTAAACAGAAACCAATAGATACTGCGCCAATCACCAAACCCGCGATTTTGGGGATGCAGTATTTTGTTTTAAGTTTAGCAGAACAAATGGCCACAAAGCGATCGAAAGTGAAGGCGACAGTGACCCAGACTGAGCAATCCACGGCCACGTGACACATGACGTAGTGGACAAGGCCGAACGGAGCGTTGTCCAGGACTCGGTAAAGTCTGTACGCTTCACCCATCCGGTAGAACAGGACTTCGATCATCACCACCATTAGATCCGCCGCAGCCATCGCCACCAGGTAGCGCGTAACACATTTGGAGAGACCGCATTTTCCTCGGCAGAGAATGATGATTGCCACAAGGTTAACTACAGTGAAACAGAAAAAAAGACCAAAAATAAGAATAAGGAAAATCAAACGAATTTTGCGTAGAAATACAGCCATGATTTGTTCGCTTGAAATAAAATCCATCGTTCATCTCTGCTGGACATTATCAGTGGAAGTAAAGAACACCTGTGTTTATGCGGCTTGTTTGAAAACCTGACCGCAGCATAAAGCGCTTTACAGTAAGTAGCACATGCTCACATTATCTCCTCACGATCACGGATGCAGCAGCGATGAGCAGAGTCCAGGAATGATAGAGCACAGAAACGCGCCCATCGGTCCAATATCTCCATGCTGACCGACATGGCCATCTGAGCCGGTCTCGTTTGTTCGCGTTTGGATCACATCTCTAAGGCTTTCACATTTGTCAGACTGTCCAGGAGTATTTTAAATATTATTAATGACTCTGTAAACATCGATTAAAATCACATCAGCAGCAGCTGAGAACAGCGTGAGGTCTCTGCTTCTGCATAAGTAACAGAAAGGTACTTACCTGGGATACCGACGATTATAATCACTGTGTAACAAATAGTCCTCTCATCAAGCATTGTTTATCCAGACTGTTAGTATTTACAGTTCTGTTCCGAATGTTCCCAATTTCTAAATGTCATAAAAGTTGTAAATAGCCAGTAATTAAACTCAAACAGTTATAACAAAGCCCCGGTAGCAAATTTCTGTGCGCCTACTGGGTAAAACGCTTCACCGATCACATGTTGTTGAGAGTCCACCGCGTCTGAATGCTTCCGTCCGAAATATAGCTGAAGCACAAAATGACGTACTTTTATAGAACAATCGGGTACCAATAATGATAACAATTTGTACAGTGACTGGTGCTTGTAATTAGCAGTTATTTCTCTACTTTAGCGAACCGTAACGCCAATGGGGAAATAACACGCCTTATTTCATTGAACTGGACGCAACACCAGTCGAGTCCACCTCATCAGCGCTGATTCCACTCCAACATGAAGTCTCTCCCTTGTTATTTCTCTGTGATGACGCACCTTTAATATGATTCACTTACGTTGCTCCGGTGATTATTTTTTCTGGATAGGAAACATTACATTTATGTTTTTTTTCTGGCGCAAACCGTCACTGTTTGCACTGTTACCGAGTCAGTAGCAAACACAGATGTTGGCAGGTATGCAGCGCGAAATGCAAACCAATGACCCCAGCATTACAGACGTTATCGGCTGCTGTACCAGAGACAGAGAAAAAATAGAAAGCATTGTATCAACACCAATTTTAATGCAAATAAGTACCAGTAACGATATTACAGAGTCACCAGGTTACTTTCGAAGTTAGAATTCAGAAAGAAATTGATTCAGGGAAAAATGTGTATTAAGCTGTTAATGTTAAGTGTGTAAGTGTGTACCTCATATACATCTTAGAACGAATATGTATAAAATTTACTACTCGTGGTGTGGATTTTGAAACGGTAAACTGACGGACAAAGCCGATGTTGAATCCACCTGAGGGACATTTAGATACTGAAACACTGTTTTGTTCAATTAGCTGTAGGAATACAATAGGCTGATAAGGCTACTATTCACTGTCCTGTGGGTCAAGAGCACAACCATCAACACGTTTCTCCCTGGTGTGAATACCGGCATAATTTAACAAAATACTTTCTGCCATCTGTAGATTCCATTCCGATTCTTCTCATGGTTTGACATAAAAATGCCCGTGTCCTTGGCATTCCCTTCGCAGTGCCCGGCAGATATAAATGCAGGACCGACAAATAGGGCCACAACATCACATAAAACCATATTAAAACCATTATTAGTACACACGCGCGCACACACACACACACACACACACACGCACACACACACACACACACACACACACACACAGGCAAATGAACGTCGATACATGTATTAGATTCTTTGTCGATCTCCCAGTTGATGCCTTTCTCTTCCCAGTCGGAACGCGTTGAACACGATGTTTCACGGTGGGGTCGGCATATCGATGAAGGGATTGAGGAAACAGAAGCGACATTGAAATAGCTGCAAGGCCATGTTGTAGAAACAAGAATTATTCACAGCAGAATGAAATAAGAACAGTAAATTGGGAGAACAGAGTAATCGGCCAGTCTGCCAGGGAGAGGAAAGGACTGAGCCTGCAGTCGGTTTCAAGGTGAAAATGAAGAGAGGGTTAATATGCAGTTGACATAAAATGCGGAATTAGTGAGAGAGAACGACAGCAATGTAGAGACAGTCGACAAACGGGAGACATTCAGTCGGATAATATAAGAGTGTGGGTTTCATTCTCCACCTGCCTGTCGCCGGTAGAGTGTAGAGGAATAGTCCCCGGTGCAATGTGACAGTGTGTGGGGATCATTTTATAGATATCAGTCCCTGGTGCAGAATGAGAGTGTGGGGTTCTTTAGATCTTACTCCCTGGTTCATTGTGAGAGTGTGCATTTCATATTGTACATACACACCAGTCTCTGTTACAGTGTGAGTGTGTGTGTTTCATTCCGTATCTGTCAGTCTGTGCTACAGTGTGAGAGTGTGGGTTTCATTCTGTATCTGTCAGTCTCTGCTACAGAGTGAGAGTGTGGGTTTCATTCTGTATCTGTCAGTCTCTGTTACAGTGTGAGAGTGTGGGGTTCATTCTGTATCTGTCAGTCTCTGTTACAGTGTGAGAGTGTGGGTTTCATTCTGTATCTGTCAGTCTCTGTTACAGTGTGAGAGTGTGGGTTTCATTCTGTATCTGTCAGTCTCTGTTACAGTGTGAGAATGTGGGGTCATTCTGTATCTGTCAGTCTCTGTTACAGTGTGAGAGTGCGGGTTTCATTCTGTATCTGTCAGTCTCTGTTACAGTGTCAGAGTGTGGGGTTCATTCTGTATCTGTCAGTCTCTGTTACAGTGTGAGAGTGTGGGTTTCATTCTGTATCTGTCAGTCTCTGTTACAGTGTGAGAGTGTGGGTTTCATTCCGTATCTGTCAGTCTCTGTTACAGTGTGAGAGTGTGGGTTTCATTCTGTATCTGTCAGTCTCTGTTACAGTGTGAGAGTGTGGGTTTCATTCCGTATCTGTCAGTCTCTGTTACAGTGTGAGAGTGTGGGTTTCATTCCGTATCTGTCAGTCTCTGTTACAGTGTGAGAGTGCGGGTTTCATTCCGTATCTGTCAGTCTCTGTTACAGTGTGAGAGTGTGGGTTTCATTCTGTATCTGTCAGTCTCTGTTACAGTGTGAGAGTGTGGGTTTCATTCTGTATCTGTCGGTCTCTGTTACAGTGTGAGAGTGTGGGTTTCATTCCGTATCTGTCAGTCTCTGTTACATTGTGGGGGTGTGGGTTTCATTCTGTATCTGTCAGTCTCTGTTACATTGTGGGGGTGTGGGTTTCATTCTGTATCCGTCAGTCTGTGTTACAGTGTGAGAGTGTGGGTTTCATTCTGTATCTGTCAGTCTCTCTTACATTGTGGGGGTGTGGGTTTCCTTTTGTATTTGTCTGCTTTGGCTCCACCGTTACGTGTGTCGCCCCTGTCCTGTGCCTGTGAGACCTGATTCACTGTGAGCGAGAGTATTTTTTCTCCTTCTTTCCCGCTGTTCCTGAAACCTAGTAAATAATCTTAATATAGATTCAGTATTCCCTGAGCTATTGTTAGAACAAGCGTCTCCTGCAGTCGGTTTATGTTATAATTGTGATATGAATGAAGACGGTTGTATTGAGCTGGACATTCAGCGTCGTAGAGTCATTTGGCAAACAGACCATTCGGCCCGGAATCATTTTCCACGCTAATTGTTAGTCAACCGCATAGTGTCACAATGGCAGGGGCATAGGGAGCAAGGGTGGACCCAAATGAAAAACACATCTTGTGAGGTTATTTAGATTTAGTTCATTGCTCGATACCAGGAGAACTAGGCAGGAGCAGGAGAAAGACCCAGGACTACTACTAGGCTGGGACCAAGGGTCTGGGCTTGGACTCAGAATCGTCTCCCAGAACTAGAGGAGACATGAAGAGGTTAGGGTATGGACGCCGAGCCCCATACTGGGCAAGGACCCAGTACCTGGATCTTGTCTCGGGCTCGGACCCCAGAACCAGGCATGAACATGACATGGGCTAGGGAGAGGAGGGACAAGGAAAACAGAGCCTCGGTCTCGGGAGAGCAGGTACATGGAACCATGGACACATACACAGAACACAAAGTCCGGACCCCTCCTTGGGTACAGGACATAGGGCCGGGACTCATGACCCTCCGCGGGGCAACGGCAAGACGGCCTGACTTACCCCACGGAGGCGAGAACAAGACAAGACAAGACCAACACGAATGAATACCAGACAGTATCTATCTAGCTCCGACAATAGAACTAGACCGAAGTACAGGCGGGGGCTGCAGACGAGGGTGAGAGGCGAGAGGGGCAGAGAAGGGATTCAGACAAGGGGGTAGGACAGGAATCACAGACCGCCAGGGCTAGGACTTGACTCAGAACTGGGAAGCCGCCAGGGCCAGGACTTGTCTTGGTGCTTGAATGCAGCCAGGAAAAGGACTTGACTTGGTGCTTGAACGCCGCCAGAGCCAGGACTTGACTTGGAACCTCCGGATAGCAGGGAGCTCTCGACTCGGCCCGGGAACAGTAGACAGCGGTTCCTGATTCCCTCCAGCGGGTTAACTGACGGACCCACCTCGGTGAGGAAACTTTGCGGGCTCGCTTTGGCGAGGTAACTGGGCAGGTATGCTCCGGTGAGGAAAAGGCGAATTACGGCACTGCTTCGGCAGAGACTAGGCTTGCTCCGGCCAGATGACATCGGCACACCGTACCATAGGTGACTTTGCAGACGCTCCCTCGCCGAACGGCTGAAAGCCGGAGACTATAAACTACCGGTTCAGCCGAGCGTTAATTGCCTCTAATCACCAAAGTCGAGGGACACTGGAAAACAGGGAATCAACGGTCCGGATCGTAACATAAACAAGGTAAATTTAAAGGGACCCCGATCCGGACCATGACACATAGAGCCAGTTGAGCAGCACGTGGTCTGTAACTTTCTGTGGTTTGGCAAAATCACCTTTGAAATGTTGAATGAAAATAATCAAATTAAATAAAATCAATAATTTATATCAATAAGTTAGTAATTAGATTAATAATTTGATCGAAATAAGACCAACCGAGGAACAGCGTTTCATGTTCCAGCATCATTTATATGAATACATTTCCACTCAGCAATTCTAAATTGCAACTTTCACCGTGTATCTTCTCTCTTATGTTTGCCAATTCTGTTACATATTTCTCAATGTGCACTGCACCATGAATCGAGTTATGTCCCGCTCATAGTTTCATATTCATTTCGAGTTCCCTATGATAGCTTCAGACTTGCCTGCAATATGCCATGCATTTTCCATTGATAAAATTATGTCTATGTTGTTCTGTGCAGCACTGAACTAGTTTGTGAATAGGAATGCGAGGGAAGGTCATGTTTCACATTTGGAATAATCCAAATTTCCACATTGCAGCATCTGGTTGATTGATGACATCCTGAGAAATTGGCGTCACTGGTTACGTCACAGCTCAGTCGGGAATGCTCCGCTCGTCAGGGACATGGTGGGTGGAAGAGTTTGCTCCTGTGTGGCAAGACACCCTGTCCTCTATTACATTCGTCAGTGCTGAAGAACGAGATGAATGGAGGAGAATGGGCAGTTGATGATTGATAGATTGATATTACAATGTGAAGACATCAGCTGGAGATGTTGAGATCCTGGGAACAGTAGAGTACAGGAACAAGCCCTTTGGCTCACTACTTCTGCGCTGAACAGATACCGAATAAGATTAAATTCTGATGACTGTACATGACCCATCTCCCTTCATTCACTGCATACGCGTGTGCTTTGATTGAATATTTACCGTTATGGAAAGCTAGAGGTTATATCTCAAAAGATTGGAAACCAGTACCATCAGCTCCCATGTTGAAGTAAATATTTGAGTAGGGAAGTGAAAACACTTATGGATTAAACAAAAAGGTGAAGGATCAGTTACAGATTCTCCCGGAAGGGAGCACGAATGCTGGTGAGTGAGCCAAACTAGAATCAAGCTGGGTGGTGAAAAGGAATCCAGGAGTAGAGGTAGGGAACAGAGAAACAAGCAAACTGTATACCTATAGACTTAGTCATGACACAGCAACAGGATCAGGAGTTGGCAAAGGTACAAAGTGGAGAGGAATCTGAAGAGTTTGGGAAATATCGAGGGAAACAGGAACGGAATCGGATTGTAATTAATAATGGTATTTTTTTTTTGTGCCAGAATGTGAAATAAACCAGGTGATGTATTGCCACCATGACATTTGTGAGCATCAAGGATCAGACAGAACTATGGAACAGCTGAAGAATCAGTGTTGGTGGTCGAAATTGCGAGGAGATGTACCACATTATTGTAAGAATTGTTTGATTTGTGCCCAGTAATAACCAGTTAAATCGGCTGGAGAAGCAGTGTTAGGACACGGACCGTAGAAGGACCATGTGTTAACTTGCAGGTTTATTTTGCTAGATCTTCACCTCCATCCCCTGAAGCGCTGAACTATGTCCTCGAAATAGTGGATGCGTTCACCAATTGGATAGATAATGTCACAAAATCTAATGAAACTGTTTGAGATAAAACAGAGGTTCAATATCCCCTATCGACCACAATACAGTGCGATTGTTGAACTGATGAACTGGCCTTTAAAGACAATGTTGTCAATAATGACTAAACGGCTCATGGGTCACTGTCTTACCCTCTGTTCTTATGATAGTCCTCAGCACAGAAGCATCCTCTCCTGCATTTACACGTTTTAAGTTGACGATCGGGAGAAAAAAAATAAAAGGGTTAGTGTTCCTGCTTGGCTAGATTTATCACAGACCGAGTATGATAGCATTGGAAAGGACAAATGCAAGCAGCAATTAATTGACTGTATTAAGGAAGCCCATTATGATGCTTCCCATAATACGTGACGGAAGAAACAGCAGAGCGAAGCTTGTTTCCAGGTGCGAGCAAAACCGCGGGTGTTGGAAATAGGACAGAAAGTTGTGACGTTACTACATCAGCCGAGCCCCTTTACACCTTCGCCATTTGTCAGGACCGAGCCAGTCCATCAGTATATAGAATCCAGACTTCTCCATATAAGTTGGGTTGGTATCTTATTAAACAACTCAAACCTCTTGGAGATAGTCAATATCCCCCAGTAGCTAAGATCCAGAAAACATGTTGTCAATGGGATGTTCTGGTCCGAGATGAGATGATCCTCTTAGATTTATGTTTCAGGCAATCGACGGTGATAGGGATGAAGGAGCAGTTGTCCTCACAGTGAGTTGGACAACCACTTCCAGTTTTTTCACGGAGGATAAGGACAGTTCACATCTTTGCTCTCGCCCGAGCCAAAGCGGAGACTATGGATGAGAGAAACAGATGGGAGAACGTGTTTATTTAGTGGTCTTCTGGAAATAAAGTGGGCGATAGTTGATCTGACATGAATGGATTTTAACAAGGCGTTAAAGATATCCATGGTAGGACCAATTATACCGTCAGAAGGTTTGGTATCCAGAGAAAGTTGGCTGATGGATTCAGAACTGACGCTCACAGAAGGCAGAGGATAGTTGTGGATGGAGCGTTTTCTCTCTGGATGTCGGTGACCAGTGGTGTCCTGCAGAGATCTGTTCTGAAACCCCCGGCTTTTTGAGTTTTTATGAATGATTTGGATGAGGAGGTGGAAGGGTGGTTTATTGTATTTGCAATGATGTGGAGGTTGGTGGAATTATGAAGAGTACAGAAGTTTGTCACAGATGACAACAGGACAGTGACAGGACGCAGGGCAGCGCTGAGAAGTTACAGATGGAGTTCAACCCGGAACGGTACGAAATGATTCACTTTGGAAGGATGAATCTGAAGGCAGAGGTGATACTTTCTCGAGTCAACCGAGAGCCACACAACAATACGAGTTGCAGAAGGGAAACTGAGTGATGAGACTTCCTCCGATAAGGCGAGGGCCGCTCATCGCTACGAGTATCCCAATAGACACGGAGCGGTGCACTGCAAGAGCAGGAAGAAGTGTGATTGACAGGAGAGCACGAACCCATCCGCTGTTCTGTACATACTTATAGTGACGCTCGAAAGGTAATATACCTGACAGTAAATCAGTAGAAAAGAAAAAAAACTTAACGGCAAATAATAGAAGAGCCTGGGAACCTGCGGATATTTCACAGATTTCACTTGCTACTTTTATTCAAAGAGCGAATGGGTGGAGAAATAGTGGTAGCATTGTGGCAGGTTTGAGAATATGTTTAAAGTTAAATAGACTGCATCGCAGGTCACGGGTATGAGGTGGTCAGATCATTCACCGGTAGAGGTCAGGTTACTGCCGAACGGCCCATGTGCGCTGGAAAACATTGTTCTTCAAACTGCCCACAGCTCTCGCGAATCTCCTGAGGGCACGTTCCCTTTTTGATCACAGGTCTCTGGAATATCGCTGTGGATCTTTTAAACTGTTTGGAGAAATATGTGCAGTGTATTTGATTGTAACACATGTCAGCTGTCACTCTCATTTCCAACTCTCAAACCGCCCGGAATGACTGGAACGAACGAAAGAAAAGAATGAACGAATGTTCCTCTTTAATAAAGAAGTGTTCTCCATTCCTCCGACGGACCAAACTCCTTCTCTCAATTTCAGAAGCGAACGTGCACGGTCAAATATTACAAAAGAAATCGACTTCAAGAAGAATGTCTACTTTAAAAGCAGCACACGTATAAAAAAAATCCTATTTAAATAGCTGAAGCCAGGTATCTTGGAAAATAACATGGAAATTTCACATCATATTTTGTTTTGAAGTACATAGTTGCAATATCCCTTGAGGAGTCAAATTCATGACACGGGGACAGTGAGTAAAAATAGTTCAACGTAAGTGATTGTGCAGTTGGTCGTCACTAATGTCCCTGACGTGATAGCCACGCTAATTGCCTCAGTGGAATTGCTCTCACCTCAATAAAAGTCTGCTAATCCGATCCCCAGTCCATCTGAGCAGCTGAAACGCTCCGTAGAACTGAACGCTGCTTCTGACGGAATATGGGATATCAGGCGATTTACTACATCGCGGCCATTTTCTTTCCCACACTTGTAGCGGTTGGTGTCCCCGGTAAGATGCCGGTGCTGGTTACTTTATGTACGGTGCCGTCGTCTTGCTGTTACTCTGCTGTGGTATCCGCACTGTTACTGAGCACAGATGCGACTGTCGGCTGAAACGTGTTTCCAGAATGGAGGGTTCAGGCATCTGATTATTTTAGTTTCATTTTCGTACTTTGATCGATGTGATTTTTTTTGTCAGTTACGTTGGTGCCGATATTGTCACTGTTTCACAATCTCACCTCGCTGGACTTTCTGAAGTGATGCTGGTCTCTGCTTTTCTAGGTCCGAGTCTCTATCAGTGTAGACACTTCGTCCTTATAACAACGTGGCAGCTTATATAAATGACTGTCCAGTCCATTTTCGACACGTAGGTCTGCTCTTATATAAGTCAATAAATGATAAATTGTGCTTTGTATGTTTTGATTCCATTTTGTCACCGCTGCAAGCAATCCCTTCAACTCCTTCACCTCTAATAATGGAAATTGTCTTGTTCACTGGGATGATCGTCCGTTCACCGGTACGTGAGTCGTGAAACTCTGATGCCTCGCTCTAAACTGTGGGAAGGTCGCCAATCCGCTGACACTCACATCCGTCATTGTCCTCCAGCCGGAGTGCAGCGACCGAGACCGCACACACTGGAAACCCGCTTTCCACTTCCAAACAGACCAGACCTGGGGGCATTCAGAGAGTTGCTGTTGACCATTCTTCTCTTTTGCTTTCCAGTTTCTCGAGGTTAATTTACCTGCGATTAGATATCTGCTTTCCACTTCCAAACACACCATACCCTGCATAGCATCTTTAGAATAGGCATTCAGAGAGTTGCCACTGAAGGTATTTCTTTTTTGTTCCATTTTCTTGTAGTTAATTTAACGGCCATTGTGATCCTATCTCGGGGAAAATGCGGGCTCTCCAAATGCATCACCCGTTACCTGGTTGGAATGGCCACAGCGGATCTGATGGTGGTTGTCTTTGTTGCTAAAGTGGATCAGACCAACAATATCTACACTTATTCTAATTATAGTTCCATTTTACCCCAATTTGTTTCAGTTAATTTAACGGCGATTGTGATCCTATCTCGGGGAAAATGCGGGCTCTCCAAATGCATCACCCGTTACCTGGTTGGAATGGCAACAGTGGATCTGTTGGTGGTTATCGTTGTTGCTTTAGTGGATCAGACCAACAATATCTACATTTATTCCAGATCCCTGCTCATCACTCCTGTATGCGCTCTGACAGTTATATTTCGGGCTGTAACGACGGACTGTTCTGTCTGGTTTACGGTCAGTTTTACCTTCGATCGCTTCATCGCAATATGTTGCCGAAAGCTGCGGGAGCGATACTGCACCGAGAGAACAGCAACGGTGGTTATCGTGACCGTGATTATAGTGAGCTGCGGGAGATGTGTCCCGGCTTACTTTGCCCTTGAACCTTACGTCATCATTGACAACACGCCGTGGCGGTGCACCGGCTCATATGAATACGTCACTTCACCCGTGTGGAGAGGATACCAATTACTGGGGAGTATTTTAACACCATTGCTACCGTTCGGCTTAATCCTGGTGTTTAACGGGTTAACCGTAAGACATATCGTTGTGGCAATTGGAGTCCGCAGAAGGCTTCGACACAGCAGCGACAATCAGAACGATGCCGAGGTGGAAAACCGCAGAAAATCGATTATTTTGCTGTTTTCTATTTCAGCTAATTTCATATTATTTTCGATGCCCTATGTAGCCCATTCCCTGAAATGGCAACTGCAAAACTATTTTTACCAGGACAGATATTTGAGTTCCCCGGTATACATCCTACAACAATTTGGGTTAATGTTGCTATTGCTCAGCGTGTGCACCAATACTTGTATCTATACACTGACACAGAGGAAATTCAGAGAAGAGCTGAGGAATGGAATGAAGTATGTGTTTACATTAAATGGCCATCTGTGTAGATAACACCCGCCTCCAATGACAATTCAGCGGAGTTTTCAAATAAAGCCGTTTTCCAATGAACAGGGTTGGCAAATATGTCATAAACTCAAACAATCATATGCCTGGTCATCCTGAAATGGTAGAATTGGCGGAAGATTGCTGACTTCATACAGTTCAGGTAGGTAGCAACACAAACGTTCAATGCTGCTGGCGTGATTGTTACAATGGTTGAGGTATGTTCCAAACTATCACACACTCAACTGTCACAAAGGCAGGGATGGCTGCAGGACTTTCCGTGTTTTTGAATTTGAAAGATGGAATGGGTCGTGTAACGGAGTATAAAGGGAGTGCGAAGGCAGATCAGGGATAGTGAGGCAGATGCAGAAAGGGAGAACAACGTGCAGCGTTCGTTTGTTAATAGACTGTGAGACGAACACAGAAACATGAAGGGCGCCATCTCCCCATTTGGAGCATTCAATACAGCCGCTCACCAGATTAACAAAAAAAAACCCGCAACGGGAACAGTGAGGAACCGATCGGGAGCGGAACATGGACATCTGTCAAGTTATTGGCACGGGGAACTGAAACTTCCACAATATTCTTTGACAACTCCCCAGAGTAAAAGATTTCGGTATGACATAATTTCTCAGTTGTGTCCAGGAAGGAGTCATGTCACTATAAGAAGAGAGGCGGGTAGCGAACCGGATCTAATACTGTATTAGAAAAGGAAACAAGTCAGGTGACAGATCTCTCCGCGGGTCAGCATTTCAGAATGACAGGGCAGAACTCTCCGACATTTAAATTCCACGGGGATAGGACCAGGGAGCATGGGATGTATTTAGTTCGGGGTCTGCGAATTATGGGGCTACCTGGCAGGAACTTGGGAAGGTAAATTGGGAAATGGTGTACTCCGGGAAATGCGCAACAGATATGTGGTGATTGTTGAAGTAACACTGACATGGGGTTCAGTATAGGCTTGTCTCTTTGAGCAGGGAAAGGATGATAGTGTAAAGTAACCCTGGGTGAAAAGAAGATTGGAACGATTCAAGATGAAGAAAGTAAGGTACTTAAGATTTAGGAAGAAAGGATCTGGTAGGGTTATGGCGAGTCACAATGCAGACAAGAAAGAATTTAACAACGGACTTAAAAGCTTTAGAAGGGGGTTTGAGAAGGCCTTGGCGAGTTGCTCTGTGAAGAACAGGAGGAGACTGGAGAGAGTGGGGGCAGATCAGAGGAAAACTTGTGTCCAGAGTCCAAGGAGGCAGTGAAGCTCCTTACTGAATACATTGATGAATATGAACACAGCGGGAAAAAAAAAGCAGATATGCTCGAACATGCCGACGCTGAGAAAGAGGATGAGCTGGAAACTTGAAAACATTATGATGGATGATTCCCCGATACGGGAAGGGATATAGTTCAGGTAATTTTGGAAGGCGAGCTAAGTGACTGCAGAGCTTTTGGACAGGATATTTGTGTCTTCGCTGGCAACGGAAATAAAACTAGATGATTGGAGGGATGAAATGTTATTCATTTGGTAACGAAAGATAATAGGGATACTTCTTGGAATTATAGACCAGGGAGTCTGACATCAGTAGTGGGTAAACTACTGGAGAGGATTATTGAAGAGGAAATTAATGAGAATTTGGAGAAACGTAGTTTGGCTACGGAGAGACAACATGGCATGTTGTCCTTTCTGAGCCAGACAGAATTATTTGAAAAAGTGAAATTAAAACAAACAGAAGAATCAGAACTGTCGATGTGGGTGCATTAATTTTGGTCAGGCGTTTGATCAGTTCCCCATTGTGGACTCATTCAGAAAGTCAGGAGGCATGGGACACAGGGAAACCTGGCTGGTTGGTTCACAATTGGCTTACTCACAGAAGGCAGATGATTAGAGTGAATTCTGGCTGGAAGACAGCGGGCAGCCGTGTTCCGCAAGGAGAGTAGAAATTTCGGTACACTTTACAACCATATTTGGACTCTGCAGTTACAGTGCTCCGAGAAATAGGACTGAGCGAAATAACTGATTTAATCTGACCACCGAGCAGCAGCTGGATAATTTATAGAATCAGGGCTGACGATGTAAGCAACTCGCTGAACTACGGATTGCAAATTACTTCAAAACAATCGTTTCCAATGGAGTCCTGCACCTTAAAGTGTTGAGCCGCCGCTTTCATCGGATATAATGGAAAAAATTCTTGATTTAAATCCTTTTCAGAAAGGTTTAATAGCAATTATTTATAATATGATTATGAAAATAAATCCAGATGTATCGAATTCAATTAAGAACGACTGGGAAATGGAACGTAAGCTTAATTTACCTATAGAGAAATGGCAAAAAAAAAATCAATTAGTTAATTCTTCCTCAATATGCGCTAAACATGCGTTGATATGGTTTAAAGTAGTACACAGGGCTCATATGTCCAAGGATGAATTAGCTCATTACTACGCTCATATAAATCCTGTATGTGATAGATTTCATTCTGAGATAGCTTCATTAACTCATATGTTTTGGTCCTGCCCTTTGCTGAAGAAATACTGGGATGGCATCTTTCTTATTACTTCAACTGATTTGAATATTGATTTACAACCTCATCCTAGCCCTGCAATCTTTGGTTTACCAACGATAGAACAACACCATCTGACCCCTCCGCTTGTCGGATGATTGCTTTTGTTACACTAATGGCTAGAATATCCATGTTATTGAATTGGAAAGAGATTATTCTTCCTTCTACATTTCAGTGGTTTTCTCAAACTATGTCTTGCTTAAATTTAGAAAAAAAATAAATAAAAGCGTCATTTACGACCCTATAATTAAATTTGAAGAGATTTGGAGACCATTTATTCAAGATTTTCATTTGATGTAATTTGAGCCTTTCCAATTCTATTTTATTACTCCATATTCGGGGAGAGGAGCGGAGTTAACGACAATAATGGTCTTATCTGAGGTATCATAATAGCCCATTCTATTTGTTTTTTTTTCTTCCTTAGTTTAGTTTACTTTTCTTTTAATTGGGTTAGATTTTTTTTCCCTTTTGGGGTATATTTTGTTTTACTTTTTTCATGATATTTTTATATTTTCACCTTATAGATTCCTATATTATGTTTGTACTTTTTGAGATTTTGGAGGCTCATCGTGTATCAATTGAGCTCATACTTGTATAAGCTATTTATCAATAATGTAATCCCAATTTATCTGTATCTATTTTTTGTAATCTTTATGATGCTGAAATTAATAAAAAGATTCAAAAAGAGCAAAGAAGCAGCCTTCCAAAATGCCAATTCCAAATTCCTAATTCAGCTACACACCAATTCATCCTAATGCCAATTTACATCTGAATCGTGGTTTTATCGGGTCGTGTGTAGATAAGTTCAATTTTCGATTTATTTAACCCTGAATCTACATGGCCGGTGTGGAATCCGTGTCTCCCTCTGAAATCAGTAATAAATGAAACATACAGAACTACACAAACTAAAATCGCAGCGACAGCAAAGCAAACATCCCTGCTCACACTAGTCTTCCTTCAAAACCACGGCAGGCAATTGTAGAATACAGAATAAACAACTTCCAAGCAAAAGGCCTGAGCACGTATTCTAAAGAATTTAGGAGAGTAAAATGTGGAGAGCTGAGGCTCACATACACTAACGCTTCATAGAATTTCGGAAAGATATACAGCTTCCGAATTTTGCATTAGTTCCTGGAAATCACTTTTTGCAAGGTGACACAATTTCTTTGTCACGTGTATGGTGAAAAAGAAGATTAACCCAGGCAATGTGTTCATATTCTATACCTTCACAGTATGGTCCGGGTCAATTTTGACCGGGCCCAAGAATCCCCTCATTACAAGTGTCTATACCAAATTTCGAACCACAATTCTATTTAGAATGTATAAATAGCCTAACTGACATTAATAATTGGGTGATTAATCCTTAATTAATATTTCAGATATCTAAATCTATTTCAATAGATGCAGGTAAAATTTGACCCGGAACATCCTCAATGTACAAACAATTGTCGCACCTGGACAAAGGTATAATTTTTTAACATATATTCATTTTTGCGCATTTTGAGTCACTGTAGCAAAAGTCATCAAATTTCGGCTAAAAATGGCATTTCGGGTGTTTTTATCGCTGTTAAATTTTAAAACGGGTCAAATTTGACACGAACAGTATGTAAGGGTTAATTCAATCACCCCCCCCACCCCCCAACACGAACTACAGAAGCACACTACTCACATAAAGCCATTCATGGCCGTATTCTTTCACTTTCTCTTTCAATTGAACTCACTTATGTCCAAACATCGTACTAATTTTAAATTCGCAATGCATTCATATTTTCAAAATATCACAGAAAATGACATGCTCTTATTTATTCAATAGTTCAGAAACATTTGCAATTTCAATTATGCAACATTTAATAAAGCCTTTCGACTCCAAGAAGAAGAGCCGCGGAAAGTAATATATAGTTCACGGGTTAATATTCAAAACAATTAAAATATGACGTCCCCAAAACTCCAACCATCCCACGACTGCCAAGATTTTTTGAGGATGTGACGAAACACACTGATGAAGGAAGAGCAGCAGATGTAGTGTATATGGATTTCAGCAAGGCATTTGATAAGGTACTCCATCCAAGGCTTATTGAGAAAGTAAGGAGGCATGGGATCCAAGGGGACATTGCTTTGTGGATCCAGAACTGAAGGAGTGAAGATATATTCCTGTAGTGTGATCTCCCCTTTGTTATCTCACACCTTCTCATGCTATAACCATCCATTTCACTCAGTCTCCAAGCTTCAGTGTGTGCAAGGACAGAAGGACCACACAGTATCAACGACTTTCTGGATTGGTCGGTGCTGTGAGACACTAAAGTTCTAACCTAGACATACAGTAAGACAGCCAGAGGAAAGTACTGCACAGAAGCAGGTCTTCAGCCCGTCAGGTCGGTGAGGAATTGTTTAAACTGCCTACTCCCATCAACTGCACCCGGACCGTGGCCATCCATATCCCTCTCATCCATGTACTTCTCCAATGATCTCTTAAACGTTGACATCGGAATCTCAGTTGCCACTTGCGTTGGCAGCACGGTCTACGCTCTGACGACTCTCTGAGTGAAGGCGTTTCTCCTCACATTTCCCTTAAATATTTCTCATTTCAACTTTTACCCATGATCTCCAGTTGTATTCTCACCCAACGTCAGTGGAGATAGCCCGCTTGCATTTACATTCTGTATACGTTTCATCATTTTGTATTCCTCTATCAAATCTCTCATCAGTCTTCTGCCCGCTCGGGCATAAAGTGCTAACATATGTATTTGTTTCTTTTAATTCAAAACATTTAGTCCCGGCAATAGGCGTGTAATTTTTTTTCTGCATTCTTTCGATCTTATTTGCATCTTTCCTGCAGGTAGTTGAGCCCAACCGCACACAATATTCCAAATTAGGCCTCAATAAAGGCTTAACCAGCGTCAACATAACAGAACAACTACTGCACTCAGTACTTTGCTCTATGAAAGCCAAAGTGCGAAAAGCTTTTTTACGACCCTGTCTAGCTGTGCCGCAACTTTCATTGATTAATGGACCTGCATACGCAGATTCCTTTGTCCTATCGTACTCCTCAGTGCCCTATTCCTCACTGTGTCAGACCATCCCTGGCTGGTCCTCCCAAATGCAACATCTCACACTTGTCTGCGTTAAATCCGATCAGCAATATCAGCCGTTTTTCCAGCTGGTCGAGATCCCGTTTCATGCCCCGGTATTCTATTTGGCTGTCGACTGCACCCGTAATGTTGTTGTCATGGGCAAATGTGTTCATCCAGTTCACGACATTATTATCTAGATCGTTGATATAGGTGACAAAACAACAATGGACACAGCATCGACCCCTGCGGCACTCCTCTCGTCACAGGTCCCCAGTCAGAGAGACAACCATTCATTACCACACTCTGGCTTCCTCAACATAGTCAATCGCTTATCCAATTTACTATCTCATCGTGAATGCCAAGCGACTGAAACTTTTCAAACATCCTCCCATACGGAACCCTACAAATTCCTTGCTGAGGTCCCTGTAGACCTGCCTTGCCTTCACAACCATTCCTGGTAAATAACTCGTAAATCTCTGTAAGACTGGTCTGACATGAATAACTACGGACTGGTCCATACTGACTATCGCTAATATTCTTGTTTGTCCAGATCCTTCCCTTCATACACATGACTAGCGTCGTCTGAACACTGAGGGCAATTCGTCATTACGTAATATATGAAGAGTCCCTTCCGAGCAAAACTATCGATATCAGACAGCGGCCGGCACTGATATTTATGGCCTATTGTTAAATTCTCCTGCAATGTTATCAGTCGTATTGACAGCAGCCTGGAAAAGCAAGGCGTCGTACCTTTAAATAATTAATCGACTGCACTTAAGTAGTATGATACGGCACAATACATAGAGCACAGAACATTGTGGATTTAATTCTGTATCGGTCAGTCTCTACTACACCCTGAGAGTGTGGGTTGCATTCTGTATCTGTCAGTCTCTGCTACATTGTGAGAGTGTGGGGTTCATTCTGTATCTGTCAGTCTCTGTTACAGTGTGAGAGTGTGGGTTGCATTCTGTATCTGTCAGTCTCTGCTACATTGTGAGAGTGTGGGTTGCATTCTGTATCTGTCAGTCTCTGTTACAGTGGGAGAGTGTGGGTTTCATTCTGTATCTGTCAGTCTCTGTTACAGTGTGAGAGTGTGGGTTTCATTCTGTATCTGTCAGTCTCTGTTACAGTGGGAGTGTGGGTTTCATTCTGTATCTGTCAGTCTCTGTTACAGTGTGAGAGTGTGGGTTTCATTCTGTATCTGTCAGTCTCTGTTACAGTGTGAGAGTGTGGGTTTCATTCTGTATCTGTCAGTCTCTGTTACAGTGGGAGTGTGGGTTTCATTCTGTATCTGTCAGTCTCTGTTACAGTGTGAGAGTGTGGGTTTCATTCTGTATCTGTCAGTCTCTGTTACAGTGTGAGAGTGTGGGTTTTATTCTGTATCTGTCAGTCTCTGTTACAGTGTGAGAGTGTGGGTTGCATTCTGTATCTGTCAGTCTCTGCTACATTGTGAGAGTGTGGGTTTCATTCTGTATCTGTCAGTCTCTGTTACAGTGTGAGAGTGTGGGTTTTATTCAGTGTGTATCAGTCTCTGTTACAGTGTGAGAGTCTGGGTTTCATTCTGTATCTGTCAGTCTCTGTCACAGTGTGAGAGTGTGGGTTTCATTCTGTATCTGTCAGTCTCTGTTATAGTGTGAGAGTGTGGGTTTCATTCTGTATCTGTCAGTCTCTGTTACAGTGTGAGAGTGTGGGTTTAATTCAGTATCTGTCAGTCTCTGTTACAGTGTGAGAGTCTGGGTTTCATTCTGTATCTGTCAGTCTCTGCTACAGTATGAGAGTGTGGGTTTTATTCAGTGTGTATCAGTCTCTGTTACAGTGTGAGAGTGTGGGTTTCATTCTGTATCTGTCAGTCTCTGTTACAGTGTGAGAGTGTGGGTTTCATTCTGTATCTGTCAGTCTCTGCTACAGTGTGAGAGTGTGGGTTTCATTCTGTATCTGTCAATCTCTGTTACAGTGTGAGAGTGTGGGTTTCATTCTGTATCTGTCAGTCTCTGTTACAGTGTGAGACTGTGGGTTTCATTCTGTATCTGTCAGTCTCTGTTACAGTGTGAGGGTATGGGTTTCATTCTGTATCTGTCAGTCTCTGTTACAGTGTGAGAGTGTGGGTTTCATTTTGCATCTGTCAATCTCTGTTACAGTGTGAGAGTGTGGGTTTTATTCTGTATTTGTCAATCTCTGCTGCAGTGTGAGAATGTGGGTTTCATTCTGTATCTGTCAGTCTCTGTTACAGTGTGAGAGTGTGGGTTTCATTCTGTATCTGTCAGTCTCTGTTACAGTGTGAGAGTGTGGGTTTCATTCTGTATCTGTCAGCCTCTGTTACAGTGTGAGAGTGTGGGTTTCATTCTGTATCTGTCAGTCTCTGTTACAGTGTGAGAGTGTGGGTTTCATTCTGTATCTGTCAGTCTCTGTTACAGTGTGAGAGTGTGGGTTTCATTCTGTATCTGTCAGTCTCTGTTACAGTGTGAGAGTGTGGGTTTCATTCTGTATCTGTCAGTCTCTGTTATAGTGTGAGAGTGTGGGTTTCATTCTGTATCTGTCAGTCTCTGTTACAGTGTGAGAGTGTGGGTTTCATTCTGTATCTGTCAGTCTCTGTTACAGTGTGAGAGTGTGGGTTTCATTCTGTATCCGTCAGTCTCTGCTACAGTATGAGAGTGTGGGTTTTATTCAGTGTGTATCAGTCTCTGTTACAGTGTGAGAGTGTGGGTTTCATTCTGTATCTGTCAGTCTCTGTTACAGTGTGAGAGTGTGGGTTTCATTCTGTATCTGTCAGTCTCTGCTACAGTGTGAGAGTGTGGGTTTCATTCTGTATCTGTCAGTCTCTGTTACAGTGTGAGAGTGTGGGTTTCATTCTGTATCTGTCAGTCTCTGTTACAGTGTGAGAGTGTGGGTTTCATTCTGTATCTGTCAGTCTCTGTTACAGTGTGAGAGTGTGGGTTTCATTCTGTATCTGTCAGTCTCTGCTACAGTGTGAGAGTGTGGGTTTCATTCTGTATCTGTCAATCTCTGTTACAGTGTGAGAGTGTGGGTTTCATTCTGTATCTGTCAATCTCTGTTACAGTGTGAGAGTGTGGGTTTCATTCTGTATCTGTCAGTCTCTGTTACAGTGTGAGACTGTGGGTTTCATTCTGTATCTGTCAGTCTCTGTTACAGTGTGAGAGTGTGGGTTTCATTCTGTATCTGTCAGTCTCTGTTACAGTGTGAGAGTGTGGGTTTCATTCTGTATCTGTCAGTCTCTGTTATAGTGTGAGAGTGTGGGTTTCATTCTGTATCTGTCAGTCTCTGTTACAGTGTGAGAGTGTGGGTTTCATTCAGTATCTGTCAGTCTCTGTTACAGTGTGAGAGTCTGGGGTTCATTCTGTATCTGTCAGTCTCTGCTACAGTGTGACAGTGTGGGTTTCACTCGGTATCGGTCAGTCTCTGTTACAGTGTGAGAGTGTGGGTTTCATTCTGTATCTGTCAGTCTCTGTTACAGTGTGAGAGTGTGGGTTTCATTCTGTATCTGTCAATCTCTGTTACAGTGTGAGAGTGTGGGTTTCATTCTGTATCTGTCAGTCTCTGTTACAGTGTGAGACTGTGGGTTTCATTCTGTATCTGTCAGTCTCTGCTACAGTATGAGAGTGTGGGTTTCATTCTGCATCTGTCAGTCTCTGTTACAGTGTGAGAGTGTGGGTTTCATTCTGTATCTGTCAGTCTCTGTTACAGTGTGAGAGTGTGGGTTTCATTTTGCACCTGTCAATCTCTGTTACAGTGTGAGAGTGTGGGTTTTATTCTGTATTTGTCAGTCTCTGCTGCAGTGTGAGAGGGTGGGTTTCATTCCGTATCTGTCAGTCTCTGCTACAGTATGAGAGTGTGGGTTTCATTCTGTATCTGTCAGTCTCTGTTACAGTGTGAGAGTGTGGGTTTCATTCTGTATCTGTCAGTCTCTGTTACAGTGTGAGAGTGTGGGTTTCATTCTGTATCTGTCAGTCTCTGTTACAGTGTGAGAGTGTGGGTTTCATTCTGTATCTGTCAGTCTCTGTTACAGTGTGAGAGTGTGGGTTTCATTCTGTATCTGTCAGTCTCTGTTACAGTGTCAGAGTGTGGGTTTCATTCTGTATCTGTCAGTCTCTGTTACAGTGTGAGAGTGTGGGTTTCATTCTGTATCTGTCAGTCTCTGTTACAGTGTGAGAGTGTGGGTTTCATTCTGTATCTGTCAGTCTCTGTTACAGTGTGAGAGTGTGGGTTTCATTCTGTATCTGTCAGTCTCTGTTACAGTGTCAGAGTGTGGGTTTCATTCTGTATCTGTCAGTCTCTGTTACAGTGTGAGAGTGTGGGTTTCATTCTGTATCTGTCAGTCTCTGTTACAGTGTGAGAGTGTGGGTTTCATTCTGTATCTGTCAGTCTCTGTTACAGTGTGAGAGTGTGGGTTTCATTCCGTATCTGTCAGTCTCTGTTACAGTGTGAGAGTGTGGGTTTCATTTTGCATCTGTCAATCTCTGTTACAGTGTGAGAGTGTGGGTTTTATTCTGTATCTGTCAGTCTCTGTTACAGTGTGAGAGTGTGGGTTTCATTCTGTATCTGTCAGTCTCTGTTACAGTGTGAGAGTGTGGGTTTCATTCTGTATCTGTCAGCCTCTGTTACAGTGTGAGAGTGTGGGTTTCATTCTGTATCTGTCAGTCTCTGTTACAGTGTGAGAGTGTGGGTTTCATTCTGTATCTGTCAGTCTCTGTTACAGTGTGAGAGTGTGGGTTTCATTCTGTATCTGTCAGTCTCTGTTACAGTGTGAGAGTGTGGGTTTCATTCTGTATCTGTCAGTCTCTGTTATAGTGTGAGAGTGTGGGTTTCATTCTGTATCTGTCAGTCTCTGTTACAGTGTGAGAGTGTGGGTTTCATTCTGTATCTGTCAGTCTCTGTTACAGTGTGAGAGTGTGGGTTTCATTCTGTATCCGTCAGTCTCTGCTACAGTATGAGAGTGTGGGTTTTATTCAGTGTGTATCAGTCTCTGTTACAGTGTGAGAGTGTGGGTTTCATTCTGTATCTGTCAGTCTCTGTTACAGTGTGAGAGTGTGGGTTTCATTCTGTATCTGTCAGTCTCTGCTACAGTGTGAGAGTGTGGGTTTCATTCTGTATCTGTCAGTCTCTGTTACAGTGTGAGAGTGTGGGTTTCATTCTGTATCTGTCAGTCTCTGTTACAGTGTGAGAGTGTGGGTTTCATTCTGTATCTGTCAGTCTCTGTTACAGTGTGAGAGTGTGGGTTTCATTCTGTATCTGTCAGTCTCTGCTACAGTGTGAGAGTGTGGGTTTCATTCTGTATCTGTCAATCTCTGTTACAGTGTGAGAGTGTGGGTTTCATTCTGTATCTGTCAATCTCTGTTACAGTGTGAGAGTGTGGGTTTCATTCTGTATCTGTCAGTCTCTGTTACAGTGTGAGACTGTGGGTTTCATTCTGTATCTGTCAGTCTCTGTTACAGTGTGAGAGTGTGGGTTTCATTCTGTATCTGTCAGTCTCTGTTACAGTGTGAGAGTGTGGGTTTCATTCTGTATCTGTCAGTCTCTGTTATAGTGTGAGAGTGTGGGTTTCATTCTGTATCTGTCAGTCTCTGTTACAGTGTGAGAGTGTGGGTTTCATTCTGTATCTGTCAGTCTCTGTTACAGTGTGAGAGTCTGGGGTTCATTCTGTATCTGTCAGTCTCTGCTACAGTGTGACAGTGTGGGTTTCACTCGGTATCGGTCAGTCTCTGTTACAGTGTGAGAGTGTGGGTTTCATTCTGTATCTGTCAGTCTCTGTTACAGTGTGAGAGTGTGGGTTTCATTCTGTATCTGTCAATCTCTGTTACAGTGTGAGAGTGTGGGTTTCATTCTGTATCTGTCAGTCTCTGTTACAGTGTGAGACTGTGGGTTTCATTCTGTATCTGTCAGTCTCTGCTACAGTATGAGAGTGTGGGTTTCATTCTGCATCTGTCAGTCTCTGTTACAGTGTGAGAGTGTGGGTTTCATTCTGTATCTGTCAGTCTCTGTTACAGTGTGAGAGTGTGGGTTTCATTTTGCACCTGTCAATCTCTGTTACAGTGTGAGAGTGTGGGTTTTATTCTGTATTTGTCAGTCTCTGCTGCAGTGTGAGAGGGTGGGTTTCATTCCGTATCTGTCAGTCTCTGCTACAGTATGAGAGTGTGGGTTTCATTCTGTATCTGTCAGTCTCTGTTACAGTGTGAGAGTGTGGGTTTCATTCTGTATCTGTCAGTCTCTGTTACAGTGTGAGAGTGTGGGTTTCATTCTGTATCTGTCAGTCTCTGTTACAGTGTGAGAGTGTGGGTTTCATTCTGTATCTGTCAGTCTCTGTTACAGTCTGAGAGTGTGGGTTTCATTCTGTATCTGTCAGTCTCTGTTACAGTGTCAGAGTGTGGGTTTCATTCTGTATCTGTCAGTCTCTGTTACAGTGTGAGAGTGTGGGTTTCATTCTGTATCTGTCAGTCTCTGTTACAGTGTGAGAGTGTGGGTTTCATTCTGTATCTGTCAGTCTCTGTTACAGTGTGAGAGTGTGGGTTTCATTCTGTATCTGTCAGTCTCTGTTACAGTGTCAGAGTGTGGGTTTCATTCTGTATCTGTCAGTCTCTGTTACAGTGTGAGAGTGTGGGTTTCATTCTGTATCTGTCAGTCTCTGTTACAGTGTGAGAGTGTGGGTTTCATTCTGTATCTGTCAGTCTCTGTTACAGTGTGAGAGTGTGGGTTTCATTCCGTATCTGTGAGTCTCTGTTACAGTGTGAGAGTGTGGGTTTCATTTTGCATCTGTCAATCTCTGTTACAGTGTGAGAGTGTGGGTTTTATTCTGTATCTGTCAGTCTCTGCTGCAGTGTGACAGTGTGGGTTTCACTCGGTATCTGTCAGTCTCTGTTACAGTGTGAGAGTCTGGGGTTCATTCTGTATCTGTCAGTCTCTGTTACAGTGTGAGAGTGTGGGTTTCATTCTGTATCTGTCAGTCTCTGATACAGTGTGAGAGTGTGGGTTTCATTCTGTATCTGTCAGTCTCTGTTACAGTGTGAGAGTGTGCGTTTCATTCTGTATCTGTCAGTCTCTGTTACAGTGTGAGAGTGTGGGTTTCATTCTGTATCTGTCAGTCTCTGTTGCAGTGTGAGAGTGTGGGTTTCGTTCTGTATCTGTCAGTCTCTGTTACAGTGTGAGAGTGTGGGTTTCATTCTGTATCTGTCAGTCTCTGTTACAGTGTGAGAGTGTGGGTTTCATTCTGTATCTGTCAGTCTCTGTTACAGTGTGAGAGTGTGGGTTTCATTCTGTATCTGTCAATCTCTGTTACAGTGTGAGAGTGTGGGTTTCATTCTGTATCTGTCAGTCTCTGTTACAGTGTGAGAGTGTGGGTTTCATTCTGTATCTGTCAGTCTCTGTTACAGTGTGAGAGTGTGGGTTTCATTCTGTATCTGTCAGTCGCTGTTACACTGTGTGATTGTGGGTTTCATTCTGTATCTGTCAGTCTCTGTTACAGTGTGAGAGTGTGGGTTTCATTCTGTATCTGTCAGTCTCCGTTACAGTGTGAGAGTGTGGGTTTCATTCTGTATCTGTCAGTCTCTGATACAGTGTGAGAGTGTGGGGTTCATTCTGTATCTGTCAGTCTCCGTTACAGTGTGAGAGTGTGGGTTTCATTCTGTATCTGTCAGTCTCTGTTACAGTGTGAGAGTGTGGGTTTCATTCTGTATCTGTCAGTCTCTGTTACAGTGTGAGAGTGTGGGGTTCATTCTGTATCTGTCAGTCTCTGTTACAGTGTGAGAGTGTGGGTTTCATTCTGTATCTGTCAATCTCTGTTACAGTGTGAGAGTGTGGGTTTCATTCTGTATCTGTCAGTCTCTGTTACAGTGTGAGAGTGTGGGTTTCATTCTGTATCTGTCAGTCTCTGTTACAGTGTGAGAGTGTGGGTTTCATTCTGTATCTGTCAGTCGCTGTTACACCGTGTGATTGTGGGTTTCATTCTGTATCTGTCAGTCTCTGTTACAGTGTGAGAGTGTGGGTTTCATTCTGTATCTGTCAGTCTCCGTTACAGTGTGAGAGTGTGGGTTTCATTCTGTATCTGTCAGTCTCCGTTACAGTGTGAGAGTGTGGGGTTCATTCTGTATCTGTCAGTCTCCGTTACAGTGTGAGAGTGTGGGTTTCATTCTGTATCTGTCCGTCTCCGTTACAGTGTGAGAGTGTGGGTTTCATTCTGTATCTGTCAGTCTCTGTTACAGTGTGAGAGTGTGGGTTTCATTCTGTATCTGTCAGTCTCTGTTACAGTGTGAGAGTGTGGGTTTCATTCTGTATCTGTCAGTCTCTGATACAGTGTGAGAGTGTGGGTTTCATTCTGTATCTGTCAGTCTCTGTTACAGTGTGAGAGTGTGGGTTTCATTCTGTATCTGTCAGTCTCTGTTACAGTGTGAGAGTGTGAGTTTCATTCTGTATCTGTCAGTCTCTGTTACAGTGTGAGAGTGTGGGTTTCATTCTGTATCTGTCAGTCTCTGTTACAGTGTGAGAGTGTGGGTTTCATTCTGTATCTGTCAGTCTCCGTTACAGTGTGAGAGTGTGGGTTTCATTCTGTATCTGTCAGTCTCCGTTACAGTGTGAGAGTGTGGGGTTCATTCTGTATCTGTCAGTCTCCGTTACAGTGTGAGAGTGTGGGTTTCATTCTGTATCTGTCAGTCTCTGTTACAGTGTGAGAGTGTGGGTTTCATTCTGTATCTGTCAGTCTCTGTTACAGTGTGAGAGTGTGAGTTTCATTCTGTATCTGTCAGTCTCTGTTACAGTGTGAGAGTGTGGGTTTCATTCTGTATCTGTCAGTCTCTGTTACAGTGTGAGAGTGTGGGTTTCATTCTGTATCTGTCAGTCTCCGTTACAGTGTGAGAGTGTGGGTTTCATTCTGTATCTGTCAGTCTCCGTTACAGTGTGAGAGTGTGGGGTTCATTCTGTATCTGTCAGTCTCCGTTACAGTGTGAGAGTGTGGGTTTCATTCTGTATCTGTCAGTCTCTGTTACAGTGTGAGAGTGTGGGGTTCATTCTGTATCTGTCAGTCTCTGTTACACTGTGAGAGTGTGGGTTTCATTCTGTATCTGTCAGTCTCCGTTACAGTGTGAGAGTGTGGGGTTCATTCTGTATCTGTCAGTCTCCGTTACAGTGTGAGAGTGTGGGTTTCATTCTGTATCTGTCAGTCTCCGTTACAGTGTGAGAGTGTGGGTTTCATTCTGTATCTGTCAGTCTCTGTTACAGTGTGAGAGTGTGGGGTTCATTCTGTATCTGTCAGTCTCTGTTACAGTGTGAGAGTGTGGGTTTCATTCTGTATCTGTCAGTCTCTGATACAGTGTGAGAGTGTGGGTTTCATTCTGTATCTGTCAGTCTCTGTTACAGTGTGAGAGTGTGGGTTTCATTCTGTATCTGTCAGTCTCTGTTACAGTGTGAGAGTGTGGGTTTCATTCTGTATCTGTCAGTCTCTGTTACAGTGTGAGAGTGTGGGTTTCATTCTGTATCTGTCAGTCTCTGTTACAGTGTGAGAGTGTGGGTTTCATTCTGTATCTGTCAGTCTCTGATACAGTGTGAGAGTGTGGGTTTCATTCTGTATCTGTCAGTCTCTGTTACAGTGTGAGAGTGTGGGTTTCATTCTGTATCTGTCAGTCTCTGTTACAGTGTGAGAGTGTGGGTTTAATTCTGTATCTGTCAGTCTCCGTTACAGTGTGAGAGTGTGGGTTTCATTCTGTATCTGTCAGTCTCCGTTACAGTGTGAGAGTGTGGGTTTCATTCTGTATCTGTCAATCTCTGTTACAGTGTGAGAGTGTGGGTTTCATTCTGTATCTGTCAGTCTCTGCTACAGTGTGAGAGTGTGGGGTCATTCTGTATCTGTCAGTCTCTGCTACAGTGTGAGAGTGTGGGTTTCATTCTGTATCTGTCAGTCTCTGTTACAGTGTGAGAGTGTGGGGTCATTCTGTATCTGTCAGTCTCTGCTACAGTGTGAGAGTGTGGGTTTCATTCTGTATCTGTCAGTCTCTGATACAATCTTGTCTCTAAGAATATTCTCCAATATTTTGCCCGCCATTGCAATAAGATGCACTGAACTATAATTTTCAGGGCTATCTGTACACCCTTTCTTCAATAAAGAAATAATATTTTCCACGTTCCAATCCTTTGGCACTGATTCTGTGGCCAGTGATAACTGAAATATCTTGGCCAAGGGTGAAGCAATCTCATCCCGCGCTTCCCGCGTTGACCTGGGGTTCCCGACAGCGCCTCGGGAATTATTTGCCCTATTATTTCTCAGAAGTTTCAGCAAGTCCTCTCTGATAACTGCGAAGTGATCTCGCTGCACGCCAGGCCGTTTTCAGATGTTCTCCAAACGTCAATCTCCCTCTCACTGGTGAATACTGAAGTAAAGTCTGAATTAAGGACATGCCCTAGCTAGCATGCTATATCTTCTATCCATGACCGGCCCTACCCTCACTCTAGTCATCCTCCTTTTCACGCTACATCTCGGAGGTTTTAGGGTTTTGCTTAATCCAGGTCGCTAAGCTGTTCTGAAGCTCCCTCTATCTCTCGCAACTCTATTCACAAACTCCTTCCTGGCTACCCTGCAATTCTCTGCAGCCCTGTCTAGTCCTTGTTTCCTAAACTTTAAATTACCTTCTTTCTGCTCTTGGCCTTCACATTTGTCAGCCATGGTTCTTTCACCTTACCATTCCGTCCATGCCTCATTCTATCCAGGACGCCATACGTGTTGTCGAGAATAATTCCACCTTTCCAAGAGCACAGCAGTTCCCAGTTTGTGCTCCGTGGTTTGGAGTCTGATACACGCTGAGGGTAGATAGTGGGACAGTGTGATTAGTTCGGGGACTGACACGGACTGTGGGGAGAGAGTGGGCAGTGGGATTACCTCGACGACTGGCACGGGGCTGCGGGGAATGAGCAGGGAAGTGGATAGTTTGGGGAACCGACACGGGGCTGTGGAGACCATAAGATCATAAGACATAGGAGCAGAACGAGGCCATTCCGCGCATCCAGTCCACTCCGGCATTCCATCAGGGATGATCCCGGAATCCACTCAACCGTATTCACTGCCTTCTCGCCATATCCTCTGATGCCCCGGCCAATCAGGAAACAATCAACTTCCGCTGTAAATGTACGAATGGACCTGGTCTCCTCTGGAGACTGTGGTACAGAGTTCCATAGTTTCAGTACTGTCTGGCTAAATAAATTTTCCTTACCGTGCTCTAACGGGTCGCTCGACAATCTTGAGGCTGTGTGCTCTAGTCTGGATACCCCCACCATTGGAATCGTACCCTCCATATCCACCCTGTCTAGCCTTGACAACATTCGGTAGGTTTCAATGAAATCCTCAGGCATTCTTCTAACTTCCAGTGAGTACAGGCACAAAGCTGCCAAACGGTCCTGATATGTTAACCACTACATTCCCAGAACCATTCTCGTGAACTTCCTCTGGATTCCCTCCAATGACAACACATCCTGTCTGAGATATGGGGACCAAGACAGTCGGCAGTGCTCCTGGTGCCGCCTGACTAGTCTCTTATAAAACCTCAACATTATCTCCTTGCTTTTATATGTTGTTCCCCTTGAAATAAATGCCAACGTTGCATTTGTATTCTTTACCACAGACTCGACCGGTAAATTAACCTTCTTGGATGTTTACACAAGGACTTCTAAGTCTCTCTGCACCTGTGATGTTTCAACCGTCTCCCCATTTAGATAGACGTCCGCACTATCGTTCCATTTTCCAAAAAGCATTATCATACATTTCCCAATACTGTATTCACATCTGCCACTCTTTACCCATTCTTTCAATTTGTCTAAGTCCTGCTGTAAACGCACTGCTTCCTCAGCACTACCTACGCCTCCACCTGTCTTCCTATCGTCCGCAAACTTTGCACAAAGCCGCCATTTACATTATCGAAATCCTTGGTAAACAATGTGAAAAGAAGAGTTCCCAATACTGACCCATGAGCAACACAACTAGTCTCTGCCAGCCAACCAGAAAAGGGCACCTTTATTCCCACTCCATGCCTCCTGGCTGCCAGTCATTCCTCTCTTTATGCCAGTATCTTTCCCGTAACGCCAAGGGATTTTATCTTGTTACGAAGCCTCATATGTGGCACCTTATCAAATGCCACCCACTGTCTCACCATTTTCCACACTGCTTGTTACTTCCTCGAAGAAATCTAACACATTCATCAACCAAGATTTCCCTTCCCAGAAAGCATGCTGACTTTGACTTATTTTATCATTGGTCCCTAAGTACCGAAAACCTCATCCTTAATAACAGAATCTAACACTTTCCCAAACACTGAGGTTAAGGTAAAATGTCTTCAATTTCCTTTTTTTTTTTTTGCCTTCCACCCTTCTTAAAGAGTCGTGTGTCATTTGAGATGTTCCAGTTCTTCGGGACCATGTCAGAATCAAATGATTAGAACATATAACATAGAACACAGAAATCCTTCGGCCCACAGTGTTGTGCGGAGCATGTAACTTACTCCAGAAACTGCCCAGAATTTCCCAAGCGCAGAGCCCTCTATTTTTCTAAGCTCATTGTACCTATCTAAAACGCTGCTAAAATACCCTATTGTATCCATGATCCTTGAAAGATCATGACCATGTTACAAGGGGGTGTTGGGAACGGAACCAAGTGCAGGGCACACACAAACAGAGGTAGTATTAACAGACCAGTGTTTATTGATATTTACTAGGGAGGCCATGGAGCGAGGACCAAATATCAACTTGGAAATAAACGTTGGATACGAAACTGGTAAAACATGGACGAGGGCTTAGACTCGGAGTAGGACACAAAACTTGGACTGGGACTTCGACTCCGTAACAGGACTTGGATTTGGAGTTGGATACGAAGCTTAGACTTGCACTTGCCTTAGACCCGACTTGGACTGGGAGCCTGTACTCTTGACTCGGACTTGACTTGGACTCGGGACTTGACTTGACTATTTTTTTAGATTATGAGGGCACTCAATCCTCGTTTATTTTCATTTAGAAATACATGTATTAAGAAATGAAACAATGTTCCTCGAGAGTGATATGACAAAAAAAAAACAGGACAAACTAAAGACTAACACTAACAGAACCACATAGTTAAAACATATAGCTGCAGCAGTGCAAAACAAACCATAATTTGACAAAGAGCAGACCATGGGCATGGTTAAAAAAGTCTCAAGTCCCGATCGACTCCAATAGTCCCCGATAGCAGGCGGAGAAAAGGGAGAAACTCCCCTGCCATAAACCACCAGGCACCGACAACTGCCGATGCATTGGCAGCATCCGACCACAGCCGACTCTGAGTCCGTCCGAAAACTTAGAGCCTCCGACCAGCCCCTCCGATACAGCCTCCCGAGCGCCATCCTCTGCCGAGCCCCTTCGACCTCGTCCCAGCCGCCGAAACAAACAAAGCCGAGGACTCGGAGGCCTTCTCCTCCGGAAATTCCGCACCACCAGTAACAGCGGCGGTGAAGAAGGCATTTCAGAAGTTACTCCAGATGTTCCTCCGTGCTCTCACGTCTGTCTCCATCAAATCAGAATTGTGCACGGTACCCAACTTAACAAATACGGATATCATTCCAGGAGCGGCCGCTCGCGCTGCGTTTTCACTTGACTTGGACCTGGGCTCGGACTTGACTTGCCTGGGACATGGACATGGATCCGGACTCGTCTTGACTTAGACCTGGGCTCGGACTTGACTTGACTTGGACATGGACATGGATCCGGACTCGTCTTGACTTGGACGTGGACTCGTACTTGACATGCACCTGGACTCAGACCTGACTTGGACCTGGACCTTGTCTTGGACTTGAAACTTAGATCTTGCCTTGGACTCAGAACTTAGATCTCGACCACGAAGCCTGGACTTGAACTGGACTTGGACAATATAAAGACAGAACACCCAAATCAGAGTAGCGGCAGACGGTCAGGCCTACTCAGCTGGAAGGACATGGACAACGAAGGGACAGGACACTCAAATCAAAGCAGCGACAAACTTCCAGACCTAGTCAGCTGGAAAGGACTTTGACAACGAGGGGACAAAACCACACAAAGACAGTCCATACGCATCAGGCTCGGAGTGGCATCAAACACACTGGTAACACTCAACTGGACGACAGGCTCTCGACTCGACCCTGGACAGCGAGCCGGCACTCACGCTTGGGCAGCGAGGTTACTGGCTTCCGGTGACGGTCCAGCAGAGAAAGCTGTAACCCCGGAACTTAAATGCTCCGGTTCGAAATGAAGACCAGGTGCCTTAATCAAGGCGCCCAACGGAGCAAGGGGAAAAGGAAATAACTGGAATCAGGAATCCACGGACCGGACCGTGACAGACCAATGCATCCGGTATTTCTTCAGGAACACTTCTGAGGACCTTGGGATGTAGTCCATCTGGTCCAGGTGGCTTATCAAAGCCTATGAATTAACCTAGCACCTCTTCTTTTAAAAAAGGAATTGGCATTCCCTCCGGCTCCTTGACACACACGGACCTCTGGCACACTGCGACTGTCTTCCATAGTGAATACCCATGTAAAGCATTCCTTAAGTCCATCTGCCATTTCCTTTTCTCCCATTAATACCTCACCAGTATAATTTTCCAGCAGTGCAATATCAACTCTCACCTCCTTTTTACTCTTTATATACAGTAACTGAAAATAAACTTTTGGTATCTCGCTTTATATTGCGGGCTAGATTGCCCCCACATTTAATCTTTTCCCTTCGAATAGTTTATTTATTTGCCTTTTCCTGATTACCCCGGGATCAATAAAGTATGGCTATGACTATGACTATGACTATTTTGTTGGAATTTAAAAGCTTCCCACTCGTCCAACTTCCCATTCACTTTTGCTGCCTTATGTGCCCCTGATCTTGGCTTTTATGCAGCATTTAACTTCCCTTGTCAGCCACGGTTGCTTAACGCTGCCATTTGAAAACTTCTTCTGTTGTTCTTATCTTCCCTGCGGCTTGTGAACTATTCCAAGAAACTTCAGCTAAATCAGCTAAATCTCTTTACGGCGCTGCGTACTCATTCCAAGCATCCACCAGCCCCAGTCAGAGTAAATTTCTGCCCGTTCTCCTGGTGACGGCAGAATTTCCACTAGGCGCTCTGTTCCACGCTGTCACCGAGAAACAACCGCTTTAGACCGATTAGCATTTACGATAGGGTGCGGAATTCATTGTCGAAAGGGCTGTGGCTGTGACGAATGCGGGAATATAGTTAAACATATAAAAAGTTTGGTTGAGTGTAATAATTGGTCGGAGATGGAGGTCCCCGTCTACAGGCGCCGATTGGTCTGTTATTGTGCAGTGCCTCTTCAGCTTTGAACAAGTTGTATTGTCACCGCTGCCACGCTGACCACCAGTTCTGTAACGTCAAGCTGGAAAACGCTGAGACCGCATCTGAGAAGGGATTAGATATTTTGTTTATTAATTAGTTGAATAATTGATGAGAGCGGATATTTCGCTGTTCTAATGAACTGCTGTCTGAACTGGGACTGTGCTAACCCATAAATAAACGTGTTTGTGCAGCAACTTAATATTAACAGTATTTCCCCGAAGTGTTGAAATATGAATTCCGAATCGTTGTAATTATTCTGATCCAATCCGCCAATAGTGCTATAAAGGAATTCGGCAACATTCACCGACCACAGGATGATGAAGCTTCCGGAGATGGTGAGATGTAAGATCACAGACCTCCTCCTGCTCTCCATCTCCGGGTCACTGCGGTTCTCCACCTTGCTCTGACCCCTCAGTCCCTTACGGACGCGACTAGTCACTAAAATGTGTCTGACTGTCAGAGCGTTGAACAGGAGTATTAACACGAACGGGAGTATTGGTGTTAGAACCGTAGTAACCCAGTCATATCCCACCCATCCTGGGTTCATATAGAAGCTCGGCTTTCGAATACAGTCCCAGGGCATATTGTCAATCACTTTGATAGGGCGATATGTAAAGAAGTAGGGGATATGTTTAAAACAGAGGAGAACGCCGGTTGTTGTGATGACCACAGCCGCAGTTTTCTCGGTGCAATACTTCGCTTTCCGCTTCCGGCAACAGATGGCGACAAACCGATCAAACGTAAAAGTGACAGTGAACCAGACAGAACAGTCCATTGTTGCCATTCCAAGGGCAGAGATCGCACTGCACACGGGAGTGATGTCCAGGAAAGTCCCGGGGAAGTAATAATAACTGATCCTCCACAATATGATCTCAAACACGATGGTTAGTAGATCCACCGTTGCCATGGCCACCAGGTAACGCGAGGTGCAGGTGGAGAGGCCGCACTTTCCCCGGGACAGGATCACCATCGCCACTAAATTCACTGAGAAAACAGCGGAAAGAAAGACTGAATTATTCTGTAGGTTTCACGCTCTGTAGGTTTCAGGGAGGAGATAAATTGTGAATTAAGAACAATCTAACTTTGCGTACAACTTATTTCTGGAGGTGTTTCACACTATATTAAGGTATCGGATTAGAAAGTTCCAATTCTCCCTTTAAATATTTTGCCTGACCCGCTGAAGGATCCCTGTATTTTGCACGTTAGAGCGTAAACCATTCAATTTCCAAAGGGCAGGCAATATAGATACTTCAAAACAACTGTGTCTTTCGGGGCTTGCTCCAAATGACTGCAGCATTATTCTAAACGCCTCAGTGCCTATTGATCGAGAGCGGAGTATCGCTTGAACCTTACCCCGTCTGACCTCTAACAGGCATCGCCGGGTTGGCTCTTAAATCCCGCTTCATTTCACGGATGATAAGACGTGGAAATAAACCCTGGTGCACTTAAACACACGCAACAACACTTATTTCAATTTTCCAATCTCCCGACGGTCCGGAGTCCATCTGGAAGTGGTGCCTACCGTCCACCCCTCAGTCTCGCTTCCCGTTTTCCATTCAAACTTGCAGGAATCTGTAAAAAAAAAAGACGCAATATCTTTAAATCTGAATGTAAAGCATGTTAAGCTACTGATACGGAATAACACCAAATGGCCCGTAAAGGTGCCGAGCGCGCTGGATTATCGGAGTTTACGTTGACAGCAGGTTTCCACGGAAAAATCAAATTGACGGTCATGAATTCACAAAGTGAATCCATCTCTCCGATCCTCCGCTCTACATCTGTTTCAACTGCCGGTTAATTTTCAGCCGAGGCCGCGGATTAAACCGCAGGAAAACTTCTGAACGAACACAGAGTTTTGTCATAATCACTCACTGATACACCGGCATCACAACGCTGTCGGTAACTGAACGAGGCCAAAGACCGCGCACAGAGAACAGCAAATGTTAGTTCGCCTATGTTCATACCGGGAACACCAATAACGGCAATGACCATGTACCATATCTTTCTCACACGGTAAATAGTTTCAAGCATGCTGTGTGAGATTCAGCCCGTCTCCCAGCTGCCCGCAAACTCGCTGAAGAAACTCTGAGCTGAAGAATCTCCACATACTCGCTCCAGCACACTGAATATTTAATACTACACAAGGCTGACGTGTCTTCCAACAGCTGGGTACAAATAAATATGATGTCATTCAAGTATAATCCTAAGTGTGTTGAGCTTGAGACGAAGTTACAAGATCTCAGAGACGAAGATATGTCGATTGGAGAAGTCGGCGAATGTTGTTACGAATATTTTCAGGCTCACTTCTCCGTTTCATCCTCATTCCTAGATTCCACAGTCTCTGCCATCAAAGGTTAATGTTATACTGTCTTTGGGCTGCTCTGTGTCACACTAGGAATTGTTACAGGCGGTGAAATAGAAATAACAAAAACGAATGTGTTGTTAATACGTTCCCGTAATGTAGTGAGGAACTTTAAACTAATGTCTATTACCAGGCTTCCGAAGATCGTTAATGCAAGCAAACCGTTAATCAAATTAACTAAGTTTTTGTTCAGCACCTCAGCTGTATCCTCCAAAATAATTGTAGTTTCCCGTTGGCTAATCACTTCAGTCCCTATCGCCATTCTCGTTCCGACGTGTCAGTACATGGCCTCCTCTTCTGAAAGATGAGGCCACTCCGAGGCTGGAGGAGTAATAGCACATAATCCGTCTGGGTAACCTCAATCTTATGGCATGAACTTGGACATCTCTATCCTCCAATATTTTCCACTTCACTGTCTGTCTTCTTCATTTCCCCAATGTGGCTTCCTACTCTTCTCCTCAGCTGCCTATTACCTCCTACTGATGCCCATCCTCCTTCCATTTCTCCCACTCTCCATTCTCCTGCCTTATCAGATTCCTTCTTCAGTTCTTTGCCTCTTCTAGTTATCACCTCCTAGACACTTGTTAGTTTCCCTACCCCACCCTCCTGCTTTCACCTGCCAGCTGCGAACTTGTTCTGCTCCTCTTCCACAATACTTCTGGCTCTGCTATCTTCGCCCTTCCTTTCCAGCCCCGATGAAGCGTGTCGGCCCGAAATGTCGACTGTTTATTCATTTCCATTCACGCTGCGTGACCTGCTGAGTTGATGCAGCACCGTGTGTGTGCATCACAGTGATGCAGTCGCTCACATGGTAAAATGCCTTGATTATATTCTGCAATGGTATGAAGCAAAGTAATTCAATCAGTGTACAAATGATCCTCGAATTGGTGCAAATGCTTAAACTGTCCGAGCATCTGCATTCACTATATTTGTAGAAAAATTGTTTTGCCTGTACACTAAATTGGTAATGTGTTGATATGGAGGAGATAATCGCATCTAGTTATTTAACCGCACTTTTTTCTGCGAATTTAACAGAACGTGGTATATTCTGTTTTCCCCTAACGTACTACCTCGATCGACATGACTATCAGAGGACTGAGCTGAATAGCTCACAAGAGCAGCCGACTACGTCTCACGATGCTCGTCCGCAGTATTGAACCACCGTGTCCTCGGTTATGTGATGAAATTGATCAGGTTCTCAAAATCCCAGTGAATGCAGACAGGCGCCAATACTGAGCCTTCTATCCGTGATGAAGGCTGGGATGTTCACAAAGAGTGGCCGGGGTTCTCTGGAATGCTGATGTAGAGAAGGATAAGGAAATGGAAATTCAAACATCAATTCACACATCAATATTATCCAGATACTTGAAGTCAGGATTGGGAACCATTTCTCTATATCACTTGTTTCTACGACAAATGGCAAAGGATTCGTGGAAGTGTAGGTAAAAATGAAATGAATACTGATGCTCTGTGGGTTTAAGGATTTGCATGAACTCCTGGGAAGATGGCAGAATAAGAAGCTTGGGAGAGGAAGAGAACTACAAGTTAGAAAGTGATAGGTGAAGCAGGTGGATGAGGAAAGGGGACGAAATAAGAGGCTGGGAGTTGATAAGTGAAAAAGGCAAAGGACTGGAGAAGAAGGAATCTGATAGTCGAGGAGACTGGATCCTGGGGGAAAGGGAAGGAGGAGCGACACCACGGGGAGGTGATAGGAAGGTCAGGAGGGGGCCATAGGGGCTAAGCAAAGAAGGGGGAAAGGGCAAAGGAAAAAAAAAGTAGGAAATTAAAGAGATCGATGTTCCTGCCGTCAGATTGGAAGACCAGACTATGAATGGGCTCATCATGGCAGATCGGGAATGGGGATATGATCTGAAATGATTAGCCACCGGGCAATTTCGATTTTTGGTGATGGAAGAAGTTTTAATTAATTTGATTTGCGTTTTGCGTTCAGTATCTTGTAAGTCCGGATACTCTTTAGGATCTTGTGTTGTATTGAATATTAGTTGCAGGCTCTTCACTATATTAATGAAACAACATATTAACGGTGGATATACTTCTGTTGCTGTGATCGGTAACCGAGTCAATTCTGAGTGTGAAACGCAGCAGTCTAATGACAGTACAACATTGGTCGATAATGTCAGAGTGTTTGGAGCGCAAGAATGGACAAGATTAACAAAATCAACAAGAATTGACAAGATCGTGAAACCGAGAGGTGAGCCTGAGAGTGTTTCGCAACAACATTCTCTGACTTCCCGAATCGTCATTTCTTCTTCTTTGAGATTTTGCAATTTCGTGCCAAGCTATCCATACCTCATCACAATTGGGAATTTACTTGAATGACATCTTCTTTATTTTTCCCCAGTTGTTGGAAGACACGTCAGCCTTGTGTAGTATTGAATATTCAGTGCGCTGGAGCGAATATAAATGAATGAGATTCATCAGCTCAGAGTTTCTTCAGCGAGATCGCGGGCAGTTGGAAGACAGGCTGAATCTCACAAGCATGCTTGACACATTTTACCGTGTGAGAAAGATATATTTCATGCTGATTGCCGTTATTGGTGTTCCGGGTAAGGCCATAGGCGAACTAACATTTGTTGTTCTGTGTGCGGGGTCTTTGGACTCTTTCAGTTACAGACAGCGTTGTGATGCCGGTTTATCAGTGAATGCGTTGCTGATATTGTAACAAAACCCTGAGTTCGTTTTGAAATTTTCCTGAAGTTTAATCCGTGGCCTCAGCTGAAAATAAACACGGCAGTTGATGCAGATGTATAGTGGAAGATCGACGTGATGGGTACATTCTGTGGATTCATGGCAGGGAGATTTGCCAATACCAAAACGCTGTCAAAGTAAATTTCAATAACCCAACGCGCTACTTGGCATTATTCTGTATCAGTGACGCAGCATTCTTTAAATACAATTTTTTTTAAACAAAGTATTCTGCCGTGTTTTAAGAAAATGCTGCCAGCTTGACGGGGACTCGGGAAGGGAATTGGTGTTCAGATTCATGGAAGAACCGTCGACACCACAAGTGAGTCAGATTCGACCATCGGGAGTTTCGAAAACTCAAATAAGGAATCTTTGTGCATTTTCATGCGCCAGGCTTTGTTTCCAAGCCGATTATCCATGAAGTGAAGCGGGAGATAAGGCCAACTCAGCTTTGTCCGTCGGAGAAGTCGGAGGGGTAAGGTATATGTGATATTCTGCTCGAAGCATTTAAAATAATGCTGCCATTCTTTAGAGTAACCCCTAAAAAAAGGCAAGAACCTACATTGTCTTTGCTTTGACAATTGGATAATTTAAGCACAATCTTGCACAATGTATGAAACGTTCAGCGGGTCAGGCAGAGTCGTCAACACTTTCTCATTGGTTTCCTTGACATAACAAGTCGCAACCCTGCTCACGCTCTGTTATACAATTTAATAGAAACAAGGCAAGCGAGGTCCCTGTATGTGGATGACAAACGGGAATCGAGGAGAAAACGAAGTCTTGCGAATGGGGGAAGTAAATTGTCTTTGAAATTTCTAAATGGTCAGTGCCGGATGCAGGGGTTGTCGCAACACGGGGAAAGTGCCAGCATAAGTGAGGGGATGGCGGGAATCACCGTCGTGGAAAGAGTTGTCGGGGTATCCAGGCTTTCCACATCAGTAGAAAACCTCATGGTGGGAGACTTAGCTTCATTTCCCCAGAGCGCCCTCGGTGATCAGTTGACAATGCCTCCTTTCCAAACCCTGCTCCTCTTCCAGTACCGAGCACCCTACCCTATCACTCAGTATGCACTTGTCTGAGGCGTCTGCGACTCCCGCGTTAGACATCTTAAACCTCCGGAAATGAGTTGTCTGCAAACTTTTATTGTTCTTAATTTCCAGCTTATCGCTGCACTTATACCCATGGAGCAGCGAAACAGTAATTCACTCATACTTTTCGCTCTTCCCCTAGTGAATTTAGTGGCAGTTGTGATCCTGTCCCGGGGAAAGTGCGGCCTCTCCATATGCACCACGCGCTACCTGGTGGCCATGGCAACGGCGGATCTACTAACCATCATCTTTGAGGTCTTACTGTGGCGGATCAGTTATTATTACTTCCCCGGGACTTTCCTGGACATCACTCCCATGTGCAGTGCGATCTCTGCCCTGGGATATGCGGCCATGGACTGTTCTGTCTGGTTCACTGTCACCTTTACGTTTGATCGATTTGTCGCCATCTGTTGCCAGAAACGGCAATCAACGTATTGCACCGGGAAAACTGCAGCGGTGGTTCTGACATCAACCGGCGTTCTGCTGTGTTTTAAAAATGCGCCCTACTCCTTTATATATCATCCTGTAAAAGTGGTTGACAATATGCCCTGGGACTGTATTACAAAGCCAGGCTACTATACGGATCCCGGCTGGATAGGATATAGATGGCTCTCTACCGTTCTAACGCCGTTACTCCCCTTCGTGTTTATACTACTGCTTAACACTCTCACAGTCAGACACATTTTGGTGGCCAGTCGGGTCCGTAAGGGGCTAAGGGGTCAGAGCAAGGCGGAGAACCGCAGTGACCCGGAGATGGAGAGCAGGAGGAGGTCTGTGATCTTACTTCTCACCATCTCTGGAAGCTTCATCACCCTGTGGTCCGTAAATGTCACTGAATCCCTTTATCACATCATTGCCGGACTGGATCAGAATAACTACAACGTTTCGGAATACATATTTCTACACTCCGGAGAGATGCTGATGGTATTAAGTTGCTGCACTAACACGTTCATTTATGGGGTGACTCAGTCCAAGTTCAGAGAACAGTTTATCAGTGCAGCCAAATTACCGCTCACGTCACTTACTGAAATAACTAATAAACAAAGTATTTAAGATGCTTGGAGAGGTGGTCGCTGTGTTTTGCATTTTGACGCGGCAGAACTGGGCAGCGGCGAGAATGAAACTGGTTTAGGCGCCGAGAGGGACATATGGCGGGAGCAGACTCTTCTCCCACTACAGCTCGCAGCATCCATTTCCTACGAATTATTGGAGCCTAAGACCATAAGGCATTAATTATTAATCTCATCTTACATTTTATTTAGCATTTTCCCGTTTTCGTCACCGCCACATCCCTTTCGATAATGAATCCCAGTCCCCAGACCCCGAGTAAATGCTCATCGATCACGTGAGCCGTTGCTTCTCCGTGACCGACAGGAATCAGAGCACCTCGCGTCACGAGGAGAATGGACCGAATTCACCCTGATCGTCCCGGAGATCAGATTAGGCTTGGTTCATACTCAGAGTGCGCCGGCAGTCCCATAAAGAGATTTAGTTAATTGCATTCAAAATTGATACGTCCTACTAAACTCAATGAGCAGACAACATCCACGTCTTTAGAGATCCGGAGTTTAATGTTCGAGTGTACCTGGGAATTGGTGCTTTCTTCGTGATGTTTTCATCGGCACACAGAATGACCACCCTTCCCGCTCCCCAGCCCCCAAATCAAATTATGATCTGCAGAAAGTCTGTTCTTAAAGGTGGCTTGCATGAATTCGTGGTGAAGGATCCAGCCTTTCAAAAGGTACCAAAGAGGTTTAATGAATGCGACGGGTAAAAACTGTCGATAGACACTTTATTGAGGCCTTGGACGAAGACCCTGTGGTTAATTCAGACGGTCACTAAACCTCAGGATATGGGAGCAGAAATGGAACATTCGTTCCTTCCATCTCTTCCACCTTCATTTATTCGGTGACCTGTTCCTTAAACTCAATCTCCTCCCAGAAACAGATAACCCCCTCAGCAATCAGGAGCCTTTCCAACATTTTCTGAACTATAACCAATGACTTGCCTGCACGGGTTCCGTGGCATCAAATTGGAGTACTCTGCAAACGAATGCCAGCATTGCATTTGCCTCGGTTATTTCTGGTTTAACCTGCAGGTTCGCCCCAGGCAATCCAGAACTAGGACTCTATCTCTCCATATACAACTCTTAGTTCTGAATTTTCTCCGCAGTTGAAAAAACATTCTACACATTCATCGTTCCTTCTAAAGAGCAAATCCCGTATCTCCACACGCTGTATTGCACCTGTCACTTATTGCCCACTCGGTCAAACTGAACATCCTTCTGTCGTTGACAGTACTTGTTTCGGCAAGCATATCCTGCCCATCCGAATCCCATACCATTGGCTGACTCTCCACTATGGTGAAGTTCATCTACAAGTAGTTCTCCGGCTTCTCTCTGCTACCCTTATGTATGGACGCAACGTGAGCCATCTCCCGGCTATTCGATACATGGCGCTTTATAAAGAGGGCATACAGATCTCCGCCCAGGTAACAACAATCCCTGCTCTTGTCTTCGATTATATCCCAGGATTCAGATAGCCAGTATCTGAGTGCATTCATGAATAACTCCAACAGCTCGTCCATATTAATGTTGATATGCCCTCGGATAACACAGTGAACTCACAAACGGAAGTTAAGCTGACATGCAACTATCTCCCCCTCGCTCTCCCTCCCTCCCTCCCTCCTTCTCTTTCTATTTTCCCTCTCTCTCTCTCTCTCTCACTCTGTCTCTCCCATCCCTCCCTTCCACCCTCCCTCATCTCTCGCCCACTGTCACTCTTTCCCTCCCATCCCTCTCTCCCTCCCTCTAACTCTCTCTCTCTTCTCTCTCTCGCTCTCTCTCTCTCTATCTATCTATCTATCTGTATCTCTCACTCCTACAATAATTAGCTAGCGTGATCGGATTCATGGTATGTAGACCACAGTTAGAATACATTTTTCTACTTTTCAAGGAAATGTTTCTACAACTACGTTTCAGAAAGCATGAAAAGCAGACAGGCAGAGAGAGATGTGTGTATGGGAGACAAATAAAAAAATCCGAATTATAACTGAAACGCGCTGGTTCCCCTTTACTACCTAAGTCTAGGGAAGACAGTTTCCTGTCCCGCCAAACTCGTGAAATTGAGGCGCGTTCGATCTCACCCCAAGCCCAGATTTGTGTGGATGCTGTGTCATTTGCTACCCTGTTACAAATTAATGCCGCGAAATAACAGCCAGTGCACTGTATGCGATTAAAGGAATTATAAATATGAATCTTTACTGAAGAGTTAGTAGAGAATAACGAAATTAAACAGCCAAATGTGCACATCTTGAATTCTCGCGCGGGGCCCTCGGTCAAGGTGAACGGCCACACCACCTTCCGAAAGTCGCTCCTAATCCATCCGGAACCGACGGGTCTCCCGCCGGCTCATACGCTGATACCGGTTGTCCCCCGCGTCTACTCTCCTCATCTCCTCTCGGACTAAGGCACTAAACCCAACCATAAGGTCCATGACCAGAGAAACCTCCCCTTAATCTGACTATCCTAATTAGATGGCATACATTTTTCCTATCTTTTATCTTCAACAGTAACCCAAACAAATATGAAAACAGAACAGACTGTTCTTACAACACTGCCAAAATGAAATACATACAACATAACAGTAAAAATACGAACCAGGGCATTACACCATTCCCCCCCCCCCTCCAGCAAAATCGTCATGTCCTCATGACTTCGAAATAATATGTCATCCCATCATTAATAATCCCGTTTTCAAAGGAATTTCGTGATGTCAGAAGCTCCAATCCATTTGTAAATGGTAGCGAAATATGTCACTATGTGGATATCCACAACCCTCTGGTCCTCCCGTGCTACAGAGGCCAGCCTATCTTGGGTCTCCTGACTCCTTGAGACCTCCGTGTACCATCATCTATGCCTTCAGTTTCAGACATTCCTTGGGATATTACATGGCGAGGTCTCCCCCGGTCTATCACTCATGCCTTCGGCAACTCGTGTCCCTCTGCCACTTGGCTGGCCTCAGTTTCACTCCCGATTACTTTAGAGCCCAGGATCCCTTCGAGGTCCAGCTGGAATCCTGCCTGTTCACAGATCGGCCCCGGATTTCACCTGCCTGTGCGTGAGAAGTGTGAGAAGACTCTTCCTGAATTAGTGGGGAGCTAGCAAAGGGCAGCGTACACCACACCCCCATTTCCTCAGCGTCCGAATCCATACGTCGTTCAGCGGCGGTGGTCGGTCTGCTCTTCCCTGCTGCTGATACTTCAGTCTCTCTCATGGGTTTCTGTTAATACACACTGCTCAAGTCCAGCACCCTGAACCACGTCGCGCCATTCAGGTAAGCCAGCGTGTCCTCGGTGCTCGGGGCTGTTTAGTCGACGGGGACTGGAACCGTGTTCAGAGTCCGATCGAAAACACCTCTCCGTATCTTCCCGTTCTTCTTCCTGGCCACCACTATTGGAGACGCGTAAGGGATTCGGGACTCAATGATGATCCCGGCTTCTTTCATACTGCAGATGCTGCCGAACGTCCTTCCGCAGGTGCCAGTCACCGTGACTTTTCTCTGAGCGGGGTGTCCTCTGTCACCCCGATAGAGTGGCGAGTGCTCTCGAAACAGCCCACATCAAACTCGTCAGTAGAAAAGATATCTTCCAGCTTCAACATCTTCTCTGTCAACCTCCTCTTCCAGCCTCCTGGTACCGGGGAGTCACCAAAGTTGAATGACTTGGCTGTCAACTTTCCCTTTCCCGGAGAGAAGTTCTCCCCGGCTTGCCTCATGGGAACACTAGACATTACCGTCACCGGAATGAGGTGCGCCCTTGGCATACCCCGCCTGAGGGTGACCTCCCGCTCCGAAGTGTTCCTGACACTCTCTGTCATCGTGTTCAGCTGTACAACCCAGAACTTCTGCAACTCGGGCCTTACCAGTACCCCAGCAGGTAAGCCTGACTCCTCTTCGTGGTCTTCCGGAGCTCAGTCTCCGAGGGGTGTCCGTCGTTCACAGTCCCGCCTGGTGTCCCTCTTCACCACAGTTATAACAGACGATACCGGCCGCTCCCCTTTTCGCGGGATCCCGGCCATTAGCAGCCCTCTGCGCAGGACGAACTACGCCCGCATCCCTATCAGCTCTATCGTCCGGGGCGGGAGGAGTTGTTGCGCACCCGCTGATAACAACCAGGAATGGCTCTTCTACGCCGCAAGCAACTTAGTTGTCTCGCTAGCCGAAAAATGTGGGCAGGAATCTTCTTAAGCCCGCTCCTGAGACATGTTCGGAAACCCCGTCATAAGCTCCAATGGGCTTCCCGTCGCGCCAAACACCTATTATAACATTTGCGCGTAGGCCGCTGAGAGAGCAAATGAGATCTGTGTCTTTACAAATCACATTACGTCAACAGCTGGCCGCTTCAAATTCCAACCAATCGCTGTTGCTTTCCGTCATTAGAGCACCGCCCATTATCCGGCAACTGATAGGTATTCCCCGCCCAAGACTCAATCTCCTGTTCCCTTTAGGCGCGGGCTTTCTTCCGGAGAACAGGCTGAGCCTACGACAGCTGGGACTTGGAAACTGGGTATTTTGCCATTTATTCACCAGGAGGTAAGGGCTACCAACTCAGAATGCTCATCCCTCGCTGGAGGACTCATTGTGACCCGATGTTTCTTCAACACATTCCCACACTCCTCCCCCCCCACCCACCCCCCACATTTCCAAGCTTGTAACACTCCGTTAATTTGGTACTCCAGATGTGAATTTATTCCAGTTGTGCTCAGGGAAATGAGTCCACAACAATCTCTCTCTCTCTTTCTCTCTCCCTCCCTCTCTCTCTCTGCACCTCCCACCCCCGCACTCTACTTTCATTTGGGTTTATTCCCCCCCACGCTGTTCACGCTCCTCTTGGTTCAGTTTTGTTTTCATTCCACACCAACACCGCCCTTGAGCGGAATCACACCAACAAATTTTACAAACAAGGGAATATCTACATATGTTGGAAATCAAACAAACTGCTGGAGGAATTCAGCATGCCAGGCAGCATCTATGGAAAAGAGTGCAGTCGGCGTTTCGGGCCGAGAAACGTCTTCTGGACGGGAAATACATTAAGACATTGGAAGTCAGCGTAAGAAATGGGGGAGGAAAGGAAGACGGTAGTAGATGATAGAGGAAACCAGGAGAGGGGGACTGGTGAAGCCAGGAGCTGGGAAGTCAGTTGGTTAAATATATAAAAGACTGGAGAAGGGAGAATCTCACCGTGGAGGAAAGGGAAGGAGAAGGGCACCTGAGGGAGGTAATGGGCAGGTTCTGTCTAATTGCACGCCAGCCCTCACCCGCCCCCCAATTCTCCTTCACCATCCCCATTCCCACTTCCTTCTCTCACTTTCCCATCACCTTCCTCTGGTGCTCCTCCCCCGTCCCCTTCTTCCAGTGAAACTGAGAAAAGTGGCATTTCCACGTCCACAACTGTTTCTTATTGTCAATCTTGTGAAATCCATTCGAACGAACTCGCAATATCTGGCACAGCCGCAGATGTCGTATATATCGTTGCACAGACAGACAGGGAAACAGGCCGGTGGAGTACAGGCAGTCTGAAAGTCTAATTGGCAGGTGACAGATAGATAGATAGATAGATAGATAGATAGATAGTCAGATGCATAGACACCAAGACAGATAGAGAGATCGCTATGTTGTCCAGAAAGAACTATAATCTGCAAATCAGTAAACAGGAACCAGGCAAGTGCAGTGGAAATAAACAAATAAAAATATTTGTTCCTACCATGTGGTACCAATTTCCAACAGTGAGATTGCGGGGCGTTGAAAGATATGTTAGAACATGGAGCTTTATTCTATCTCTCCGTAGCGGGGCATATTGGCCGTTCTTTAGATTTTTGTCGTAGCGGGGCGAGAAAGGGATATGGTCATCACTATAGAAACAACGGGGCGATTGCTCAGCCGTTGTCGGAAACAAATTAAATCATTCCCGATCGCTGCAAGGTGTCCAGTGGAAAGCGAGATGCTGTTCCTCTCTTCCGATGGCAATGGAGAAAGCCGCAGAGAAAAACGGTCTGAATATCGGTGCGATAAGCTATACAGTGTGATGAAACAGGGAGCTGTAGATCAACCACGTGACCGTGAGGATGCATTCCATAGTCTGAGCAACTAAACACGATTCTCTCTCTCTCTCTCTCTCTCTCTCTCTCTCTCTCTCTCTCTCTCTCTCTCTCTCTCTCTCTCTCTCTCTCTCTCTCTCTCCCCCTCTCTCTCTCTCTCTCTCTCTCTCTAATGAAGTGGATACATCGTAGTGAACACTGAAGGTGCAGTAGTCTTGGTCAACTAGTATGCAACTGAATTGCTGGGTCATTCCGTTACATCAAACTGAATTGAAGAAAGTCAACACCTTACACTAACTTCCACTTCCACTCAACCTTTGCCCTTTGCTATACGTGCACCTGATATGGAGAAATGGTTCCCACTATTGAAAACATGCGTCTCTAATAACGTTTAAACTTCTGAATGAAACACCTCTCTCTCCTCCACTTGAAGGACAGAATGGCAGATTATCCGCTGATAGCCTGAAATGACCCACGTTCGGCAACTTCCTGGTGAAACCCCTGAGCTTCGGCTGCACTGAAATTACATACGTTTCTTCTGGGGAGCAGGAACGGTACGAAACTGAAATCAGGCAGATGTTATATACAATTGTATTATGACCTTTCCCGTCAGTGAAGGGAGGTATTTGGAATGTATTGAAAATGACATCATCAATCTGACTGCCTACCTTCAGTGAGGTTTGACTTTCCATCTACTTGTTTTTCTCTCCATCAACACTCTCGAGAACCCTGACACTCATTGTGAATATCCCAGCCCGACTCACACATGGAAGGTAATGAGCCCGTACTTCAATATTGACCCCTGCCTGCGCTCAATATCCATTTAACAAACTGATCAGTTTCATCCCGGAACTGTCGATCTGCTACTGCGACGGCAATCTGGACACAGTGAAATGCTGTTCTTGCGTGCCATTCAGTTCAGACAATTCAACTCAAGGTGTTCAACCCAATACATCAAGGTGCTGCAACAGGGAAAAAAAGAACAATGTCGCCTTGTATTTACAGTGCAGGTGCAAGTGAGTTCAGATTGTTAAATAAGTAAATACAATTAAATACCTCAATGTCCTCAACGCTGCCGATTTAGTTCAATTGCAAAAATAAAATGCAATTGTTGATACAATTGTACTGAATGCAAACGCTCTGTCAGTTTAAGCGTTTGCACCAATTCAAGTGTCCTGTGTACGGTGTATGATGGTAAAGCGTATAGAGCTTAGGAATAGAGAGATAAACAATGACATTCATAAAACCGAGAGGTGAGCCTGAGACTATTTCGCAACAACCTTCACTGACGTCTCGAATCGTCATTTGAGATTTTGCAATTTCGCATCCAAGCTTTCGACACGTCTTCACAATTGGGATTTCACTTGAATTACATGACGTTTATTTGTTGACCCGTCATTGGAAGACACGTCAGCCTTGTGTAGTATTGAATATTCAGCGTGCTGGAGCGAGTATAAATGAATGAGCGTGGAGATTCATCAGCTCAGAGTTTCTTCAGCGAGATCGCCGGCAGCTGGAACAGAGGCGGAATCTCAAACAGCATGTCTGAAACAATTTACCGTGTGAAAAAGATATATTACATGATCATTGACGTTATTGGTGTTCCCGGTAAGAACATCGGCGAACTAACATTTGCTGTTCTGTGTGCGAGGTTTGTGGACTCGTTCAGTTACCGACAGCGTCGTGATGCCGGTTTATCAGTGAGTGCGGTTCAGTCATTGTGACAAAACTCCGTATTCGTTCAGAATTTCCCTTGCAGTTTAGTCCATGGCCTCGGCTGATAATAAACCGGCAGCTGAAACAGATGTTGTGCCTGAGGTCCGCAGATGAATTCATTTTTGCGGATTCCTGACGAAAAAGTTTTCATTCATCAATGCAAAGCCGCTGAAAATATAAACTCCAAAAACCCAGTGCGCTCGGCTCCTTTCCGGGCGATTTGATGTAATTCCATATTAATAGAGCAACAGGCTTTCAATTCAAATTTAAAGGTATTGCACTGTGTTTCAAGAAATTGCCGCAAGTTTGAAGGCGACGCTGGAAGTGACGCCCGATGAGATGTAAGGGAGAGCGTTAATCATTACTTGTGATTTCGACTTCCAACCAGAGAGAGTTTATGTGCGTCGAGTGTACCAGAGTTTGTTTCCACGCCTTATTATCAGTGAAGTGAAGACAGAGTTAAGAGCCAACCCAGCGGTGTGCGATGAAGGTTAGACATGATAAAGGAGCATGTCAAACCGCTATAAGAGGCTGCTGTTTTGAAGTACCTATATATTTTTTTCCCCTTTGGAAATTGGATGCTTTAACCACCAAAGTGCAAAATACCCTGAAGTGTCAGCGGGTCTGGCAGAATCAGTAAAAGCGAAAACTAAAACTTTCTGACCGGCTTCCATGGCATAATGCGAAGAAACCGCTGCCCAGCATAGTTGCAGACTTTAAAGGAAACAAGCCAAGGGAGCCTTCTGTGCGCAAATGGCAACCGGGAGTTCTGCAGGAGAGGAAGACATGAGAACGGGGGAAATAAACTTGCTTTGAACTTTGTTAATATACAGAGGCGGAGGGAGCAGGGCTTTTTACAGTACGGGGAGAGTGTTAGAACATAGGTGACAGGAACGCGGCAGTCACTATCGCCGAGAAAATTGCCGAGTTATCCAAGCTTTACACGTCAGACGAAAACCTAATGGTTGGACTTCAAAATTGTTTTTACAAAACGCCCTCGGTAATGAGTTGACAACTATTCCTTCCCAAAAGTTGCTTATCCTCTGGTACCGAACACCATACCCTTTCACCTCGCGTTCATGCGTAGGAGGCATTTGCTACGCCCGCCTTACACAATTTAAATCTCCGGAACTGAGTTATCTGAAAATGTTTACTTTTGTCTATTTCAGGCTTATCTCTGCCCTGCTACCCATGGACCGGCGAGACAATAATTAACTCATTCTCTTTGTTCTTCCCGCAGTGAATTTAGTGGCGATTGTGATCCTGTCCCGGAGAAAGTGCGGCCTCTCCACCTGCACCACCCGCTACCTGGTGTCCATGGCAACGGCGGATCTACTAACTATCATCTTTGAGGTCATACTTTGGAGGATCAGTTATTACTTCTTCCCCGGGGCTTTCCTGGACATCACTCCCGTCTGCAGTGCGATCTCTGCCCTGGGATTTGCAGCCATGGACTGTTCGGTCTGGTTCACCGTCACTTTTACGTTTGATCGGTTTGTCGCCATCTCTTGCCAGAAGCTGAAAACAATATTTTGCGCCGGGAGAACTGCGGCTGCGGTTCTCACAACAACCGGCGTTCTGCTCTGTTTTAGAAATGAACCCTACTTCTATAGATTTCATCCTGTGAAAGTAATTGGCAATATACCCTGGGACTGTATTACAAAGCCAGGCTACTATACGGATCCCGGGTGGCTGGGATATAGATGGCTTTCTACCGTTCTAACGCCGTTACTCCCGTTCATGTTAATATTACTGTTGAACTCTCTGACTGTCAGACACATGTTAGTGACTAATCGCGTCCGTAAGGGGCTGAGGGTTCAGAGCAAGGCGGAGAACCGCAGTGACCCGGAGATGGAGAGCAGGAGGAGGTCTGTGATCTTACTTCTCACCATCTCCAGAAGCTTCATCACCCTGTGGTCGGTGAGTGTTGCTGAATTTCTTTATGACATCATTGCCGGACTGAACCCAAATAATTACAACGATTCGGAATGTATACTTCAAAACACCGGATACATGTTGCTAACATTAAGTTGTTGCATAAACACGTTTATTTATGGGGTGACTCAGTCCAAGTTCAGAGAGCAGTTCATCAGCGCAGCGAAATATCCGCTCATGTCAATTATTCTATTGATTAATAAACAAAATATGTAAGCTCTTCTCAGAGGCGGTCGCAGTGTTTTCCATCTGATACTACAGAACTGGCGGCGCTCGGAGAACGTGGCAGTGGGAAGAGACACGGCACAAGAACATATCTTAAGTCGTCTTTGCTTCTCTTATACTCCCTGTGAACCCCATTTGCTCCTTGTCGCCTGTACCTGTTATACATGTAACCCTCAGGTTCGGCTGGCATTAGTCTCGAGCAGACAGTCCCTGGCCCCGCCAAACGTCCGGTATCTAAGGTGCGATTCCTTTTGTTTGTGTGCATGCTGCGTGACCGGTTTCCCCATAACAAATCAGTACCACGAAATAACGGACAGTGCACCATATGCAATTAAACGATTTAGCTTTATAATTCTTAATGTGACTAATGGGTTAGTAAAGAAAATAAAAAAGGCCCATTTTAATGAAGCAGTCTAATATACACGTGCTAGAGCTCACGGTTTGCCTTCCGCTGGTCCTCCAGCGATTTCCCCGGGCTCCGTCGACTCCCGGCCCCAATCCAAGTCCATTCTGTCCTGCTTGTTACGACCTGTCCTTTAAGGCGTCTTATCTATTCATCTCTCGCCAAACAAAAGACCCAGATCACCTCGTACTCAGGTACACAACCATAAAAAAATACAGTCCTTTCATTGGAGGGTGCACGTTCCAAAGCCCCCGTTATCTCCAGTCATAATCCAAACACTGCTGCTACAGAAAAAAAAAAAACATTGCATTAGCAGTGAAACATTTCCCAGGGTGTTACATGCATATCCTTCCTATTTTTATACAGCACGTCAATGTCTCTGGAAAACCAACGTTTGCCTAATGAAGTCAGCATCAGCATTGCCTTTTATTCTGACAGGACCACACAAGCACATCACTCGCAAAGGTTACGGACAGAAGTCAGTTGAATGTGGTTGAGAGGGATAACAAATTCGCCATGTAGGATTGCGGAGGAAAGTGTTAAAACCTGAGATAAGGGTATGGTCAAACATTGTTACTTCTCAATTTCAAAGAACTTTTGGGCTATTCTTGTGGTCTTTATTATTGTTTCTTTCTGGAGATTTAATTGTTTAACGTTATAATGTGGGTACAGTAAAAATGTTTATGTGCTTTGTTATATGTTTACTATTAGGCTCTGTTTGGCAGATATTCTTTCTCCCCGAAGTGAATTCTTTCGAAAGTTTTCGCTTTCTCGTACTACGATCTATTTTGTTTCTGTTTAAATATCCCAGACGCATGTTTCCTATTCATCGGCCCGTTGTACTATTCCTGCTTCTCTGATATATATTCTACCAGCTCTTTTACAAATTTCTTTATGTTTAATGTTCTGTACTTGTCTATTCCAAACTACACGTTTACATCTTTGGAAAAATAGTTCTGCTATATGAAATAACTGTTTTCGCCTGACTGAGGAAGGGATGTATAATTTCAAATTGTGCAGGTAGAAAAGATGTGTCAAGGTATAATTCATTTCGTTACTTCTGATCAGATACCCAATTTTCGCCCTATTCAGTAGAGAGCGGTTGTAAAGCTAGACTGAGCCACAGTGGGCTTCGAAAGCAGCCGAAAAAAATGCCTCAATGTATTTTGATAATGCTAGTTGTTCTTTAATGGTTGTTAATACATAGAGTGATTATAGCACACCAAACTTACATCAGATATTGTAGGGATTGTAGTTTGTATGTGTTAACAGCTTCTATTAACTGTGAGTGTGCTTCAGAATGAAATGCAACATAACAACATGAGAGATTTCTGTTTTCCGTGAGTTTTGATCCAGAATTGTTGAATCTATTCTAAGTTATTATTTACATCCTATCAATCCTTTACGGCATATTTTCTGCTCTTCTGTAAGTATGTTTCGCTTCTCTAAGTGAGTGGTAACTAGCTACAAGATTCGTGATGTTTCAATTTTATAAATAGGGTTAAAACAAGTGACTTATTATTCATAATATTACCGTTGTTTCATACATTTTTCCCTCAGCTCCAGCTTGTAAAACCCAAGGTTCAGGAATAACCTAACATACCCATTTCTCAATTGCAAGGTATTTTCGGACTAGTTTAGTCGTGTTCAGATTTGTGGCTGACATTTGGATGAAGCCAGACGTAGATATTACAATTGAGACAATGTGTTACAAGGATTACCACTTAGTAATAATGATCAGTTCAGCACACAGGGAATTTGTATTTGCTGAAAAAATACCTTTATTTTCTGAACTAAAAATCATGTGAATTTACTCAACCGGATGTCTGTGTGCGCTCCAACGAGATTTCCGTGACGCTGCGTGGATGAACAGTCAAACGATAGTAAATCTAATACCCGGGAACGAAGCTGATGCTGGCTTGCTCTTCCCGATCGAATTTACACGCATCCGACGTGGGGTTATTTCCTTGAACGATCTACGACACTTCTTCTCCGTAGGATTGTCGGTGCTTTGCATTCGAAGATCGTTACTATTGTCGGTAGAAATGTTGCGTTTCAGTCCCTACATGAAGTCATCTGACTGACCTGGGTCGCATTATTATTGGCCCTTGGCCAGACCATTAACCAGTTATTGCCCTATTCTGCAAGTGACAATTTCTAATTTAGAGCTCTAAGTCCGAAGTCAGTTAGCAAACTACTAAACAGCTTGAATCATTAGGGACGTTCATAGATCCCATTATTCACAAACCTGCATGTTATATCACACCAAAAGAACAACTCACTCACAAGTATGTGAGTATTTGTATCTAAATTACCTGGAACATCATTGGGTCTACTTTAAAACACTGAATCTGCTGAGCTATAACAGTTTCACATAATGGAGGACACAGAGCAGCTTCACAAACAGCAGCCTCCATTCCTTTAAGAACAAAGCATTTTTTGTCGACTTCCAATGAACGTGTTTCACTGATTTGCAGACTACAGCTCGTTCTGGCCAGCAAAGGTCCAAGTGTATAAAAGTCACCTGGAACAGATACACTTTACACTGCACCAGAATTCTGAAAGAGGCGGGTGAATATATTGTAGAGGCATTAGTAAACATCTTCCAAAAATCAGTAGATCTTGGAATACCTGAGGAATGATAATTTGGATATTAAGAAAGGAGGGAGGAAAATTGAATGAAATTAAATGACAATTAAATGAAATTATAGACCAGTTAACTTGTCCAGTGTTTGGAAAGAAGTTCGAGGGCATTCAGAAAGAGGTGCCAGTGTCTGGAAACATGTGATAAAATAGGCCAAAGTCAGCGCCAGTCTCTGGCAGCTCCCGTATCTCTTCATGCTCGAACTAATCAAGAATCTATCAACCGCTGCTTTAAGCATATTGAAAAAAAATGGCCTTTGGCTTGTGGCAACAAATTCCGCAATTTCGCCATACGCTGGTCAGAGACATTCCTCCTCATCTCCGTTCTAAGAAGATACTCTTCTATTTTGAGGCTGCGTCCGCTGGTCTGAGGCCCTCTCGTCACAGGAAACGTCCTCTCCGCATCCACTCGGTCGAGACTTTTCACCGTTCGATAGGTCTCAAGGAAGTTACTCCTCAATCATCTGAATTCCAGTGAGTAGAGGTCCAGAGCCATCAAAGGCTCGTCATGTGACAAGCCGTTCAATCCCAGAATCATTTTCGTGAATCCCTTTGAACCATTTCCAATGCATTCGCACCTTTTCGTACATAAGAGGCTAGAAACTGCTCATAATACTCCAAGTGAGGCCTTACCATTGCTATATAAATTCTCAAAATTACATCCTTATTTTTATATTCTAGTCCACTTGAACTGAATGCTAACGTTGAATTTACACTCCACACTCCGACTCAACCTATAAATTAACCTTTACGAAATACTGTATAAGGTGACCCAGTCTCTTTGCGGCTCTGTTTTTGAATTTTTTTCTCCATAAGTAAAATAGTCTATTAGTTATTTCTTCAGAAACTAAGTGCTTGACGGAACACTTCCCGACACTGTATTCCATCTGACACTTCTTTGCTCATTCTACTAATCTTTTGTAGTCCTTCTGTAGCCTCTCTACATCCTCAAAACTACTTGCCCCTCTTCAGATCGGCCGCAAACTTTGCAACAAAGCCATCAATTCCGCCATCCAAGTCATTGCCATATTAGATTAGATTAGATTCAACTTCATTGTCATTGTGCGCAGTACAGATACAAGGCCAATGAAATGCAATTTTCATCTGACCCGAAGTGTAAAAGAATAATGTTATTTACAAAATAACTGCGAAAAGTAAAAAGAAGCAGCCCCAACACAAACCCTGAAGGAATGTCACTGCTCACCGGCTGCCAATCAGAAAAGGCTCCCATTCTTCCCAACCTTTGTCTGATGCCAATCAGCCACTGCTCTATCCAGGCTAAGATCTTTCCTGTAATACCATGAACTCTTAAACTGATGAGCAATCTCATGGGTTGTACCTTGGCAAAGGCCTTCCGAAAGCCCAAGTACAAAACATCCACTGATTTCCCATTGTCTACCTTGTTTGTTATTTCTGCCAAGTACACTGAAACCAAAGGCTTAACAATCGAGTCCAACGTCTTCCCAACCACTGGGACCAGACTGCAAAATTTATTTTCTTCTGCCTCGCTCGCTTCCTGAAATGTGAAAAGATTCCGGCAATGTTCCATTCTCCCGGTGCCATGCCAGAATCATTTAATTAATGAACGATCATTGCAGTTGCCTCTTCCCCCACTTTTTTCAGAACCCTGAGGTGTATACTATCTGGTCCAGGTGACAATCTACCTTCAGTGCATTCAGTTTCCCAAGAATCTTCTCCCCAATAATGGCAGCTACACGCACTTTTGCCCCTTGACACTCTTGAACCTCCAGCATACTGCTGTTGTTTTCGAGGCTGAAGACTGATGAAAACTGCTCATTGAGTTTGTCCGACATTTCCCAGTTCCCCTATTACTACTTCTCCAGCATCATTTCCCAACGGTCCGGTATCCACTTACTCCTTATTTTTACAATTTATGTACCTGAAAAACTTTCATTATCCACTTTAACATTATTGACTTGCTTACCTTCGCATTCCATCTTTTCCTTCTTAATGATGTATTTAGTTGCATTATGACTAATACTCTTCCAGGAAAGCTTGTTAATAAGACACCGTGGTGTTTAAACTAGAGTTGCAGGGCGATGGGATGCAGAGTGCCAGAACCCTTGGTGGACAGGTTGGGGCGATAGATGTTGGCAAGACCTGAGACAAAGCCAGGAATGAAATGGTTGAACATGGTGCAGCTAGTGTCTGAGCTGCCCATATTTCAATGCAAGAAGTATCGTAGCAAAGGCGGATGAGTTCAGGGGATGGATCAACACTTTTAATTATGATATTGTCGCCAGTAGGTTACAAGAGGGGTAAGGACTGGCAGCTCTGTATTCTGGGGTTCCGCTGTTTTAGCCGTGACAGGACAGGAGTGTTTAAATGAGGAAGGGTGGATGTTATCGTCAGGGAAAATGTGACGACAGTGCTCCGTCAGGCTGGAGAAACCGACTGTGAGGCATTATGGGTAAGGCCACATTAATGAGGCTCTATGACAGACCACCCAACAGTCCTAGGGAACAGATTTGCAAAGAGATCACAAAACGTTATAAGAAACACAACGTTGTTTAGTTAACCCTCCACACATTGACTCGGAATCCCAAGCTCTAAAAGGACCAGATGGGATATAGATGTCAAATTGGTCAGTGATGAGAAGACCCAACAACAGTGCGCGGGATAAGGCATCTGCTACTGTGGACTGAGGCAGAGCATTTGACAGAAGTTTGTGTAGGGGAACACTTTGCATCCAGTGACCACAATGCCGAAGTAAATATGCACAAAGATAGGTCTGGTGCTCGGGTTGAGATTTCATATTGGGGTAAGACCAATTTTGTTGGTGTCAGAAAGGAACTGACCAGTGTCGATTGGGACAGACTTTTTTTTTTGTCTGGCAAAGCTGCACTTGGTAATTGGGAGGTCTCCAAAAGTGTAATTTTGAGAGTACAAGCTTGTATGTGCCCATCGGAACAAATAGTAAAGTTAACGTGTAGAGAAACTTGGCTGTCAAGATATATTGAGACCCTGGCTGAGAGATAGGAAAAGAGTTGTACAGCAGGTATGAACAAAACAGCTCCTTATGGAGTATAAGAAATGCAAGGGGACAATTAGAAAGAAGTCAAGAGGGCTAGAAGAAGGTGAAGGAGAATCCGAAGAGATTCTACAGATATGATAAGGGCAGACGGATTGCTATGGACAGAATTACCCGTCTGTAATATCAATGCGGTAATACATGTGTGGAGCAAAAACATATCAGGGAGATCTTAAATATTTTGTTTGCATCTGTGTTTAGAGCATCAACCTCATGGACCCTGTACAGATTGCAGAAGAGGAGCTGTTTGATACACTGATGCAAATCAGGGTGATAAATCTCCAAGGTATGACAAGGTGTCCTCTCGGATCCCACAGGAGGCAAGGGTAGAAATTGCCGGGGACCTGGCAGTGATATTTAATTCATCCTTAGCGACAAGACAGGGACCAGAGGACTGGATTCTATTTACAAGAATTTTCTGAACACAAAGCGGGAAATCATAGGCCAGTGAGTCTGACATCAGTGGCAGGAAACCTATTGGAAGGTATTCTAATACTGCTGATATAAAAATATTTGGTAGCTCATGACTAACCAATCTTATAAAGTTTTTCAAGGAATTTACCGGGAAAGTAGATAGGAGATGAATGCTTTTCTGATTGGAGGCCCTGAACATAAACCAGTCAATCATAGGCGAGTGAGTCTGACTTCAGTTATAGGAAATTTATTGGAAGGTATTCTAAGGGACCATAAATGTAAGTATTTGAAAGACAGACATTCATTAAACATAGTTTGCATGGGTCCGTGCCTGCTAGGTCTTGTCTAACCAATCTAATAAAGTCTGTTGTTATGATCTATAACTGAGACAATGTGAAGCAGAGCAGCACGAAGACAGTGCACCATTGATCTACGATGATAAAGTCTATGGAGCATAGGAATGTAGAAAATCACCTTCAACTCCATACTCTGTATGGAGCCGCCGGGTCTGTGTAAGATTGGTCAGGGTGGATCACCTGTCTCAGTACTGAACCAAGATGTTTGGCCATTACCCGGGCGAAGATCTTGTAGTCCGCGCACAAGAGGGAGGCCAGCCGCCAGTTCTTTAGCAGGGGAAGGTCTCACTTCTTTGGCAGTAGGATCACAGCAGCTGCCCGCCATGAGTCGGCATTTCCACGGTGGCTCGGCTCTCCTCTTGGAAAAGGCTGTAATCATCCCCCAGGACATCCCAAAACGCTGATAAATCTCTATACTCAGTCCATCTAAGTCAGGGGACTTACCCCTCCGGAGTTGCGGAAGGGCAGTGGACAGCTCCTCCCGAGTCAGGGGGGCATCCAGACGCACTGCGTCCTCTGGGCTGACCTTAGGCAAATCCTTCCAGATCTCATTACACGCCTCCGCATTTGACGGATCAGGCGAGAATAAGGACCGATAGAATGAACGGACTTCGTTGTTAATTCCATCAGGGTCCGTGATGGAGGAGCCATCGGCAGCCAGCAGCTCCACTAGCTGCTTTTGAACTCCCCGCCACCTTTCCAACGAGTAGAAGAAGGGTGAGCCACGGTCCAAATCCTGCAGCATTTGGATCCGTGACCTCACGTACGCACCTCGGGACTGCTGGAGCTGCAGGTTCCTTAGTGCGTCCTTCTTCTCCTGGTATTCCTGCCACAGCTGTTGGTCTCCAGCGGTCGGACCGAGGCGGGACTCCAGGTCAAGCAACGCTGTCTCAAGCCGCTCAACCTCAGATCTCCGCCTCTTTGTCGACCCCCTAGTGTACTCCCGATATAAAAACTGGATGTGAGCTTAGCTCACATCCCACCACAGCCGCAGGGAGCAGAACTCTCTCCTTCTCTCCCTCCAGGTGACCCAGAACGCTCGGAACGAATCCCGGAATCGGCTGTCCTCCAGCAGCCGGTTGTTAAAATGCCAATACCCGGATCCCACACGAGGGTGTAGTGGAATAAATTTCATCCACACAAGGTGATAATCCGAGCACGACACCGGCCGCATGGAGGACGCCAACACGCGGGAGACGTAAACCCGAGAGATATAAATGCGGTCTATCCGGGAACCTCACTCTAAATCTTCTCTAAAAGGCTCTAGAGTCGGGATGAAGATTCCGCCAGCTGTCCACCAAGTCAAAGGAGCCAACTAGCCTCTTCAACATTTTTGCCGATGCCAGGTCGCGTTGGAGGCCCGAGCGATGGCTTAGTCCCCAGGATCGATGGAATTCAGCAGAGCGGACAGCTGACAGAATAGGCGCGTCTGCATCACACCGCGCCTCGGAGCATACACATTGATAAAATGCAGATGTACACATTCCCGATGCACAGCCAGGTGGAACAGATGGCCGGGCACAACATTTTGTACTCTTGTGATTTCTGGCTGGAAGGTCGGGGCCAATAGGATCGCCACTCCGCTAGAGTTGGAGCTGAGGTGGCTCATGTGGACCCCGCCCTGCCACTCGAAGAGCCAAGCGGACTCGTCCCCCGGGATAGTATGAGTTTCCTGCAGGAAATTCACTGCATATCTCCCATCCCTGAGGACTGAGAGATTGTTTTATCTGCGGAGAGGGCCCCTGCTACCGTTCACATTTAGACTAGCTATGGTAAGTTTCATGTCGGGAGCACACTAGGCCTCGGCACCAGAACCCTTCTAGCTGAGAGCGGTGGCACCTTCAACCATACTATCCCGAAGAAAACCAAGAATGTTTTTTGCTTTCCGGGCCCGACTGGTACCATCGCTACCCTGTGACTCACCATCTCCCGAAGAAGCGAGGCCGCTTCTCACTCTGATGTCCCTCACCAGGTCATCCAGGAAGGATTTCAGCTGTCGTCTGTCATTCCCCGGCACAGTATTCCTCTTCCCCTTCCCCTTCCGTCTGCATATGACTCGCAGGGACTTCACCAGCCTCGGCATGCTAGACCAGCGAAGCGAGGCTTGTTTTGGCCGATGCTTGCACCCTCAGAGGTGAGAATGAACTCTCTAATTTCCTCCACGGGTATCAATGGGGATTTGTCAGGAGGGGTGAGGATGTCCAATGTTTCGCTATCGAAGGAGTCTCCCTCCAACCCCTCGTTGCAAATAGATCCCCTATCTTCCTCCTCCTGTGTTCTAATAGATGGCTTCACTTGTGACCCACAATGCGCAGCGGGTAGCTCACTCATACCTGCCCGCTCCACCGTCGCATCAGTGTTATCCACAGTTACGACAATGGAGGGATAATCCCCAGGGACTCCCTACAGGCCATTAGTTGATGGAGTCAGCATGCAGATTATATCACCCTCCCTAGGAGACAGGTATGAAAGGGACCCCAGCACTTCTGGTCTCGGGGGCCGACTTCTTAGGGTGTTTGGCCTTCGGCACAGGCTCCACCCGTCCCCCACCTGAATCACAGGGGCAGGAGCAGGGTGAGGGGTCAGGGCAGGATCAGGGGCAGGGACAGGAGTAGGATCAGGGGCTGAGATAGCTGGGACACTGGTGCCCGAAGTGGACTCCCTAGGGTTTCGGGTGCTAGGACAGTCCCTCCGAAAGTACCCCAGCTCCCTGCACGCATGGCACCGTGGGCGCTCAGAGCTCCAATACTCCTGATACTCTACCCACCCCCCGCCCCAACCCCGTGCCAGACAGTAAACCTGCCCTCAACGTTGTCCTCCCTTTCCAACTGCATGAATACCTGACGCCGGAAAGTGATTACAGTACGGAGGGTGCGTATCTTAAATTTGTGTCGGATGCAAGTTATCTCCGACCTTACCTGTCCCAAACGGGCCAGTGGGGGAAGCAGGTCCTCGTTGGGGATGAAAGGCTTAACGTGAACGAGGGCCATGTATTGCGTGGGGGCTGTCGCCAGCTCCATCTGTAAAAAGATGTTTTCTACCGTGACCCCCCTGCTGAGAGCCCGGTGCACTAACTTTTCATTCGCCACAAAGAACACTGTCTTCCCGAACTCTTTCTCGGTGGCCAAAATACCACCTTTCCCCACCAGGTCCTCCATGGCCTCTGCACACTTTGGCAGAGTCATTCTAGGGCGCAAAATACATTGCACGCCGCGTTCCACCTTCACCGACCGAAACAGGGCGTTGTCCGAAACTGGAGAGGCAGCCGCCCTTGTATAACTCCCCGAAGGCCTGCGACTCCTCGGATACCGGTCCCGCATGTTGGCACTATGTCTGAGTCGAGAAATATACGACAGTGCCGGTTATAAAGTCTTGCAGCAAGTCGAGTAACTGGCCGGAAAAGTTTGTACTCGACAGTACTTGCTTGGCGCCAGAAATTCCAACGTCAGGAAAGGCTCCGTTGGTCCCGGAGAACGCCCAGTCCGTGAGAGGTCGAGACGTCTCAAGGGATGCTCCGGCTCCTACACCGAACGAGAATCAGGAATATAAGGAGGAGGGACGATGCCCCGATATTAGTGGTGGAACGACGGCGTTTGTCTCCGGTTTTTGGAGCGAACCGGCTTCCTGGCGAGTTGCCAGCGGCCGCAGCTAGGAGCTACGCAGTTAGCAGCCGCCAACGAACCCAATGCAACCTGGTAGAAAAACTCCAAACGAAGCTTCCACATTAACCCAGCCACTCACTCAGAAGTCCAAGAGTCCTTTCGAACCACCTCCAAGTATCTCACGAAACTTTATGCAGTAGGTTTCGTCGTATTCCTCCCAGCTGAATCAGAACAGCTCCTCGCTGTGTCTGACGGGGAGTGTGACGGGGATGGCACGTTATGGAGGAAGATTCACTCTGTGTCTGACGCCCGAAAGTGTGTGATGGGACGTTGTGGAAGGAGATCTATTCCATTTCTGTCCCCCGGAAGCGTGTGATGGCTCGGTGTAGAGGGAACCTCACTCTGTGTCGGACCACGGAAGTGTTTGAAGGGATGATGTGGGTGGAACTTCACTTTGTGTCTGACACCAGGATTATGAGGTAGGATGATGCACAGGAATTTTCTGACTGGACTGCCTGGAGGGTGCTTCACTCTGTGTCTAAACACGGGATTCACGGGACAGTGTAGATGGAGCTTCACTCTGTGTCTGATCCGGGTAGTGTTTGGTGTGATGGTATTCTGGGTGCCTCACTATGTTCTGACCACGGGATGGTGGGATTGGACGGTTTGGGGGGAGCTTCACTCTGTGTCTGACCCGGTGAGTGTGTAAGGGATAATGTGGAGGGAGCTTCACTCTGCGTCTGATCTGGGGAGTGTGTGATGGGACTGTATGGAGGGATCTAGTAATGGGACTGTGCTAAGGGAGCTTGACCCCGTGTTTATTCCTCATGCTTCTGTTGTTTACGACCTACTGGTCAGATATTATACAATATATGAGCTTCCAATCTGTTCTGTGTTTTCGTCTGCGGGAACAAGGAGAGCGCGCAGGAAGGTGGGGGCCACGAGTGTGCGCTTATCTGGTATGCGAAGAAGCGGTAGTCAGCCCGGATGGGGATGGAGAGTGAAGAGGTCCTGGGGACCAGACTCCACCAGACTGACATCCCTCAGCCTGGAGCTGAGACGCTGCTGTACCAGTGTGTGGAGCTCAGACCCATTATTGCAGTTCACCGGGTGCGGGGGGCAGCAGGTACCCCAGGTCACTCTTTCTCCTCCAATGAGAGTCAAGTCCGACTCCAAGACTTGAAGTTACAGCGGTTTATTGATTTCATTATGACAAATGTAAATTAAACAGTGTGTGAGCTGCTGACGTGCAGGAATAAATAAGCTGCTCCCGACTCACTCACAGTCACACACAATTAACTGACCGGCGACAACGGGTGACAGCTTGAATAATCAGTCCTGTTTCTCACCGTCACTCTGCATCGGGGAAACTGAGCAATGTGTGTGATCACTGGACCGTGTGATGAGAAGGTGCGAATGGAATTTTAATCTGAAAGTGACCTCATGACTGTTCAGCTCTACTGTTCCAACCCCGATCCCTCTAGTATTCGGGACCTCAGATGGGACAATGTAGACTGAAGTTGAACGTGTGTTTAACCCCGGGAGTGGTCTATTTGGGACCTCACTACAGGCCCGTCGGATATTATATGTGACCAAACCAGTTATCAGAAGATTGATGCCGATAAGAGGACAATGGGGGAACCTTCAGAGATGTTAATGAGAGACGAGAGGGATTAACGGAAAGGAGACACAGTTCCGAGTATTGTCAGAGACCGGGGCTTTGAACCCTGAACTGTTTGAAGTCTGATGGACAGGCGATACCCCAGCCAGGGGATAAAAAAGGGACAGGTTCGCTAAGGCAGGAGACACACGACTCCACGAGGTAACGAGACCCTGAAAGCGGTGTGCCCCCCCCCCCGCACTAGTTGGTGGGAGTTTTTGGAGGTCTGTCGCGGGACCAGCCATAGACGCAAAGGGTAGAAAGGTACGGATCGGCAGGAACCTGGTGTGCGTGTCCACCCTTGCGTGGGTGCCGGGCTCACCGCAGAAGAACGATCGTATCTGGAGCGGAGGGGTCACAGTCGGTGACCTCAGAAGACATTACAAAGGGCTTGCCCGAAAGCTGACTGCGAGGAATATCGAAGGTCTGTTTGGAATCCGATTTGAATATTCATTCGTTCTCCCCCCTCTCTCCTGCCCCGAACGGCACAACAGTGATTACTGTGAACTGAACTGAACTTTGCGCCACTTTGAAACTGGTCATTTACCCCTAGACTGCGATAGAGCTTGATTGATCCTATTATCCTAGTTCTGTGTACACGTGTGTTTATCATTGCTGAACTGTTGCATTTATTATCCTTTTGATTAGAGTACTGTGTTGCTTATTTCTTTAATAAAACTTTCTTAGTTCCAGTAATCCAGACTCCAACTGAGTGATCCATTTCTGCTGGTTTGGCAACCCAGTTACGGGGTACGTAACAGAGCTAACTCAGCTTCTCATTCCTTTAGTCAATTTTGTCTCTGGGGATGTGGAGCGCGCGCGTGATGGGGCTGGGCAAAGAGAGCGCGCAGGATGACGGGACTGAGGGGAGCGCGCGGAATGGGGCTTGGGCAAGGAGTGTGCGCAGGGTGGTGGGAGAAAAGGGAGATCGCGAGTTGTCGGGAACGAAGAGAGCGCTGGGTTGTCGTGGATGTAGGGAACGGGATACTTAGCACCAGCCACTACCAGACTGACATCCCTCAGCCTAGATGGGAGACGCTCTGGATCACTGTTTCTTTGCATAGGGTGCGCGGAGCAGCAGTAATCTCAGGACACGATTTCTCCAATAAGACTCAAGTCTGACACCAAGACAGGGACTTACAGCAGTATATTGATTTCATCATGAGAAATATAAATTAAACAACTTTCGACCCCTCGCGTTTCTTTTTTCAAAGCTATAAACGATTATTTGGCAACAAATACACACGGTATAGACGTTCAGTATTTAAAAGACAGTGAGTACACTCAGAGTAAAATTTGATTACTTACGTCTATTATACAGTCAATTCCCTGTGGGGCACACCGCTCCCGGACATCGCCCGGTCTATCCCCTGCTACCTCCCCAACGACAGTCAAGCATGAACTTCACCTTGGAAGACGGGAAAGCAGTCGGATTGGGCACAACCCTCCACTTTCTGCCGCCCAGACCCGTGAATGACCATTTGGCCAGGCCCAGGAACAGGCCCACCAGGAGATCCTCCTCGTGAGCAGCCTCCTTCTGTTCTGGGTGTCCATATAGAAGGAGGGCGGGGCTAAAATGCAGCCAGAACCCGAGTAAAAGCCCCGTCAGATACTCAAGCGGGGGCTGCGTCCTCTCTGATCGTAACACACAATTAACTGACCGGCGACAACGCGTGACAGGTTGAATAATCAGTCTCGTTTCTCACCGTCACTCTGCATCGGGGAACCGATGATTATAAGATCACACTACGAGGCCGTGCCCGAGATTGCTGCAGATCCAGAGTCACAACCGATGGATTTGTCAATTTAACATCATTCTGCCAGACTGCGGAATGTACCGTTCCCAGCCCAAAATGAACAGAAGGCTTCTCTTCCGGGAGAATCCCGCCTCGGGACACTGATGTCCCAGACTAAGTCTCAACCTGCCCCCAAGGCTCTTCCTATCTGTGTAATTGTCCAGGGTCTCACTTGGGGCTGCTCTCGAACCCGGTCATGCAGTAGAAGCTGCGCCGCTGGACAGGAAGCGGATTCGCCTTTGCGTCACAGAGTGATTGGCTGGAGTTCCGTTAGAACTGTTGGGAATTAAACCCGGAGCACGGCCATTAACGGGGAGGGTGGTGAATGGGCCAACATTTCCCCATCCCACGGGCTGGGATGTTCACAAAGTCAGATGTTCACACGATCATTTCCAGTTCGGGGTTGAGTTCCTGCAGAGATCTCAGTTCATTCTTCCCAGTCCAACTGAACAGATTGTTCTCCAGCCTGAAACAGGTGGAGGAATGAAGATGAAATAACAGATTACACAACAGTGTCAGTAACAGGGGACTGGGGTTAATGTTTCAACAACACACACAGACAAATATCACCAAAGTACCTACCGATCCGCTGATATGTTATCACATTAGACAATAACACAAACACTCACTTGATCTGCTTCAGACTCGGGAGGGTCTGTATGAGTCGGCGGACAGCTGGGACAGATCGGTCTGTGAGCGAGTTTGCTCCCAGGTACAGCCCGGACAGTGATGTGTTTGTACTGAGAGTGGAGGCAAGATCCTTGGCACCAGAATCTGTGAGACCGACATGGATCAGGCTGGAGATGAGAGAGAGTGAGGGTGAAGAACACAGAGAGACAGGAGATGGTACAAATCCCCAGTGTTTATCAGTAACATAATAACTGATCATATTAATGTTCAGTGTCAGACACCCAGTGACTGTAAACACAATCTCCTACAGTCTGGTACTTACCACAGTTTCTGTATTTTACACTCCGGGTTCCTCAGAGCTGCAGACACCAGTTTCACTCCTGAATCTCCCAGTTTATTGCCACTCAGGTCCAGCCCCGTCAGTGATGGGTTTGTACTGAGAGCGGAGGCGAGATCCTCGGCACCAGAATCTGTGAGACCGACACTGTCCAGCCTGGAGATGAGAGAGGGTGAGGGTGAAGAACACAGAGAGACAGGAGACAGTACAAATCCCCAGTGTTTATCAGTAACAGAATTACTGATCACATTAAAGTTCAGTGTCAGACACGCAGTGACTGTAAACACAATCTCCCACAGTCTGGTATTTACCACAGTTTCTGTATTTTACACTCCGGGTTCCTCAGAGCCGCAGACACCAGTTTCACTCCTGAATCTCCCAGTTTATTATCACTCAGGTTCAGCTCCGTCAGTGATGGTTTTGTACTGAGAGCGGAGACGAGATCCTCGGCACCAGAATCTGTGAGACCGACACTGTCCAGCCTGGAGATGAGAGAGTGTGAGGGTGAAAGACACAGAGAGACAGGAGACGGTACAAATCCCCAGTGTTTATCAGTAACACAATTACTGATCACATTTTCTCTGTTTCCTAAGGTTGCTGTAGCCAGGAGTGGTAATGGGGATAAGCTTCCACTACCCATAAAGTGGGGTGTATGGGGTGTCTAGGCAGGTGTAGCAGCTCTGGTGGGGGGCCTACCGTGCACTCTTTGAGCGGAAGAGACAGATTAATGGTCCAACGATCAAGAAGGCAGGCCAGCAGGCGTTTTGGAGTGCTAAGAGCACGACAAGGCACTTAGACGTCCTGGTCATCCACTGCAAGAGGTGCTGATCTCTTTAAACTCACCCGGCAGAAGGCAAAGGCAAACTACTGCTGTAACCTGCCACGGACACGGTTTCCCAATATGCCGGAGCAGCGTAGAGGGAAATCGTCTGCCAACTGGAAATTCAAGATGCGACCAAACTACGAACTCTAAACTGCTCCGAATGGCGTGTGACTCTAAAAGCCTCTGACAAGCAAGTTCAACTCTCGGCTTTCACGTGTACCTTAGCAACTAGGCCGGGTGGAACTGTTGCCACTGACAAGAGAAGGGACAAAGGCGGACCGTTGGGGTCTCAAAACCAGTTACTTCGGTCAAGCGGGGCTCGTTGGCCTTTGACAGTAGCCCGCCTAGGAGAAGGAAAATTCTGATTTAAACTTCCGCTGACTTACACACCCATGGGAAAGGCTTCGGGAGTAAACCCTGAAGAAGATATCATCTTTCCTCTGGCAGCCTCTGCAACAACACTGCTGCCAAGCTGTACCGGCGTTTCCCCTTCCCTTGATGTGGAGCGGGGGAATGTGCTGCATGGACACAGTTGGTTCTTCAAATCTTCCCACCCAGATGCGCCCTGGAGAGGACTCTCCAGTAAAAACATAATCTAACGGGATCAACCGCTATATTAATGTTCAGTGTCAGACACGCAATGACTGTAAATACAATCTCCCACAGTCTGATACTTACCCCAGTTTCTGTATTTTACACTCCGGGTTCCTCAGAGCCGCAGACACCAGTTTCACTCCTGAATCTCCCAGTTTATTATCACTCAGCTTCAGCTCCATCAGTGATGGTTTTGTACTGAGAGCGTCGGCGAGATCCTTGGCACCAGAATCTGTGAGACCGACATTGTTCAGCCTGGAAATGAGAAAGAGTGAGGGTGAAGGACACAGAGAGGCAGGAGACGGTACAAATCCCCAGTGTTTATGCCACGGAATGATGTTATGGATGAAATGAGAGGTGAGGACCTCTATAAAATCACTGTGACAGAAGAGATAGTGATGAGCAAACTAGAGGGCCTAAAGGTAGCTAAGTGTGCTGGTACTGATGGGATGCATCCCAGCGTGCTGAAGGAATTGGCGGACGTTATAGTAGACGTGTTGGTAAACATTTATTAAAATTCTCTTGATACTGGGCAGATCCCGGCGGATTGGAGGACAACAAATGATGTAGGCGAAGTCGGGCAACTACAAGTCAGTTAGCTTAACGTCTGCAGTCGGGAAAATGCTTGAAGCTGTCAGTAAGGAAGAAATAGCGAAACATTTAGAAATGGGTGGTTCCATTAGACAGGCGCAGCATGGAGTCAGAAAGGGCAGGTCCTGTTTGACAAACTTACTGGAGTTCTTTGAGAACATAATGAGTGCAGTGGGTAGAAGGGAACAGATGGATGTTGTATACTTGGATTTCCAGAAGGCGTTTGATAAGGTGCCGCACAAGAGACTTATAAATAAGGTACGGATGCTTGGAGCCGGAGTAAGTGAATTGGCATGGACAGTGGATTGGTTAACCAACAGAAAGCAGCGAGTTGGTATAAATCGGTATTTCTCTGGTTGGCAGTGGTGGGTGGGGTGCCGCAGGGGTCGGTGAGTGGGGTGCCGCAGGGGTCGGTGCTGGGCCAACAACTGTTTACCATTTATATTGATGATTTGGAAAAGGGGACTGAGCGTAACGTGGCAAAATTTCCTGATGACAGTAAACTGAGTGGAAAAGCAATTTGTACAGAGGATGTGGAGAGTCTGCAGATGGGTATAGATAGGTTAAGTGATGGGCCAAGGTCTGGCAGATGGAATACAACGTTGGTAAATGCGAGAGCATCCGCTTTGGAAGGAATAATAGGAGAGCAGATTATTATTTAAGTGGTGAAAGTTTGCAGCATGCTGTTGTGCAGAGGGACTGGGCAGTGCTTGTGCAGGAATCGCAAAAAAGTTGGCTTGCAGATGCAACAGGTTATTAAGAAGGTAAACGGAATGTTGGCCTTCATTACTCGAGGGATTGAATTCAAGAGCAGGGAGGTCATGCTGCAACTATACAAGGTACTGGTGAGGCCGCAGTTCTGGTGGCCATATTTGAGGAAGCATGTACTGGTTTTGGAGACAGTGCAGAAGAGGTTCACCAGGTTGATTCCAGGGATGAAGGGGTTACCTATGAGGCGAGATTGAGTCGCCTGGGACTATACTCTCTGGAATTCAAAAGAATGAGAAGGGATCTTATAGAATCATACAAAATTTTGAAAGAGATAGATAAGATAGAAGTAGGAAAGTTGTTTCCATTGGTGGGTGAGAGTAGAACTATGGGACATTGCCTCAAGATTCAGGGGAGAAGATTTAGGATGGAGATGAGGAGAAACTGTTTTTCCCAGAGAGTGGTGAATCTGTGGAATTCTCTGCTCAGGGAAGCAGTTGAGCCTTCTTCACTAAATATATTTAAGATACAGTTAGATAGATTTCTACGTGCTAGGGGAATTAAGGAATACCAGGAAAAGGCAAGTGGATGGAGTTGAGTTTACGGACAGATCAACCATGATCTTATTGAATGGCGCGGCAGACTCGATGGGCTGGATAGCCTACTCCTGCTCCTATTTCTTATCTTCTATGTTCTTATGTTTATCTGTAACACAATTACTGATCACATTAATGTTCAGTGCCCGACACCTAGAGACTGTAAACACAATCTCCCACTGTTCCTTACATACCACAGTTTCTGTATTTTACACTTTGGGTTCCCCAGAGCCGCAGACACCAGTTTCACTCCTGAATATCCCAGTTTATTATCACCCAGATTCAGCTCAGTCAGTGATGGGTTTGTACTGAGAGCGGAGGCGAGATCCTCGGCACCAGAATCTATGAGACCGACATCCCTCAGCCTGGAGATGAGAGAGAGTGAGGGTGAAGGACACAGAGAGACAGGAGATGGTACAAATCCCCAGTGTTTATCAGTAACACAATTACTGATCACATTAATGTTCAGTGTCAGACACCCAGTGACTGTAAACACAATCTCCCACAGTCTGGTACTTACCACAGCTTTTGTATTTTACACTCCGGGTTCCTCAGAGCCGCAGACACCAGTTTCACTCCTGAATCTCCCAGCTTATTTTCCCCAAGTCTAAACACAAAGAGGCAAATTGATGAACAAAATGATTCAAACCGTGGGTCTGGGGGAATTTCTCTCACTCGGATATTTCAGGAAACATTAAACCCTTCAGTAAATCACTGATCGGAGTTCCCATCACTGTCAATGTCCCTCACTGCCCAGCTCCAGGGTATTCACCGAATGTCAGTAACTTAGTCTGTCGGTGTGACCCTGTAAACTGCACATATTCTGTCTCATTCCCCGATGGTTAGAAAAGTGTTCCTGATGTGAGAAGGTCGGAAGTGTGGGGTCTGAATGGCGGAAAAATATCCCACAGTGAGGAAAATTTGTGAATGCAAAAATGTCTGTGGGAGATAGCGGAAGGGAGGCCACACTTGACGAAGGGGGATGGGGAAGAGAGACCCCACAGGGGGAAGTGTGATGGTGAAGAGAGATCCCACAGCAGTACAGTGGTAGGAAAGAGATATCCCTGGGAAGACAGATGGGAAAATATAATCTTACAAGACAAGCGGATGCAGAAATACTTGGCACAGGAGGGGATGGTCTGAACTAAGGTCCACAATCGGGAGAGGAGGTGTGCCCACATGCTGTCTGGGTATCTGGCAGTGAGCACAGTCACGCAGGTGGGCTGATGGTGATAATCACACACGGGGAAGGGCAGGGGAGGACAATCTCACAATCGTATTTCTTTCCTTCTCACTGGGTCAACTGCTGATGGTCTCTTGTCCCTCCCCGGGTATGTGGTGTGAATCTCTGACCCACCTGCTGCAGTCAGTGTCGGTCTGGGTGTCAGTAACAGTGATCAGGAGCATTGCCAATGGACGTGTCACAGGCAGCGAGAAACACAGCCATTCCTGTGATTTACTACCATTAAACCAATAGCCGTTGTTCTCTGTTGTGATGGAGTCTCCAACATCCCAAAAAACCCTCAAATCCTTTGGGAACTACTGATCAATCCACTGGTTATTTGTCACAATTCTTCATAATCTGTGTTAGGGGTTTCGTCTTCTATGTTACTACGTAGGCTAATTAAAATGGCTTCTTTGTGATGTTAACTGCTGAGAAAGTTCTCTCTCTGCTTGTTTGGGTTATATTATTGATAAGAGAAAGAACGAACCAATTCTTTCTGTTGTCTGTAAGCTATCGTGATGTGTGGGTTTTGGGGCAGAAGGCGCGATGGGGAGAGAGAGAGTGGACGCGGTGTTGTGAGCTGGCTAACGGGGCGGACCCCGAGCCGAAGTCCGAAGTCCTGGGTCTTCGGCGAGAAGAGGAGACGAAGACAGATTCGTGTGGAGCGTCTGGTCGACCACCGTGGTTGGTCCTGGGTGGCAGGTCGAGGTGGTAAGAGGGGATCGAAAGGAGAAAAGAGGATCATTACTAGAGCGCCAACTGTTTGTGCCAAAGAGATTGAACTTTGATAAGTTCGGCGCTTTTTACTTTCCTTTTATATTTTATATCTATTAATTATATAGTTCCTGTAATATCTATATATTGTAATCATGTAATCTTATATGGTGTATTGTCTGTTATTTGGGCGGGGTGGGGTACAATCACACAGCATCCACACAAACTTAATTACCCAGTTTGGCGGGGCCGAAGGCTGCTCCCCCTAGACGACCGCGAGTTGAGAGATCCTGAGACTTACCGGGGTGCGGGGGTGGGGGCTACATCTGATTTACTACAATTTTAACAACATTGAAACAACACAATGGAACAGTTTCACAGTTCAGAGTGAGAGATAAATCAAGTTACCTCAACTCCTGGCACTTGTGCAGCCCGGGTCCCAGCCGCTGGATTCCTTCACAGTGAATGTGGCAGTTCACCAGGTCGAGGTGTTTTATTGTATCACAGAGTCCGATGACATGAGACAGGACCGCGCAGTCAATCGGGGTCAGTGTCAATCCACTGAATGAAAGTGTTTCCACTGATCCCAGTGCGGCCTGAGCCAGTCCACGATTCTGAGACTCAAACAGGTAGTGCAATGTGTTCAGGAGGCTCCTTTTACCAGCTTCACTCCCCGTGTTTCCACTCTGGCGTTTAACCTCCTCCTTCACCCAGTCAATCACCCGGCAGGTTGTTTGATGAGGAAATGGACCCAGAAACTCCTCCAGGCCCCGAGCTGTCATTGGGTTGGAGAGACCAGCAACAAAACGGAGAAATACCTCAAATCGACCGTCTGTCGTGCTGTGGGCATAGGTGAGGAATTTCAGGATATCCCTGGGATGTGGATTCAGGAATTGTGCGACTGCAGCTATAAACTCCTGGATGGTGAGGTGTGGGAATGTGTACACCACACACCGGCCAGAATCCTCTCTCTCCAAAAGCTCCATCAGGAACCCAGACAGGAACTGGGAAGGCTGCAGATTGTAGTTGATCAAATCTTCTCCAGTAAACACGATCTTCTTCACAGACACTCCTCTGAAGGCCATCTGACCAACCCTGAGTAACACATCGCGGGGGTTCTCCATTTCACGCCCGTGGTTTTTCAGTACGTTGTATATGTGGTAGGAATATAATTGGGTAATTGTCTTGGGAACTCGCTGCGGATCCCTGACTCTTTGTGTGAAGAAGGGGCCCAGTGCCAGAGCGAGGATCCAGCAGTAGGAGGGGTTGTAGCTCATGGTGTACAGGATCTCATTCTCCTCCACGTGTTTGAAAACAGCTGCGGCCACCGTCTGATCTTCAAAATGCCTGATGAAATACTCCTTCCGTTCCTCACCAACAAATCCCATGATTTCAGCCGAGACACTGATATCCGCCTCTTCCAGTAAATGTAGCGCAGTGGGTCGTGTGGTCACCAGCACTGAACACCCTGGGAGCAGCTTGCCCTGAATTAAACTGTACACAATGTCAGACACTTTGCACCGGAAATCAGGATCTGTGCATGTGGACCGAGGTTCTGTGTCTCTCTGACTGTCAGCAAAATCTATTTTGTCATTGAATTCATCCAAACCATCGAATATAAACAGCAATCCCTCTGGGTTCTTCCAGACCTCTCTCAGTAAATTCCCAAAGTAAGGGTACTGATCCAGAATCAGTTCCCTCAGGTTTATTCGACAGTTAATGGTGTTTAAATCCCGGAATTTGAAACTGAAGACAAAATGGAAACATTGATATATTTTCCCCGTGGCCCAGTCGTAAACAATCTTTTGTACTATTGTTGTTTTTCCAATCCCTGGAACTCCGACCACTGCTGCGGACATCCCGGATTTATTTCCAAATAAATATCTTTTCAATTTTTGAACAAAACTCCTTTGGAACAACTGATCAGTCTGGATTTTTTCCAGCTCTCTACGGAGATGTTTTTCTCTCCACTCCTCGTGGTCTCTGCCTCTTGCCAGCAGCTCATGTTCCACCAGTCTCCGATCTCGAACAGTAGAAATGACCGTGAGCTCAGCGTATCGATCAACCAGCTGGAAAACCTTCACCTTCTCCCTCATCAGGATCGTGTTCACTCTCAGTGTTTCAGTTTGCGCCTGCAGAGTCTCCTTGTGTTTCTGTCGAACTTCTGAGGACAGACAGAAATAGGTTGTCAATGCCTGATCTGATAAACACGAAATACGTATTTTCCTTAATAAAAACAATTTGTTAAAAACATCGTTTGGGTGAAATCGGGAAGTTAGAAGAGTGTCTGAAAATGAACAATGGTCCAGAAACATTTCTGATCTGATTCAGATCCGCTGTTAAAGACTCCACTGTCCTCTCTGTTCGCAGTTTACAGATTCCCCGCTGTTCCTGCGAGCACCAAGTGCACTCGTGATTCTGGAGAACAGAGTATTGTGTGGAGCGGGTCGTTTCACTGCTCAGCATCTACTGAACTGTGCAACTGCAGAAGGTAACAGTGGGGGTGGTGGTGGTGGGGGGGGGGTGTAACCACAATTTACTTCCACTGCCCCCTATTACTTTTCTCATCAGCGATCTGATGCTCTTGACACTGCTTTTGGTGTAAGCTGTCGGTACTGAGCCCTAGAAAATCAACACATATTTTGTTTTCGCTTCAAGTCTGAGCCAGTCAGCCTAATTACACCTCTACAGTCTCCTCTACACCGAGGAGCTGGTTTGCGATTTCAGACAACATAGCCTCCAGACACCTTTACAGTCTCCTCTGCTCCGAGGAGCTGGTACATGAACTCAGGCAATTCCCTGATGTTGCGCGGAAGAGCAGGATGACAGCAGTAGTAAGGGACTCTATAGTCAGGGGACAGATAGGCAATAAGACATCTATGGCACTTTGTCTCCCAGGTGCCAAGGTCCGCGATGTTTCTGAAGGTGTCCACAATATCCTGAAAAGAGTGGGTTCAGAGACAGAGGTCGTGGCACATATTGGACAGAGGATAAAAAAAAGGGTCTGGAAAACACAATTTAGGGAGTTAGGAAAGAAGTTGAGAAGCAGGAACTCAAAAGGTAGTACACTCAGTTTTCCTGTCTGTGCCATGCGTCTGTGAGGATAGCAACAGAATGGGGTGGCCGATAACAGTGTGGATGAAGAATTGGAGCAGAGGGGCAGGAAGTTAGATTTCTGGATCATTGGGGCCACTTCTGGGGCAGGTAGGACCAGTACGAAAGGGATAGGTTGCTGGTGAATCCCAGGGGGAGCAATATTCCTGCGGGCACATTTACTGGAGCTGTTGGGGGTATTTTAAACTAATATGGCAAGGAGGGATGGGGAAATACGTTGGAGCAGAGGATGAGCCAGCAGGTTTACAAGTAGATGATGGGTGTTATAGGAGTGCAGAGAAGGACAAGCCAATGCTTGGGTTCAAATGTAGACAGAGCAGAGTGTTAAATTGTACCACAGAATTCAAACGGTCGCAAATGCAGGACTGAAGATGCTGTATATTAATGTGCGAAGCGTTTGGAATAAGGTGGATAAACTCTGGGCACAATTAGAGATTGGTCGGTGTGATGTTGTGGGCATCATTGAGTCAAGGCTGAAAGAAGGCCATAGTTGGGAGCTCAACATCAAAGGACATTCTTTATATCGAACGGACAGGCAGGACAATATACGCGGTGTTGTGGTTCTATTGGTTCGAGATTGAATTACATGTTCAGAAAGAGGTGACATGGGGTCAGAGAATATTGAATCTTTGTGGGTGGAGGTAAGAAATTGCAAGCGTAAAAAAGCCATTATAGAAATATAGGCCTCCAAATAGTAGCCAACATGAGCGGTTGGTATTGTAAAGGGAGGTGGAAAAGGCATGTAATAGGGGTAATAACACAAATATGCAAGGGGAATAACAAAATCAAGCATACTTAAGGTGTTGGATTGCAAGAGAGGGAATGTAAGAAGTGCATCCAGCTGCAGCTCCTGACAAACCGCGTGAGGGAACTGGAGCAGGAGCTGGATGACATGCAGATCATTCAGGAGAATGAGGAGATTATAGATCGTAGCTACAGGGAGGTAGTTACGCCAGAGGAGCAGAAGACAGGAAATTGGGTCACTGTCAGGTGAGGGAAGAGGAAAGGGCAGGCAGAGCAGGGTTCCCCTGTGGCCATTCCCCTCAACAACAAGTATACCGCATTGGATACTGTTGGGGGGGATGACTTACCTGGGACAAGCTGCAGTAGCCGGATCTCTGGCACTGAGTCTGGCTCTGCAGTGCAGAAGGGAGGGCGGGGTGGAGAGGAGAGCGGTAGTGATACGGGACTCGGTAGTTAGAGGTGCAGATAGAAGGTTCTGTGGCCGTGACAGAGAATCCAGGATGGATTGTTGCCTCCCGGGTGCCAGGGTCAAGGATGTCTCTGATCGATTGCATGACATTCTGAAATGGGAGGGTGACCAGCCAGATGTCGTGGTGCATATCGGTACCAATGACATAGCAAGGAAGAGTGAAGAGGTCCTGGACAGTGAGTACAGAGAGCTTGGTAGGAAGTTGAAAAGCAGGACCTCAAGGGTGGTAATCTCAGGATTGCTACCTGTGCTAGGTGCCAGTGAGGGTAGGAGTAGGATGCTCTGGAGGAGGAACAAGTGGCTGAGGAACTGGTGTAGGGGGCAGGGTTTCAGATTTCAGGATCATTGGGACCTCTTCTGGGGCAGGTGGGACCTGTACAAGAGAGACGGGTTACACTTGAACCACAGGGGGACCAATATCCTTTCAGGGAGGTTTGTTAGTGCTATTGGGGAGGCTTTAAACTAGATTTGCAGGGGGATGGGAAGCAGAGTGCCAGAGCTGACAGTGTGGCTGGGGTGAAAATAAGTGATATTGAAAGTTTAAGCAAATCCGCTGACAGGAAGGTTGTGAGTGGTGGTAAAAATCTCTGAGATGTATATATTTCAATGCTAGGTGTATTGCGGGGAAGGCGGATGAGTTGAGGGCGTGGATTGACACGTGGAATTATGATGTTGTAGCAATTAGTGAAACTTGGCTACAGGAGGGGCAGGACTGGCAGCTTAATATTCCAGGGTTCCGATGTTTCAGATGTGATCGAGGCAGAGGAACGAAAGGTGGGGGAGTAGCATTGCTTGTTAGGGAAAATATTACAGCAGTGCTCAGGCAGGACAGATTATGGGCTTGTCTACTGAGTCCTTATGGGTGGAGCTGAGAAACAGGAAAGGTATGGCCACATTAGTGGGATTGTATTACAGACCACCCAATAGTCAACGAGACTTGGAAGAGCAAATCTGCAGAGAGATAGCAGGCAACTGCAGGAAACATGAAGTTGTGGTGGTAGGGGATTTTAATTTTCCATACATTGATTGGGACTCCCGTACTGTTAGGGGTCTAGATGGTTTAGAGTTTGTAAAATGTGTTCAGGAAAGTTTTATAAATCAATATATAGAGGGACCAATTAGAGGGGATGCAATATTGGATCTCCTGTTAGGAAACGAATTAGGGCAAGTGACAGAAGTCTGTGTAGGGAGGCACTTTGGTTCCAGTGATCATAACACCATTAGTTTTTGATCATGGACAAAGATAGATCTGGTCCTAGGGTTGAGGTTCTGAACTGGAAGAAGGCCAAATTTGAAGAAATGAGAAAGGATCTAAAAAGCGTGGATTGGGACAGGTTGTTCTCTGGCAAAGATGTGATTAGTAGATGGGAAGCCTTCAAAGGGGAAATTTTGAGAGTGCAGAGTTTGTATGTTCCTGTCAGGATTAAAGGCAAATTGAATAGGAATAAGGAACCTTGGTTCTCAAGGGATATTGCAACTCTGATAAAGAAGAAGAGGGAGTTGTATGAAATGTATAGGAAACAGGCGGTAAATCAGGTGCTTGAGGAGTATAAGAAGTGCAAGAAAATACTTAAGAAAGAAATCAGGAGGGCAAACAGAAGACATGAGGTTGCCTTGGCAGTCAAAGTGAAGGATAATCCAAGGAGCGTTTACAAGTATAGTAAGAGCAGAAGGATTGTAAGGGATAAAATTGGTCCTCTTGAAGATCAGAGTGGTCGGCTTTGTGCAGAAGCAAAGGAAATGGGGGAGATCTTAAATAAGTTTTTTGCGTCTTCTAAGGAAGCTGGTATGAAATCTATGGAATTGAGGGAATCAAGTAGTGAGACCATGGAAACTGTACAGATTGAAAAGTATGAGGTGCTTGCTGTCTTGAGGAAAATTAAAGTGGATAAATCCCCGGGACCTGACAGAGTGTTCCCTCGGACCTTGAAGGAGACTAGTGTTGAAATTGCGGGGGCCCTGGCAGAAATATTTAAAATGTCGCTGTCTACGGGTGAAGTGCCGGAGGATTGGAGAGTGTCTCATGTTGTTCCGTTGTTTAAAAAAGGATCGAAAAGTAATCCGGGAAATTATAGGCCAGTGAGTTTAACGTCAGTAGTAGGTAAGCTATTGGAGGGAGTACTAAGAAACAGAATCTATAAGCATTTGGATAGACAGGGGCTTATTAGGGAGAGTCAACATGGCTTTGTGCGTGGTAGGTCATGTTTGACCAATCTGTTGGAGTTTTTCAAGGAGGTTACCAGGAAAGTGGATGAAGGGAAGGCAGTGGATATTGTCTACGTGGACTTCAGTAAGGCCTTTGACAAGGTCCCGCATGGGAGGTTAGTTAGGAAAATTCAGTCGCTAGGTATACATGGAGAGTTGGTAAATTGGATTAGACATTGGCTCGATGGAAGAAGCCAGAGAGTGGTGGTAGAGGATTGCTTCTCTGAGTGGAGGCCTGTGACTAGTGGTGTGCCACAGGGATCAGTGCTGGGTCCATTGTTATTTGTCATCTATATCAATGATCTGGATGATAATGTGGTAAATTGGATCAGCAAGTTTGCTGATGATACAAAGATTGGAGGTGTAGTAGACAATCAGGAAGGTTTTCAGAGCCTGCAGAGGGACTTGGACCAGCTGGAAAAATGGACTGAAAAATGGCAGATGGAGTTTAATACTGACAAGTGTGAGGTATTGCACGTTGGAAGGACAAACCAACGTAGAACATACAGGGTTAATGGTAAGGCACTGAGGAGTGCAGTGGAACAGAGGGATCTGGGAATACAGATACAAAATTCCCTAAAAGTGTCGTCACAGGTAGATAGGGTCGTAAAGAGAGCTTTTGGTACATTGGCCTTTATTAATCAAAGTATTGAGTATAAGAGCTGGAATGTTATGATGAGGTTGTATAAGGCATTGGTGAGGCGGAATCTGGAGTATTGTGTTCAGTTTTGGTCACTAAATTACAGGAAGGATATAAATAAGGTTAAAAGAGTGCAGAGAAGGTTTACAAGGATGTTGCTGGGACTTGAGAAACTCAGTTACAGAGAAAGGTTGAATAGGTTAGGAGTTTATTCCCTGGAGCGTAGAAGAATGAGGGGAGATTTGATAGAGGTATATAAAATTATGATGGGTATAGATAGAGTGAATGCAAGCAGGCTTTTTCCACTGAGGCAAGGGGAGAAAAAAACCAGAGGACATGGGTTAAGGGTGAGGTGGGAAAAGTTTAAAGGGAACATTAGGGGGGGCTTCTTCACAAAGAGAGTGGTGGGAGTATGGAATGAGCTGTCAGACGAGGTGGTAAATGCGGGTTCTTTTTTAACATTTAAGAATAAATTGGACAGATACATGGATGGGAGGTGTATGGAGGGATACGGTCCGTGTGCAGGTCAGTGGGACTAGGCAGAAAATGGTTCGGCACAGCCAAGAAGGGCCAAAGCGCCTGTTTCTGTGCTGTAGTTTCTATGGTTCTATGGTTCTATGGTATTGAATGCCTCCGAGAGAGCTCTTTAGAGCAACTTGTGCTTGGGACTACTAGGGGAAAGACTAACTTAGATTGGGTGTTGAGCAATAATCCAGATTTTATTAGAATGCTTAACTTAAAAGAACTCTTAGAAAGCAGTGATCATAATGTGATTGAATTCATGCTGCAAACTGGGGGGGGGGAGAAGGATAACTTACATGTATTGAGGGGATTTGCAGAAGCATGAGAAATGTGGATTAGAGCAAAGATGGATGAAGTTTTTGGGAATAGTTCACAAAGTGCAGGGAGGATATGGCTGATTGAGGAAGAAGTTCTCAAATGGCAGGGGTAGGCAACCATGTTTGACAAAGGAAGTTGAGGACTGCATAAAAGCCGTGGAAAGGGGATATAAGGCGGATAAAGTGAGTGAGCAGTTGGATGAATGGAAAACTTTTAAAATCCAACACAAGGCAACGAAAAAAAGCTATAAGAAGGGAAAATAAGAAATATGAGGGCCGTCAAGCCAATAATATAAAGCAGGATAATAAACACTTTTTTCAGTTATATAAAACGTAAAAGAGAGGTGAGAGGCAACTGAAAGAGCTCTAAGAATTGAAAACATCAATTATGAGGAGAGATTCCGCCACAGACTGCGGTGGAGGGCAAGTCCTGGCATGTATTTAAGGCGGAAGGTAATTGTTTTCTGATCAGTCAGGGCATCAAAGGATATGGTGAGAAGGCAAGTGTATGGGGTTGAGTGGGATACCGGATCAGCCGTGATGGATATCTCTTGTGGTCTTATGGAGGAATAACAGCAGATCTCGGCTCCACTTTGGTTCCGAGGTGTGCGACTTCCCTTGCTGGTGTTCGATGTTCCAACTCAAACCGTTTTGTTTCAAATTTGTCAAATCTCTGGATATTCGTTGCTAGCGAAAGGGGAAAGCCGAAGATTCCCCTTTGACCAACAGGAATGTCTGTTTATAAAACTGATAAGGGTCTCCGGGTGTACAGCCCGAGACCCAGAATGTGCCGGGTGTTGTGACAAATGCATTTGGTTTCCTGTCCTTGGACATTGCATCAAACACCTGTCTCCGAGATTCTCACAGTCTCTAAGCAGGCCTCAAAAGACAAGGATTCAAAATCTCAGAGTGAGTTAAAGACTTTGAGATTTCTGTTCCATCGCTTACCTTTCAGACACGCGGGCACTTCAGATAAACCCCGCTCAGTGTCCATGTAGGCGAACTGGCCGTCACCTGTTCAAACAGATTAACCTGCATGAAGTCTGTTCTGTGTAATACTGTAAATTCATCAGCATTTACATCTGTAACACACAGTGTATTGTTCACCGTACCACGTTCCCGTATTTCATTCAATATTCTGCTCAGCTTCGGTAAATGGTGATGTAGTTTCACAAAGGATTCCCACATCACCCTCCGGGCCCCGGAGCCCTTCTCCATCACCAGATCCAGGAGGAGTTTGGAAGCGCCCGCTCGGTTTCCCTTCTCCGCCAGCTCAGTCACGCTCTGTAATGAACAATGGGGAATATATTGAGGAGCAGAGGGAAGGATACAAATCTACCCTGAACATGGACTGACCCAGCACATTCTGCTCGCCACAGATCAGTAACAGCCATGAAGTGTTCATGGCGGGGGACAGATTTTAAAAGAAGTGAGCGGGGTCAGTCATGACCTTCTGAATGCCACAGATTGCGGGGAATCATCCACTTGGCAAGTTTTAACCATAGCGGGAGCGAGACAGAAATAGAGTGAGGTGTTGAGGGTTCGTGTCAGAGAAGGTTCAGTGAGGAGAGGCGGAGGCTTTAGCTAGATTTCAATTAGTATTTTCCCTTCCTTTTCACGGTCATAACAGTGCAAATACCAGACAGGCTAGTGGAATCCTCTTCATACGAGGTGTGGCATGGCAGGGAGATCTCCAGTGTCCCTGACAACTGCACCTTCAGGAATTTCATCCAGTTGCAGCTTCTTACAGACTGTGCTCAGGAATTGGAGCTGCAGCTGGATGAACCCGGGATCATTCAGGAGGCTGAGAGGTTGACTGACAGGCTATACAGGGAGGGAGCTATACCCAAGGCGCAGGACACAGGTAACTGGGTGACTGTCAGAGGCGCGGGGAGGGGAGATGGGTAGGAAGGGGATAGACAGCCACCGCAGGAAACCCGTCTATGACAGGTTGCAGTTGCGGGGAATACCGTAGCAGAGGAAAGCCACGGCGCTTATGTCACTGGCACTGAGTTTGCTTTTGTGACTCAGAAGGGGTGAGAGGTGTGAACTGCACTAACAGGGGAATTCAATGGTTAGAAGAACAGACAGGAGATTCTTTAGAGGAGAACAATATTTCTGGATGGTGTGTTGTCACGGCCAGCGGTATCTGGCATCGAGTCTGAGCCTTTCTTAAGGGTAGGGTGAGCAGCCAGCGGTCGTGGTCCACGTTGGTTCCAATGACAAGAGTAGGAAGTGTGATGAGATCCTGCAAAGTGAGTTCATTGGAGATAGATGCAAAGCTGAAATGAGGACCTCCAGGGTTGTGTTCTCAGGATTGCTACCCGTATCACGTGCTAGTGAGGCCTGAAATAGGACAATAATACAGTCTAACATATGGCTGATGAGATGGTGCATCAGTGAGGGCTTCAGATGTTTGGATGTTTGGACTCTCTTCCAAGGAATTTGGGGCTTGGACATACGTAATTGTTTTGCACCCGAACTGGAGGGGTACTGATACCCTTAAGGGAAGGGTTGTTGGCGCTGCATGGGGAGGGGGAGGTATTAAACTTGAGTTGCAGGGGTATGATGAACCAGAGAGGATAGTGGGGTGATTGTGTGGGAAAGATGTTGTTCAGCCGGCATACAACGTCAGGAAACTAAAAGATGAGTATCGTCAAACTTTTTTTTCCAAAATGGGTATTATTTCAATGCAAGGAATACTGTAGGAAAGACAGACCAGCCTAGCGCGTGGATCAGCACATTGAATTACAATATTGTAACCATTAATGTGATTTGTTTGGAAGAGGTTCAGGACTGGCAGCTCAGCATTCCAGGGTTCCGTTGCGTTAGACATGAATCGATAGAGCGGCAGGGATTACAGATGGAGGGGTGGCATAACTAGTCAGAGAAAATGTCACTGTATTGCTCAGACAGGACAAACTGGATAGCTGGTCCAATGAGACTACATGAGTGAAACTACGTAATAAGAAAGGGATGACCACGTTAATGGGATTATATTATAGAGCACCCAATAGTCAATGGGATTTAGAGGAAAAAAATGTGCAGGGAGATCACAGAAAGTCACAGTCATACTTTATTGATCCCGGGGGAAATCGTTTTTCGTTACAGTTGCACCATAAATAATCAAATAGTAATAAAACCATATATAGTTAAATAGTAAATGTAAATTATGCCAGGAAGTAAGTCCAGGACCAGCCTACTGGCTCAGGGTGTCTGACCCTCCAAGGGAGGAGTTGTAAAGTTTGATGGACACAGGCAGAAATAAGAAACACAAGATTCTGATGGTAGACAATTAACTTTCCATTTATTGACTGACACACCGATTTAAAGGGCTGGATGGGTAGTGTAGGTCACCACTGGAGAGAGCGCATTCTGGAATTCCTATTAGGGAACAAGACAGGGCAAGTGTGTACAGGGGAACACTTTGGATGTGGTGATCATAATAACATTAGTTTAACGATCAGGATAGGTCTGGTCCTCGGGTTAAGACCTTAAGTTGGAGAAAAGCCAATTTTAATGGTACCAGAAAGGATCTGATGAAAATGGACTGGGACTGGTTGATTTCTGGTACAGATGTGCTTGGTAAATGTGAGGCCTCCAAAACTGATATTTGAGAGTACAGAGTTCAAATGCATAAATGACCACAAATAAAGAGTTTCAATGTTCCTGACAGAATAACAGGAAAGGGTACCTTCGTTTAGGGAACTTTTTTTTTCTTTTAGAGACATCAAGGCCCTGAGCGCATTCCAAGTATATGCTCGAGGGATCAAATGAGGTACTTGATGAGTACAGGAAATGTAAGAGTTACTAAAGGAGGAAATCAGGAGGGCTAAAGTAAGGCATGAGTTTGTTCTGGCAGACAAGGGAAAAGAGAATCCCAAACTCTTCATCAAATTTATTTAGAACAGAAATATACCAACGGACTAAATTGATCCTCTTGAAGTTCAGAGTGGGCACTTGTGCATGAAGCTGAAAAAAAGTGGTGGAGATTTTAAATGGATTTTTTTCAGTTATATATTCACTCAGGAGACATACAGCGTCTTTAGAGTGAGGCGAAACAGCGGTGAGATCATGGAGTCTATACAGAGGAGGAGGTGTTTGCTGTCTTGAGGTAGATTAAGGAGGGTATATCCCTCGGCTTTTCCTTTGTAACTTGTTTGAGGCTAGTTCAGAGATTGCAGGTGCTCCAGCAAACATATTTAAAATGTTAGATGCGGAAGTATTGGAGGGTAGATAATGTTGTTCTGCTCTTTGAAAAGGCTATAAGAATAAGCACGGGAATTGCAGGTTGGTGAGCCTAACACAAGTGGTGGTAAAGTTATTGACAGGTATTCTGAGGGACTGGATATGAGTAGTTGGATGAACAAGGATTGATTAGGGATAGTCAACACTGATCTGTACCTGGTATATCCTGTCTAACTAATCTTATGGTTTCTCGAGGATGTTACCAAGCGGGTAATGACGGCAAGTGAGTGGATGTTGTCTACATAGCGTTCAGCAAGGCCTTTGACAAGGTCCCTCATGGGAGCCTGGTCAATAAGATTAAGTCGCTTGGCATTCATGTTATGGTAGTTTAGTTAGTTTAGATATTAGATTCGTGAGAGAATCTACGAGAGGTGGTAGAGATTTGCTTCTCTGACTGGAGGTCTATGACTAGTAGTGTGTTTTAGGGATCTGTACTGGGTCTGGTGTTGAATGTCATATATTTAAATGCTCTGGATGACAATGTGGTAAACTGGGTTAGTAAATCTGTGGATGATATCAAGGTAGTAACGGCGAGGAAGTTTATCAGAGCTTGCAGTGGGACCTGGAACAGCTGGTAAAAGGTGGAATGGAGATCGGAAGAATGAATTTAATGAAGAAAAGTGGGAGGTGTTGCACTATTTGAGGACAACCCATGATAGCATTAAGATATTGAGTGGTGCTGTAAAATCAAAATGTCAGGGAATACAGATCCAAAATTGCTTAAGAGTGTTGTCAACGGTAGATGTACTGGTAATTTTTAGGATATGGGCCTTCATAAATCAAAATATTGAATACAGAAGTTGGGATATTATGTCGAAATTGATGTTGCAGAGGCTAATTGGCAGCAATGTGTGCACCTACTTCTCGGAAGGACATCAATAAGATTGAACCAGCGCAGAAAAAAATTACAGGGTGTTGTCAGGACTCGAGGGCCTGAGATATAGGGAAAGTTTTAACAGGTTAGGACTGTTACAGAGTAAAGGAGCACCAGGAAAGATGTGGTATAAACGTTCATAAAAGGTATAGATAAAGTAGATGCAAATAGGCATCTGTTACTGAGGTTGGGTGAGAGCGGAATTAGAGGCCATGGATTAAGGATGAAAGATGAAAGAGAATTTGAGGGAGAACTTCTTCACTCAGAGGCTGGTGGGAGTATGGAACGAGCTGCCATCGGAAGTGGTACATGTGCATTCGATTTGAACATTTAAAAACAATTTGGATAAGTACATGAATGAGAGTGGTATGGATGTCTCTAGTCAGTGTGCAGATCAATGCGACTTGACATATAATAGGGCAGTGTGGACCTGATGGGCCGAAGAGCCTGTTGCTGTACTGTAGAGTTTGATGACTATGGCTAAGTCAAACTATGACAGAGTCACTGTTGATTTTCCCAGGGGGAATCTCTGGTGACCGCAGCAGGTTCACAATTAACTGCCAGGATCCATGAGGGGTCCAGTGTCAGCCTACAGCTGGGAACTGGCAGTGAGGAGCAGCCAGCAATTGCAGGACTATTGTGCATCTGTGAGAGACCGAAGTCAAATGGTAGTAATGTAGAAAAGGAAGCTTGGATTGAAATTGTCAGCTGTCTCTTGTGCAATGTTACGGTTGGGGATAATGCACGTATCTTCACTAAAATTCAGTCTGATGAGCAATAGGCGAATGTGTCCCAGTAACACAAGCATCATTAGAAAGGCGTTTCTAGGTAATTCCGTGTCAGCTGCAGATGCTTGGAATATTTTCAATTATATTATTTTGCAGTTCCCAGTGTTAACAGTATATGCTGTGGTAATTACAAACTCCAAATGGGACAGTCACAAGGAACAGAAGGTAACTGAATCATGAGGCACGTTGGGATATTTGATCAAATTCAAGAGGGTAAGTAGTTGAAAAGAGAGACGATATTCAGTATTGTCTGTTCAATTGACGATGGGGTTGAAGGTAGACTCGAGAAATGAGCTGAGAAATAAGTCCCTATATATTTGATTTGTGGGAAACCCGGGGGTAATCAAGAGAGTCTGGCCATCAAGGTCGAGCATTGGGAACATGATGTGATGTCAGTGGTTCTCTATCCACTTGCAACGCCCATCAAGTGTCACATCACTAAATTCACCTATCAATCATTGTCTTTATCCTCATCTGTCTAAAAGTGAATGTGTTCAGAAATCTGGAGAGAGGTTAATAAAATTTCAGTGTTTCCGCAAGCTCTGTTCTTGATGTTGACCACAAGCATTGCAGGATTTTCATAGCCCAGAGGTAACATTACACTGGTTCTGTCAGTCTGTGATTGATTCAGTAGAATCTACACTCAGTCTATGTCCCTTCCACTTACGTGATACTCTGACCCGGTGAAGTGATCCTCGCCCATTAACATGAAGCCGACTCCCTCCACACCCTCCTCAATCGCCTGCTCCAGTCGCTCCAGGTAGAATCTCGTCAACTGGAACAGTTGGTGATCCTCACAGTTTGACAGGAAGGCGGAGATTGCGGAGTTCAGATCTGTAGTCAGTCACAGAACATAAAATAGTAGACTGTACCTTGCGTATGTGGACACGATGCCAACTTAAACCAATCCCATCTTCAGGAACATGGTCAATATCCCTCCATTCCCGGCCTACTCATGAGTTCAAACGCCTCTCAGATGCTGCTGAGTATCTGTTTCCAGTCCCTCCCTCGGCAGCTCATTCCAGACACTGATATCTCTCTGTGGAAAACATGCATCCTAAATCCCCATAAACTTTACCCTCCAAACTGATACCCATTCACTCCAGTGCTTGATATTTGCACTGAGTCACAGACTATCGAGCTTTGCTATGCCTCCCACTCCTAAGAGAAAGGAATCCAAGCTTGATCGACCTCTCCCGGAAGCCAATATTCTGTAATCATCGTGAAACTCACCTGCACCCTCGCCAGAGCCTCCACATCATTCTCGTGATATCGCTACCAGATTTGTGCACAATACTGAGATTGTCTCTTAACCAAATTTCATCCAGTTACAGCACAAATTTAAAAATTACATACTCACACATCAAAATCATCATTAGCATGCCGCCAATTGTGTTCACACTTTCAGGGAGCTATGCCCATCCATCACAAGACCCGTCCACTCATCAGCCTTCCTAACGGTCCCAGCATTCACTGCACACATCGCTCGCAAACCTGACCTCCCAAGGTGCAACTCCTCACATTTGCCCGAATTAACTGTACTCGGCGGCTTTCTGTTCGTATTTCTAATTGGATGCTGAACATTTTGACAACAGTCCCAAATTTACACAACTCCACCGAGTCGGTTAATCGACGAATCAGTCCACCTACGTGATTCTTTCTATTTAATCATTTTGAATAATACATAGTTTATTATTAAGTTACTTACATCACACATGACACATAGCGAGCCAGTAGCCTTGCGGAGATTACTGGTCACAGACTTTCACCAAGAAGAATGATCCTCCATTCCTGCTCTATTTGATGTGGCCAAGACAACACTGAAATCAATGTACAAAGTCTCCGCTGAAGATTCCTCAAACCGAAACGTCGATTGTTCCTTTCCCTCGATAGGTGCTGCCTGACCTGTGAGCTCCTCCACCATTTTGTGTGCTGCCCTCACTACTTACCCTCTTGTTTTACTTTAATCCTATTCACCAAGGACATTCAATGCCTCCGTAGCCCACTCAGATTCCCTGTTTAAAATTTCTCTGTCACTGTCTCCCGCACCCAGCCCGTTCTCCCACAATATAATGCTCCTTAACTCGGCCACAGAAAACAGACCGAGAACTCCCCTCAGCTCCATTGAGCAACAACCCGGAAATCCGGGGAGAATTCACCACTGCCCTTCCAAACAGAAAACAGCATCTGTTTCTCACTGTCTGTTGAAGGCATTTCCCACATCAGGATGTAACAAATACTGACAGAAATTCTGTCTGTTCCCTGGACGGTTACATTGCCCGCTGCTGTATTCCTGTCTGAGTTTCAACCACACCCACCTTATTCATGAGCTCCTTCCCCTTTCACTCAGGTGAAGATCTGCACGGTGAGTGGAGTGATTCGACCATTCCCGTTGTTAGGTCCCTGCGCTGGACCTGGTGAATTGTTCCAGTGCTCAAGGTCGCTTTACCGGTAGGGTCAATGACCCCGTTTAATGGCACGTTTTGCTGTGCCCCTTTAGCGCCCAAGTTTATTCCTCTGAACTATTGATGATTTGTCTACACGTGTACAATGATGACAGAGTTTTAATGACAGAGAGCCCAGTGAACATACCTGTGTCCATTCTGACTCTGAATGACGTTGGTTGATTGTCGTCTGCTTGTCCGCCGTCCGGGTGGAAGAAAGCACCACCTGCTGGCGATGATCTGAATTACACAAATAAAAGAGTGAGTCAGTTAAGCCTGGTTTATACTCTGCGTCAACGCGTCGCCGTAAGCTCTGCGTCACCGCAAACCCTACGCAAATTTGATAAGGACCCCCACGCGACAGCTTGCATTGCTGCAACGCGCACCTCTCACAAAATTCAATCGCGCGTCGCGGCAACACAGAACGCAACAACTGTGATCGGTCCGCTTCATTGTATCGCATGTCATCCTACGCTGCAATAGCTTCCCATTGGGCGACTGAAGGGCAGGGAAGGAACTCTGGTTGTAATGCTTTCCATAAAGCCTTACAGACCTCCGAAATTGGACAGGTTGCTCTCTGGGAAGGATGTGATCGGTTGGTGGGAAGCCTTCAAAGAAGAAATTTTGAGAGTGCAGACTTTGTATGTTCCTGTCAGGATTAAAGGCAAATTGAATAGGAATAAGGAACCTTGGTTCTCAAGGGATATTGCAACTCTGATAAAGAAGAAGAGGGAGTTGTATGAAATGTATAGGAAGCAGGGAGTAAATAAGGTGCTTGAGGAGTATAAGAAGTGCAAGAAAATACTTAAGAAGGAAACCAGGAGGGCTAAAAGAAGGCATGAGGTTGCCTTGGCAGTCAAAGTGAAGGATAATCCAAAGAGCTTTTACAGGTATATTAAGAGCAAAAGGATTGTAAGGTATAAAATGGTCTTCTTGAAGATCAGTGTGGTCGGCTATGTGCAGAACCAAAGGAAATGGGAGAGATCTTAAATAGTTTTTTCTGCATCTGTATTTACTAAGGAAACTGGCATGAAGTCTATGGAATTAAGGGAAACAAGTAGTGAGATCATGGAAACTGTACAGATCGAAAAGGAGGAGGTCCTTGCTGTCTTGAGGAAAATTAAAGTGGATAAATCTCCGGGACCTGACAGGGTGTTCCCTTGGACCTTGAAGGAGACTAGTGTTGAAATTGCAGGGGCCCTGGCAGAAATATTTAAAATGTCGCTGCCTACAGTTGAGATGCCGGAGGATTGGAGAGTGGCTCAGGTTGTTCCGTTGTTTAAAAAAGGATCGAAAAGTAATCCGGGAAATTATAGGCCGGTAAATTTAACGTTGGTAGTAGTTAAGTTATTGGAGGGAGTACTAAGAGACAGAATCTACAAGCTTTTGGATAGACAGGGACTTATTAGGGAGAGTCAACATGGCTTTGTGCATGTTAGGTCATGTTCCACCAATCTATAGGAGTTTTTCGAGGAGGTTACCAGGAAAGTGGATGAAGGGAAGACAGTGGATCTTGTCTACATGGACTTCAGTAAGGCCTTTGAAAAGGTCCCGCATGGGAGGTTAGTTAGGAAAATTCAGTCGCTAGGTATACATGGAGAGTTGGTAAATTGGATTAGACATTGGCTCGATGGAAGAAGCCAGAGGGTGGTGGTAGAGAATTGCTTCTCTGAGTGGAGACCTGTGACTAGTGGTGTGCCACAGGGATCAGTGCTGGGTCCATTGTTATTTGTCATCTATATCAATGATCTGGATGATAATGTGGTAAATTGGATCAGCAAATTTGCTGATGATACAAAGATTGGAGGTGTAGTAGACAGTGAGGAAGGTTTTCAGAGCCTGCAGAGGGACTTGGACCAGCTGAAAAAATGGGCTGAAAAATGGCAGATGGAGTTTAATACAGACAAGTGTGAGGTATTGCACGTTGGAAGGACAAACCAAGGTAGAACATACAGGGTTAATGGTAAGGCACTGAGGAGTGCAGTGGAACAGAGGGATCTGGGAATACAGATACAAAATTCCCTAAACGTGACGTCACAGGTTGATAGGGTCATGAAGAGAGCTTTTGGTACTTTGGCCTTTATTAATCATTATTAATCAAAGTACTGAGTATAAGAGCTGGAATGTTATGATGAGGTTGTATAAGGCATTGGTGAGGCCGAATCTGGAGTATTGTGTTCAGTTTTGGTCACCAAATTAGAGGAAGGATATAAATAAGGTTGAAAGAGTGCAGAGAAGGTTTACAAGGATGTTGCCGGGACTTGAGAAACTCAGTTACAGAGAAAGGTTGAATAAGTTAGGAGTTTATTCCCTGGAGCGTAGAAGAATGAGGGGAGATTTGATAGAGGTATATAAAATTATGATGGGTATAGATAGAGTGAATGCAAGCAGGCTTTTTCCACTGAGGCAAGGGGAGAAAGAAACCAGAGGACATGGGTTAAGGGTGGGGGGGGATAGTTTAAAGGGAACATTAGAGGGGGCTTCTTCACACAGAGAGTGGTGGGAGTAGGGAATGAGCTGCCAGACAAGGTGGTAAATGTGGGTTCTTTTTTTAACATTTAAGAATAAATTGGACAGATACATGGATGGGAGGTGTATGGAGGGATATGGTCCATGTGCGGGTCAGTGGGACTAGGCAGAAAATGGTTTGGCACAGCCAAGAAGGGCCAAAAGGCCTGTTTCTGTGCTGTAGATTCTATGGTGCTATGGTTCTAAATTTTGGAGGACACATTTTGCACGAAAAAAGACGCTCGCGTCTTGTTTACCCTGACACTACCATGACCATGAAGCCTTGTGTGGGCGGGTGAGTGCACATGCGTGACGTGCGGGAATTGCCGAGCTGCACAGATACACCAACGCACAAGTATAAATGCTCAAAATGCGCGTAGGCCACTTGCGTAGGTTACAGCGTCCAGTTAATGCAGAAGTATAAACCACGCTTTACTCTGCCCTTCAAATTTAAAACACTTCTGTAAGATTGCTGCTCAGTCTCCTACATTCCAGGGAGTAAAAACAGAGTGGTCATCCTCTCCCCAGAACTGAGGCCTTCTGGCCCTGACAACAGACTCGCAAATCGTCTCTGCACTCTTTCCACTTTACCCAAGCCTTTTGAAACATATAGCGGCAAGAACTATACATTGTACCACAAACACAGTCTCACCAACGACTGATTCAACGGTCCCATAGTGGTTAACACATGTCTTTACAGTTTGAATGACCCAGTTGCAATTCCCGCCGCTGCATGTAAGAGTTTGCAGGTTCTCACTGTGATCACATGGGTTTCCTCCAGATGATCTCGGGGGACCTAATGGGCAGCGCGGCTCACTGTATCTCAATAAAAAAATAAATAAAATAATGTCCCAAATCCAGCACTCAGTACCCTGACTGTTGAAGGACGACGTGGTAAACACATCTTCACCACCCCATGTTGCCGTATTGAGCGAACTGTGCACCCATACTCCACAATCCCCCCGTTCTGCGACAATCTCAGACCAATATTCAACGCAATATTCAAAATGAAACTGCAGAGCACCAGGAAAACCAAGGTTTGATGTTGATAGCATCCCTCAAGAATATGCAGTGAAGCTGGTAGAGAGAAGCCAGAAGAGCATTGCAAACAAAAAGAAGACCAGGAAAGCTAAATGGATTTCTGCGGAAGCTGAGCAGCGAAGAGAAGTGAAGGACATTGGAACAAATACCTCCAAATGAACACAACGTTCAAGAAGACAAAGGAGAGATAAGAAAACTTACTTAACAGACTGATGCAAAGAAGATGAAGAAACCAAAGAATTGGAAAAACAAGAGATCTATTCAAGAAGATTAGAGAAATCAAAGGAACATTTCATGCAAAAATAAGTATAGTAAAAGGCAAAGAAGGGGAGGCCCTTACAGAACCAGAAAATGTCAAAAAGAAATGGCAGGAATACACAGAAGAATTGTACAGAAAATATCCCAACAGCCAAGACACCAGCAATGACTCCCTCGACAATCTAGAGCCAGACATTCTGGAAAGTGAAGTCAAATGGGTGATAGAAAACATTGCCAATAAAAAGGCAACAAACATCACAGTTGCTGGTGAACGCAGCAGGCCAGGCAGCATCTCTAGGGAGAGGTACAGTCGATGGTTCGGGCCGAGACCCTTCGTCAGGACCAGCAACTTTGATGTCTGTTGCTTGAATTTCCAGCGTCTGCAGAATTCCTTGTGTTTGCGCCAATAAAAAGGCTGCAGGATGTGACAGGAGTCCAGTTGAATTGTTTAAAACTTTAAAAGATGTTGCTGTAAAAGTGTTGTATGCAATTTGCCAGCAGATCTGATAATCCTAACAATGGCCTTTAGACTGGAAAACAAAAGTTTATATCCCAATTCCCAAGAAGGTCAATGTAAAGGATTGTTCAAATTACCGAGCAATTTCACACGGTGGCAAGGTGACACTAAAGATCACGCAAGCAAGACTACAGCAACGTATGGAACGAGAACAACCAGATGTACAAGTTGGTTTTCGAAAAGGCAGAGGGACCAGAGACAAAATTGCTAACATATGCTGGATAATAGAGAAATCAGCAGAATTCCAGAAAAGTATTTATCTATGTTTTAATGATGAATCTAAAACCTTCAACAGTGTGGACCATAATAAACTATGGCAAATCCTTAAAGAAATGAGGATACCTGGGCATCTGATCTGCCTTATGAGAAACTTGTACGGAGATCAAGAAGCAACAGAACTGACCACGGAACAACAAACTGGTTCAAGATTGGGAAAGGAGTATGACAAGGCTGCATTCTGTCACCCTACTTATTTGATCTATATGCTGAACACATCATGAGGAATGTCGGTCTAGAGGACTCAAAATGTTGGAATCAAAATTACCAGACAAAAGATAAACAACTTCAGATATGCAGGTGATACTGTTCTAATGGCTGAAAGTGAGGAGGATCTGAGGAAGCTTCGAATGAAAGTGAAAGAAGAAAGCTGGCTCCTTGCTCAATATTAAGAAAACCAGGCAGTCCTATTAACTCCGTCGTATTAAGTGGAAAGGAAGTGGAAGCAGTGATGGATTTTGTCTTCCTCAGTTCAACAGTTTCTACATGGTAAATGCAGCTAGAAAATTAAACGGTGCTTACTCCTGGGGAGGGCAGCGATGGGAATTTAGAAAAAATACTGAAACGCAGACACATAACATTGTCTCCGAAGTCCGTAGAGTCAAGTCTATGGTATTTCTAGTTGTGATGTGTGGCTGTGAGAGCTGGACTGAACACAAAAGAATCGACGCTTTCAACTTGGATGCTGGAGAAAAGTGTGAAGAGTTCGTTGGACAGCCAGAAGATCCAACAAGTCAATACTTGAAGAAACACTGCCAGACTGCTCACTAGGAGGCTTGAGAAGATGAAATATTTTGGCCACATCATGAGAAGACAGGATTCCTTGGAGAAGACTCACATGTTAGGCAAAACAAGAAGGAGAGGATGACAGACACTACGATGGATAGATAATATTACTCAGACAATGGCTATGCCCTCGAGGGATCTTACCGAGGCAGTTTCCAACAAGAAGACTCGGTGTGCAGTAACGCTGTTGTATTTGGCTGTAGTCATGGGTTTTCATGTATGTTTTGAATGACGATTAAAGGAACATAAGTTGGACAATGATTGTATCGTAAGCAAAATACAGAATAAATACAAATGTTTTCAGTCAATAACAGACTTGTAAATGTTGCATTTTGTCCCTCAGATAAATTGCTGATGCAGACAGGGAGAAACCATACTCCAAACATCTGTCCCCACAGCGCCCACTGGGACAGTCGTGTTGTGAGTGTTACTGGGACAGGCTGCTGGCCCAAGGTGGGTCTGTTTACTCCGCTGTTTAAACCCAGCCAGCTCAAACAAAAGGCAGCCACTGAGTCCCTGCAGCCCGTTGTGTCATAGAGAAAGATCGTGACTTGCTCTCAATATCCCCCCCCCCCACCCCCTGCACACTGCACTTGCTGGTCAACACTTTACCGGTGTCCGCTACAAATGTATTGAAGCCTTCGTCCTCGCCACTTCAGAGGAGATAAACCCCCTGTTCTCCCTCTTCAATCCGTCGCCCTTGCAGCTCCTCTAACTCCATGGCGAGGAAGAGCGGCATTGAAGCAACAAGCTTGTTGGATCTTTCCCAAGAGTCAGTTTAGGAAACAAGTGGCGGGGTCTAGAGAGGGAACTCCTTAATGACAAACCCCATATTCCCATTGGTTGGTATGCTAAATTGGCATTTGCTGTCACCAATGAGAGACAAGTAAATCTCACGTCACTTCACGGGAGATACCGGGCACGCGCAGCGTCAGCACGGGAGCGCGAGGGTGACGGCGCTCCGCCAGAGGGCGCGCGTGGGCAGTGGGAGGGGTGGTGAGCTGGAGCGCGCGGTAGATGGGGAGACTGTCGAGTCAGTGACAGAGACCGCGGGAGCCTGGCCCTCGGTCCCGTACCGTGCTGGCCAGCTCACCGAATGAGTCATGGTCGATCCGCAACCCGCTGCGGTACAACACTAACTCATAAATATCCATGTATATACCTAATCAATGTAGTGTTTCTATTCAGTTCCACAATATAATTAATATGCAGAAGTTATATTGGCTTACACTAATTAAACTGTCAGAACTTTTCTAATCAACGCACCAAATGCATAAGTGGACCACTCGGCTTTCCGAAGCTGCTGCTGATCTGATTCAAACTTCCGTTACACATTCCCCCATGTTCATCTGGAAAACACTTCAACACCACTCTTTATAAAGAAACTGGGCTCTGAATGGAATCAAAGGCTTTACTTTCACTGGTCTGTGAGCAGAAAGAGTTCCTGACTCCCGTGATTAACACCGGTAAAAAAAAACAGGAGAGTGAGAAGGGGAGTCGGGGGAGGGGGAGGGGAAACTGATGCTGCTTTTCATTACATGATGCCCTATCCACAGCTAATCCTTCCGCAGTCTCTCTGAACATTGCATCTTCCTTAATATCAACGGCTTCATCATCTGACTCAACAGGCTGCTTCCCATCCCTCAACGACTGAGTTTAAACCGACTCCGGCAGCTGTAGCAGTCCTGGCTGCGTGGACATTCGTTCATCTCAAGTCAGATGTAACCTGTGTCTTTGCTACAGGGTCAGATGGGAACATTGTAAAACCTACGTCTGCTTGAGCACAGATTCTGACAATTTATTGGTAAAAAAAAATAGTTTATGACGCCAGGGTATGTAAGTATTATTTATTGGTTGGCTGTTGCTAGTTAGGACTGAATGAAATGTGGTGCTGGGACATTTGGCTTCAAGAGGGTTTGCTCTTAGCAGAGGCTTGCACGACGATATACTCGAGGGCAAGTATATCATTGCAGCTTGCAATAGACGGGGGAATTAATGACATGTTGCTGCAGTTCATGGTACGACACCCCGAGTTACCTGCCAGCCTAGTCATCATATGGGAGCTGAAACATGGGAGGATGAACCCTGGGCGCCCTCTCAAGACTATGGTCAACACGGTCCTAGAAGACAGCGGCACGGCTAATGTAGGTGAACTGAACACACTGATGAGGCAGACGGAGCAGTGGGGAGTCCGTCATCGTGCCTGACGCCGGCCCCCTAGGCCTGAGTCAATGTAGTAGTAGTCATGGTAATTCCACATTTCTGTTATCACTACAGCAGGAAACAACTGCGGCGTCTAATAGAGGGAAGAAATTCTAAACGCATTTCACAGACAAAGCAAGGAAAAATCGGAAGTGACAAGTTTGAAATGAGCAAACAATATGAGGGAATGTGCGTGGCTTCACAGAGCTGATGCCGACGGCATATTAGCAGATCTGGAATGATTGCAACTGACATAACTGGCACATCTAGGTTTATTTAGTCTCATTCCAGCTATTTCCTATTTTCCTTGGTACAGAAGTGCAATGTCTAAAGGACCAATGTTAGAGTAAATGAGACTCACCAAACTTTCTCCTGGCTGAATTAATGGAAACTTCGAGTCAGAAGGGTTCTCTCCAGTTGATGCTCTCAGTCCTCGGGCTGGTTCAATTCTTGCTGTTCCCTCATCTTCAGTTGTGGTTCGCTTCCAGTCGTGGGCTTTTCTTCCAATAAACCTCTCACCGCAGGTCTAAATTTAACCAGACAGATAATGAAATATGTTACTAACACAAACGAGAACAAAGCATTAACCTGAAATTTAAATCTTGTATACAGATATCATGATCTGAGTGAAGAAATCTGGAACTGTCCCTTACACTTTACATAGCCTGTCTTGGATACAAAAGAACAGACAGAAAATTCTACAGGAACCCATCAGGCCAGGCAACATGTGTACGTTGACTCTACTCTCTTCCATAAATGCTGCCTGGTCTGCTGAGTTCTTCCAGCATTTTGTGTGTGTTGCTTGAATTTCCAGCATCTGAAGATCTTCTCTTGTTTGTGACGGGATACAAAGAAGTCATCGTTCAGTCATGTTATAAGATACAAGTTATAATACATAGGAGTAGAATTAGGTGATTCGGTCATTCCAGTCTGCTCCATAATCAATCATGGAGGATTCTTTTTCCAAAACCATATTCTTGCTTCCCTGCAATAATATTTAACCTATTTAGCAATCCAGAACATGAATATACCGAACGATAGCCTCCACCACCCTCTGTGGCATCAAATTCTACAGGTGAACCAACCTTTGGCTGAAGTAATTTCTCTCGTCTCAGTTTTAAAGTGAAGTCTGTTTATTCTGAGGCAGCACTCTCAGATCCCAGACTCTCCGTCTAATCAAGACACCCTCTCCATTCCCACTGCATCCAGACTTGCTGTTATTCAGTTGGTGTAAATAATCACCCCTGGCCCTAACTTCCTGCCACCCCCCCACACCAAACCCCAACCACCATCCCTCTGAACTCCACTGAACAGCAGGCCCGGGGTCATCAGAAGCTCCGCCTGCATAAAGCTTATCATTGCTCAGATTATTCTTGTGAACCTTGGTAGCAACAACGTTACTGAATACATTTCCAGGAAAACAGGACAATTGGCCCCAGGACAATGTACTGGGAAAAGCTCTGGTTTCTTTACTCTCCTATCAACTCTCACAAAATGAGTGCTGGGACACTGGTCCATTCGCAGGAGATTTAAAATGTTCCAGGGTGAATGTAACACAGAGAAACTGGAATCACGAGAAACACTCAGCAGGTAAGGAACAGCTGTGGGGAAGGGAAAAAAGTTAGCAATTTGGTTTCCAAACCTTTCATCAGAATGGATTCAAACATCATCCAATTCTTAGTGGAAAATCTTGGGTTGTTCTCCATGGAGTGGTAGGGACTGAGGGAAGATCGGATGGAGGTTTATAAGATTACGATAGGCACAGATAGAGTAGACAGGGAACATACTTTCGCTGGTTAGAAATGTCTAATACCAGAGGACATGCAATGAAGGTGTGAGGGAGTAGTTGCAAAGGAAATGTTAGGGTAAGTTTTTCTACTCAGAGAGGTGTGGATGCCTGGAATGCATTGTCTGTTATGGTGGTGGAAGCCAACACATTGGAGGCTATTAAGAGATGTTTAGGTAGGCACATGGGTGTGAGGAAGATTGAGAAGATATGGACATTGTGTACGTAGGTGTCATTATTTTTTTTGGGGTGGGGGTTGATTTACTTTTTATCTGGTTTGGCACACCATTGTGGCCGATGCGCCTGTTCCTGTGATGTACTGTTCCATGTTCTGTTCTATCTTCAGCATCTTGAGTTTCCCTTTGACTCCCACTGGCAGATAGACAGTTGACAGTGAGGGGGAATTTCCAAAAGTGAATTGAATTCTGAAACCCCGGTCTATTTCTACTGGGGCAAACACAAAATAGTGTATTAATCACAGCCACTCCCTGCGAGGGATGGAATGTGAACTCATTCTCTGCTTTGTGTCCAAAGGAACTTCAGAACCAAACATCTGAGCACAGAACAGAAATACTCGCTCAACATCTCATAAACCCGGACAACTTGATCCCCTGATTCATTTTATCTGGGTGAAAACATGTGTGATGTCCCAGGATCCAACCTCAGTGGGTCAAAGCCCCCACCGAGAGCCTCGCACATCTTTTCCACATCTCACACAGAGTGTTTCCACATCTCACACTCAGAAACTCACGCTACAATATCCAGTCCCCGGAGACGTCTGCTTCACCGCGGAAGCAGGGACATCCAGCCGCATCTGTGAAAGCACCAACGTAGACCGAAGCCCAAACACTACCAGTTCCATATTCCTGGAGCCCCCATCGCAGGATTATATCTCAAGCACCAACCCTCCCAGGGCTCTTTGCTGGCGGTAATATGTGGCAGTGTCTCAGCTAATCCCAGTTCTAAAATTTACCCTCCGACATCAACCCATGACAGAACTGGAGCCTGATGATCCTTTGTCTGGACGGGGATCAGACGGAAAACATAGGCCTTGGGTTACAAAGAGGGTTTTGTTACATTTCAACTCAGTTACATTGAGCACATTTGCTCATTATTTTATTCTTGAGTGCAGTATAGCCCAGCTCAATTAGCTGGCACTTTCCCCATAGTGTAACAGGAACAAAGTGTTTTAAATATAAAATTGAAAATATAGCACTGGAAACTGAGCACTGGAGATTTTTTTGTTCTTTCGATGCCCAAAACACTGACTGACTATAAGATGTTTGACACACTGAACAGAATTGCACAAATGCAATCCCTACAATCATTAGTTGTTTCTTCATTCCAACACAGACATCATCCATCCGGCACAGTTAATGCTCAAAGCATCCTCGTATCAGCACCGGCTGCTGAGGCCACTCTCTCTCCGCTGAGAGTCAGTAACCAGAGAGCAATAAAGATGTTCAACTCTCCTTGCAGCTCTGGTGAGCTGTTGCCCTGGCGACGGAGGAAGTGGCTCGCAAAGGTAACCGAGAAAGGAAATAACACACGCAATGTGACATGATCTGAGTTTCATTCTAGCAAAGATGAACTGAACATTCAGCCATTTTGTAACGATGAAACTAAAATTCCAGCGGTTGTATTGACCCTGTCGAGGTGCATTCAGCTAATCTCCTGCTAGTTCCAACTCTGCAGAACTTCCAGCTGCGCAGACGCTGGTCCAAAATAAAAGCACGTTGTTGGATACGATCCGTCTGCAACAGGTGTCGATTATGTGTAGATGTTTCAACTGAGATTCAGAGAGCCCTTACAGCACAGGCAGGACTATTAACCCATCCAGTCTGTGCCATGTTCGGTGTGGTCCAATCCCCCTGCACCCAGACCATAGCCCTCTATATCTCCCTCATCCATGCACCTACCCAAACATCTCTCAAATACTACAATTCAACCTTCATTGCTCATTCGGCTGGGAGCTGTTTCCACATTCGCACCACCCTCTGAATGAAGTAGTTCCCCCTCAGATTCCCCTTAAATGTGTCACTTTTTGCCCTAAATCCATGACCTCAACCGACCTGATGGGCAAACGCCTACCTGCATTCATGCTATTTATACTACAATACTTTTGTATATCTCCAGCAGGGGCTTCCAACCTGGGATCTCTTTAAGACACTGTCTGACTCTTCTGCTACCTTAAAGTAATTATGGATCTGTGTTCCAATGTCAATTTGTTTTGTCCCACATCCCAGACCTCCTACCACTCAATCAGTAAATCATAGCCTCGTTTTCCCTGCCAAAATGTAACACCCCTCACTTATCTGTATTAAATTCCATCTGATAGTTTTCAATCCAATTTCCCAGTTCCACACAACTCTGTTTCCCAAGAGACTTCAATCATTCCAAAGCAATGTGCTAAAAAGCTAGAAATGAAATAAAACCTCAACAGGTAATCAGTCGAAAGATAATTTTTCCGGTCTACCACCCTGTGTTGGAATGGCTTTGAACAATTTCTGATTTGATTTCAGGTCTCCAGCATCTTGAGTGTTTTTTTAATTTCCAGCTGCTCACAGGCAGGTGAGAATAAGTAGGAATTTCCAAACACGGAGAGAATACTGAACCCGATGTAGATAACCAACGATGAAAACACTGGATAACTCATTCCAGGTTCTCATTCGCTCTGTGTATTGAGATTAACTCTCAGGTCCCTTCGATCAAACTCCCAACCCTGGGCAACGAACCCTGGTGTATGTGGCTAGGCATCAAGGGCTTTACAGAATAAATAAGGGGAAAATATCCTTAACCGTACTAGTAACGTTCCCTCCCTGGTGCTCTAAACATTCTTCGAGGCACAACACAAACCAGACACGAAAATTACTCCCTGTGAGCTGAGCAGTCAATGTCTGTAATAGCAGACGTAATACGGACTCTGCAGGGGTGCCGGGCCAGAAGACATCCAGGCTGAGCTCGCATACAGTCTGCACATCAGCGCATTGATGTCTTCACAGCCATCGCCAACACTTCACTCATCCAGGCTGCTGTTCCCTCATGCTTCAAATCAGCCACCATCATCCCTGTACCGAAGAGCTCTCCACACTCAGAACAAAACGACTACTGCCCAGTGGACTTGACGCCCATCAGCATTAAGTGCTTTGAACGCCTGATAACGGCACATATCAAAAACTCCGATCCTTGCTCACTGGGCACTCACCAATAAACTTACCGACAGAATCTCTCCAGGGCAGATGCCATAACGTTTGTCATTCCTCTTGGCCTGACACACATAGAAAACAGGGACACTTGTGTCAGAATGCTGTTTCTGAATTTCAGTTCGGCATGTGACACCATTGTCCCACAGACTTTGGTGAACAAATTACTTCTCAGCCATCTAATTACACCACTGCGCAACTGGATGCTAGGCTTCCCAGCCACCAGACCGCAGACAGTCAGATTGCACAACCGCTCGTCCCTTCCCATTATCCTGAACTCGGCTGTGAGCTGAGCCCATTGTGTACACTCTGCTCACACGTGTCTGTTTAGCCAAACACCCAATAGCCACATTGAAAAATAAAATCACCGATGGCACTGTGCAATGAGGCTCATCAGTAACAATAACGATATGTCAGACAGAGAAAACAGTCACATAACCTCTTTCCCAATGTCAGCAAGACAAAGGAGATGGTTATCGACTTCATTCTCCCTCTTGATTTTATAAACATACAATGTCACCCAAATTCTCCTGTGCTCCGTGGAATGAAGATCCAGCTCGGCCAGCCTCTCCCTATAACTAGGCCCTCTAGTCCAGGTAGCATCCTCAATAATCTCTTCTGCACCCTCTCCAGATTGATAATATCTGTCCTACAATAGGGTGAACACAACTGTACAGATTGCTTGGTGTATCCTCACTAGCTATTTATATAACTGCAATATAATGTCTGTAATCCAAAACTCAATGCCTGACTGATGAAGGCCAGCATGATTAAAGCCTTCTTTTCCACCCTCTATACTTGCACATCCGCTTTCAGAGAACTTTACCCTTGTAATCCCAGCTCGCTCTGTTCCACATCACTCGGTGACCCTCCATTCAGCATAACAGGACCACGATGGTTTCATTGTCCAAAATGCACCATCTTTTACTTGTCCAAGTTGAAAACCATTTGCAATTTCTCAGTCTATCTCCATAACTGACTAACATCTCTTTGAAATGCATTATAACATGTTGCAATATCAACAAGACTCCCTAACTTAGTAGCAGACTTGCTAACCGTGCCATGTACATTCATAAACAAGTCAATGTCATGAGTAATGTATCTCAATACCGACACACGCTTCATCGTCGTCACAAGCCTTCATTCACTAAATCCATCATCAGTTATCATCCTGTGTTCTCTGACATCGAGCCGGGTCAAAATTGTTATCTCTTTCTAAAACATCAAAATACTTGGCAGGCTAGGTTCCACTGGTTGGTATAATTGGTGATTTCCCCACAACCAAAGTCCAAACTCTCCGATCACCCTTTTCGCTTCAATCTGAGGAAATTCCAACCCAGCTGACCAACCTAGAGTAGAGCCCGTATACCGCCAGTTCTATAATCTCAGAGACTCCATTCCAATGTTGTAACCCGCACAGACTACCCTGGGACGCTTTGCTGCCGGCGATGTGCCGTGATTTCCCTGATGCACAAATTAAGATGGAACGGGTACCTAACGACGCTCTTCCTGGGCCGGGGCTCAGGCTGGTTCACCGGTCTGTAGATTGTGAGAGGATGCGGATGCACCCACTTATCCCCAGCAGCTAACTGGAGCTCATTTGTTCTCTATCTTATTCCTGAGTGGGATCCTGCTCAGCACGGTGGCTGCTATGTCTTCCTCAGGGTAGCTGGAACGAAATGCTTTCAATGTAACATTGTAAAATATAAGATATTGGGAAGTCAGGCTACATCTGTGAATGGAGAAATGGCGGAAGACCCAGTTTGAGATCTGGGGCCGTCCAAGATGCTGAAGATCTGCTGAGCGACTCCAGTATTTTCTCTTCTTTCTTTACATTTCCTGCAACAATAGTATTTTCTCTCTATTTTAACGCACGGATATTAAAATTGCAAAATGCTTGGGACACCCCAAAACTGTTCAACAGGTTTGTGGAAATTCAATCACCACCCCCACCAATTGGTTGGATATCAGTTCATTCCGACCCTGCTGTAATACATTCCATACAGTCAATGCTCACAGCATCCTTTCCTCCCACTATCATTACTGACACACCCATCACACTTCTCACAAGCCTCTATTTGCTCAATCCATCTTCAATCATCGCCCTCCGCTTACTGTCATCGAGCTCGGTCAAAATAGTTATGTATTTGTAAAACTAAAAAATGTTTGACAGACCTGACATCTCACTGGCTGGGGTAGTCAGTGATTTCCCCACAACCAACGTCCAATTGCCCCGATCTTCAGCGTCACTGCAGACTGTAGGCATTTCAATTCCAGCTGTAGAATTACCAATATACTGTCCGTTCCACATTCTCAGAGACTCCATCCCAATATTATAACCTGCACAAGCACTGCCCACTGACGCTTTGGCATCAGCGATTTGCCGTGGTGTTGCTGGCAGTTCCGATTCACAAACTAAGGAGAAATGAACCTGATGGTCCATCTTACTTTAAGACTCTTGCAAAAGTACATTGTCTTTTTTCCTTTCTCTCTGTTTTACTGCACAGATATTGTCTGACTGCAAAACGTTTGGGGATCCCAAAACTGTTCAACGGAATAGTGTAATGCCAGACCCACCCCCACCGATTTGTTAGTTCTCAGTTCATTCCTACTCTTGTGTAATACATCCCATACAGTCAATGCTCACAGCATCGTTTCCTCCCACTATCATTCTGTTGCAGTTGCTCCTGAGGGCACTGTCTCTACGCTAAGAAGCGGTGACCACAGAGTGATAAAAATGTGCAGCACTTCTTGCAGCTCCGCAGGGCTGTTACCCTGGAAACGGAGGAAGTGGCTCGCCAAAAATAATCGAGAAAGGAAACAACAAACTCAATATAATATGCTCTGAGTTTCAATTGTGACAAAAGTTAGCACTGCAGCCATTTTGTAACAGTGAAACTAGAATTTATTGACTTAATGGTTGTGTTTACCCTGCCTCGTGCTGTGTTCAATTAAACATGTCGAGGAACCAACTAGAGAGCAGGCTATTCTGGACTGGGTTTTGAGCAATGAGGAAGGGTTAATTAGCAATCTTGTCGTGAGAGGCCCCTTGGGTAAGAGTGACCATAATATGGTGGAATTCTTCATTAAGATGGAGAGTGACATAGTTAATTCAGAAACAAAGGTTCTGAACTTAAAGAGGGGTAACTTTGAAGGTATGAGACATGAATTAGCTAAGATAGACTGGCAAATGACACTTAAAGGATTGACAGTGGATATGCAATGGCAAGCATTTAAAGGTTGCATGGATGAACTACAACAATTGTTCATCCCAGTTTGGCAAAAGAATAAATCAAGGAAGGTAGTGCACCCGTGGCTGACAAGAGAAATTAGGGTTAGTATCAATTCCAAAGAAGAAGCATACAAATTAGCCAGAGAAAGTGGCTCACCTGAGGACTGGGAGAAATTTAGAGTTCAGCAGAGGAGGACAAAGGGCTTAATTAGGAAAGGGAAAAAAGATTATGAGAGAAAACTGGCAGGGAACATAAAAACGGACTGTAAAAGCTTTTATAGATATGTAAAAAGGAAAAGACTGGTAAAGACAAATGTAGGTCCCCTGCAGACAGAAACAGGTGAATTGATTATGGGGAGCAAGGACATGGCAGACCAATTGAATAATTACTTTGGTTCTGTCTTCACTAAGGAGGACATAAATAATCTTCCAGAAATAGTAGGGGACAGAGGGTCCAGTGAGATGGAGGAACTGAGCGAAATACGTGTTAGTCGGGATGTGGTGTTAGGTAAATTGAAGGGATTGAAGGCAAATAAATCCCCAGGGCCAGATGGTCTGCATCCTAGAGTGCTTAAGGAAGTAGCCCAAGAAATAGTGGATGCATTAGTGATAATTTTTCAAAACTCATTAGATTCTGGACTAGTTCCTGAGGATTGGAGGGTGGCTAATGTAACTCCACTTTTTGAAAAAGGAGGGAGAGAGAAACCGGGGAATTATAGACCGGTTAGCCTAACGTCGGTGGTGGGGAAACTGCTGGAGTCAGTTATCAAGGATGTGATAACAGCACATTTGGAAAGCGGTGAAATGATCGGACAAAGTCAGCATGGATTTGTGAAGGGAAAATCATGTCTGACGAATCTCATAGAATTTTTTGAGGATGTAACTAGTAGAGTGGATAGGGGAGAACCAGTGGATGTGGTATATTTGGATTTTCAGAAGGCTTTTGACAAGGTCCCACACAGGAGATTAGTGTGCAAACTTAAAGCACACAGTATTCGGGGTAAGGTATTGGTGTGGGTGGAGAATTGGTTAGCAGACAGGAAGCAAAGAGTGGGAATAAACGGGACCTTTTCAGAATGGCAGGCGGTGACTAGTGGGGTACCGCAAGGCTCAGTGCTGGGACCCCAGTTGTTTACAATATATATTAATGACTTGGATGAGGGAATTAAATGCAGCATCTCCAAGTTTGCGAATGACATGAAGCTGGGTGGCAGTGTTAGCTGTGAGGAGGATGCTAAGAGGATGCAGGGTGACTTGGATAGGTTGGGTGAGTTCATGGCAGATGCAATTTAATGTGGATAAATGTGAAGTTATCCACTTTGGTGGCAAAAATAGGAAAACAGATTATTATCTGAATGGTGGCCAATTAGGAAAAAGGGAGGTGCAAGGAGACCTGGGTGTCATTATACACCAGTCATTGAAAGTGGGCATGCAGGTACAGCAGGCGGTGAAAAAGGCGAATGGTATGCTGGCATTTATAGCGAGAGGACTCGAGTACAGGAGCAGGGAGATACTACTGCAGTTGTACAAGGCCTTGGTGAGACCACACCTGGAGTATTGTGTGCAGTTTTGGTCCCCTAATCTGAGGAAAGACATCCTTGCCGTAGAGGGAGTGCAAAGAAGGTTCACCAGATTGATTCCTGGGATGGCAGGAATTTCATATGAAGAAAGACTGGATGAACTGGGCTTGTACTCGTTGGAATTTAGAAGATTGAGGGGGGTTCTGATTGAAACGTATAAGATCCTAAAGGGATTGGACAGGCTAGATGCAGGAAGATTGTTCCCGACGTTGGGGAAGTCCAGAACGAGGGGCCACAGTTTGAGGATAGAGGGGAAGCCTTTTAGGACCGAGATTAGGAAAAACTTCTTCACACAGAGAGTGGTGAATCTGTGGAATTCTCTGCCACAGGAAACAGTTGAGGCCAGTTCATTGGCTATATTTAAGAGGGAGTTAGATATGGCTCTTGTGGCTACGGGGGTCAGGGGGTATGGAGGGAAGGCTGGGGCAGGGTTCTGAGTTGGATGATCAGCCATGATCATAATAAATGGTGGTGCAGGCTCGAAGGGCCGAATGGCCTACTCCTGCACCTATTTTCTATGTTTCTATGTTAAACATCAATTAACCGAACAAAACACAGCTCCTTGTAAGCTCAGTGAGGTAAAAATGCAGTACAATACTTCAGAATGAGACAAGGCTTAGAAGAAAGATGGTTGACATATATCAGTGACGTGGTGAGATACAGGCTGGACAGATTTTGAATAAAATGGCACGGAATGGTCAAATAGAACTAGCTGGGAGAAGGGATCAATGACAATCACTGATGGTCCTCCAGCTTTACACAGATACTGAATTAATAGTACATACTATATATATATAATCCTAAAATGTCAAAGCTATAGCAAACAACAAGAACGTTCGCATGCACCCTTTGCCCCTGAACGCACCACAGAAAGTATCCCATCCGGATACTTCACAACTTCCTACGGCTACTGCTCTGCGTTTGACTGCAGGAAGGAGCAGATAACTGTGGTCACAGCTGAGCGCGCCACAGAAACTAGCCTCCTTTCCATGGACTCTCTATATACTTCCCGCTGCCTCAGTGAATCAGGAAACATAATCGAAGATTCCCAGAACCCTAGACATTCTCAATTTCAACCACCCATCGGATTGAAGATTGAAAGGAAACAGAAAGCACACCACCAGGCTGAAGGACGGCTTCCATTCTATTGTAATGAGTCAACTGAATATTTCTCAGCACGGTACGATGTAACTCCATGTGAATCTGCATCATATGTTTACCTGCAGTACACTTTCTCTGTACCCATAAAGCTTTGTTAAACTCTGTTAATGTTTTACCTAATATACTAGGGGTGACTGATAAGTTCGTGTGGTCTAAGGTAGAAGGAAATGAATTATTAACTTCAAACTTTCTGCATGATCACTCAAAGAGTTGACCTGCGCATGCCTGTAACGAGAGCTGTATAACTCATCCCCGTCTACCCTAGGCCACGAACTTATCAATCAAACATGCTGTCGGCACTTTCTGGAGGTCCAAGATCCGTATGCTCCACGACCAACAGTCTAAGTGTGTAAAATAGGAGGGGGCTATGTTGAAAAATTAAAGTGCTAAGTTTTCTAAAATTGTCTCCTCCTATCTTAGGCCACGAACTTATCAATCACGCCTGGTGCTCTTGTATTGATCAGTGTGGGTGGTATGCAAGACAAGATTTTCACTGTACGGCGGTATATGACAATAATAAACCATTCCCCATTTAATTGTGTGGAAATATTACACAGACTAAGCTTCAGCTCTGGAACTTCGGGAGGGCGATTTCACCGAAGTGTACAAATTTTTGAGGAAGAGACAAATGGAAAAGGCCTAATTATCGCATGAAAACGGTTATATACTCGGAAATGTTCGCTGCGCTTCGGCGGGTCGTAACTGTGGAATGGAGTCAAGAAAAAAATTGCCCACACAAAAAGAGGGAACGTCACAAATTCGATCTCACTGCCCTGTCTGAACTGACGAAAGATAAAACTACTCATAGACACGGAGCAGTGTCCCGCAAATGCGATTACTCCGTTTAACCTCCGGCTGCAAGAACACAACAGGCCGAATGGCCGCTTCCCGTGCCCTGAATTATCTAAAACAGTTATTGACCCCAGGCATCGTACCAGGAGAAGTTTGGATCTGATACCGCGCGGGGTGATGGAGGTACAACTCAACGGATGAGTGCAGTCCCGGCATCAGCACCTTACCCTTTCTTCGGGCTAAAGCAGCAGGGACTGAGCGACGGCTCATCTCAGACGGTTCGGTGTGAAGGCCACACAGCCCGGATCGACCCCGGCAGGTTCTCTCCGGGAACCCAGACCGATCCCCAGTTCGGGTGAGTTAACGGGATTCGAACATGCCCGCTCGGAACGGCCTCAAATCCTCACCGATGGGAACTTGATGTACTAACCTCGCAGACAACAATCCTTCCCCCGTCTCCCCGCGACGTTCCGCTTCAACACAGAACGGAAAGGCAGCCACCCAACATCCGAAACTGAGCATGCGCAATGTGAGCTCCGCGTCTTCAGAGCCGGGGCGGGGGTTTTGTAGGCAGAGTAAAGAGATTAGAAGGGACAGCACAGAGCATAGGGTCGTTCAAAAATTTAAAAAAAAATAATAATAGCAGTAAACCGATCCCCCATTTTAATTTTGTGGAAATATTAGACAACCTTGTTTGTAGCTTTGAAAAGTGTACACATTTTTGAGACACACAGATCAATGGAAAAGGCTTAATTATCCCATACATACTGTCGTACATTGGAGAACATTAGATGCACCGCAGCTCGTAACATTGAAATGAGTCAAGAAAAAAAAAATGCCCACCCACAGCGAAAGGACGTGAGAGATCTGGATCTCATAGCCTTGTCTGAACGGAAGAAAGATTGAAATGCACAACCACGAGAAACGAACCCGCAGATGCCGCAGATCTGCGGTAAAATGAGAAAATGGAGCGGGATCGAGTGACGTGCTGAAGGTCTCCCTCCTAAACCGGTGAGTCTGCTCCTCACCCCTCATACGCTGCATGACCCACCTGCCGCATTTTCCACATTATTTCATATTTACACCAGTTACATTTTTAAATTATTCCTCCGTACCTTTCCCCTTTCTCCTTCCTTAGGGCATTGATTTATGGGTTCAGTCCCCATACCAGTCCACCATACAGTTTACACCCAGACAGGAAATGTGCAGGTTCCAATCAAATCAGTCCAATGTTTACAAACACTAACTTCTAATCGCATTCCCCCGGGCTCACTGGACAGTGAAAGTTTACCTTCACCAAGTGAGACACAGCAGGAGGTGGCCATTCAGCCCATCGAGCGATCAACAAGATGGCGACTGCGCTCCCATCTCAGCCACATGTTTCTGTCCAATCCTCATTTCCTCGATCCCTTCGGTCTCCACACATCTGCCGGCCTCTGTTTTATGTGAGGATGATCATGAACCTTTACTGCCTTCTGTGGTGGGGATTTACACTCACTCACCATCCTCGAAGTGGAGACATTTCCCTTCATCTCAGTCCCGGACAGCCCCTTTTTCCATTGGTTCAACCGCTAATGATGCTGTGCATTTCAATGTGTTCACTCCTTCATCCTCGGTTCTCTAAATTAAAGGCTTATCGCGCTTGATCTTTCTTCACATGATGACCCGACCACTCCAGGGATCAGTCTGGCGAATCTTCATTGCATTCCCTATCACAAATACTCTCTAACCTCTTTGTTAATCCTCTATAAAATGAAAACTTACAAAATTCTTGAGAAACTCGGCAGGTCAGGTAGTACCTACGGAAAAGAGTAAACAGATACATTTCGGACCGAGCCCCTTCTTTAGGACTCAGACTGAAGAGGGGAGATGCCTAAATTAAAAGGTAGTGGGTGCGCAAAGAGGCCTTCTGGAAGGGGATAAGGAAAATCAGGTGGGTGGGAAAGTGCTGGAGAAGAAAGAATCTGAAAGGAGAAGAGAATGGACAATAGGAGAAAGTGATGGAGAAGGGGGCCCAGGGCTTACAAACAATCAAGTTTAGGAACAATTCTTAAAGTCTTAAGATTCAGATGGCAAAGTAAAACAGATGATGGGAGAGAGATTTGTAATCCACATAGAGGTACGCAGAGAGAAGGCGATACGAAGAATCACAGGTTCCACGCTGGTAAGTGAAATAACAATCGTTGAAGATCTTGTCCGTTGAATCGTTCCGAAATCTACTTAGAGAAATCACCAGGTGACAGTCACAAGAGTATCGTCTTCACTTAACACCCTGATTCCAGGTAAAGAGCCAACAAAAGTGATACCACAGGTTACTCCAGGAAATCCACACAAATGGATTATACGAAGAGACAGTCACACATCAATTGTGCACTGCGTGCCGATAATCAATCCAATCTTTTGGGCATCAGAGAGTTCCAAACCATAGCAGTGACAAGCTGAAGTTCCAACAGTCAGTCAGTGTCTGTCTCTGTCTCTGTCTCTGTCTCTCTGTCTCTCTCTCTCTCTCTCTCTCTCTCTCTCTCTCTGTCTCTCTCTGTCTCTCTGTCTCTCTGTCTCTCTCTCTCTCTCTCTCTCTCTCTCTCTCTCGTCCGCAGCCGGCTGCTGCAGCCTGTGACTGACGTCATAGTCCCGCCTTACTCAGGCGCTCTTAAAGTAACACTCACAGTACTCTGGTAACAGGAGAATGTGACGGGGGGAGGAGTGCAGAGGGTATTAGTAGGAGGTGAGAAGAAGTAAAAGGTCAGAGTGTAGAATAGGGAAAGGGGAGAGGTTAAAATTTTGATCATCGGAAGGAGAAATCAGTATTTCTCCCGTTGGGGTCATCTACTGTATCCGTTGCTCCTGGTGTGGCCTCCTGTGTATCAGTGAAACCCGACGTAGACTGGAGACTGCTTCGTCAAAAAAAGAGGGATCTCCCTGTGGCCACCCATTTTAATTCCACTTCCCATTCCCATTCCGACATGTCAGTCCATGACCTCCTCTGCTGCCGCGATGGGGGCGGACTCAGGTTGAAGGAACAACACTTCATACTGTATTCCGTTTGGGCAGTCTTCAAGCTGTCGCCATGAACTTCGATTTTTCGAATTTCCGGTAACTGCCCACCCCCTCCCTCACCATTCCCCATTATCTGTTTACCTGCCCATAACCTCCCTCTGGTGCTCCTCCCCCTTCATTTCTATCCATGGTTTCTACCCCTCTCATATCAGATTACCCCTTCCCCAGCCCTTTATCTCTTTCACCAATCAACTTTCTAGATCTTTGCTTCACCAATCGCCTGCGACCTTGTACTACTTCCTCCACTCCCCCACCATTATTTATTCTGACTTCTCTCCTTCCATTTCAGTCCTGAAGAACGGCCTCAGCCTGAATCGTCAACAGTTGACTATTGCCCAGAGATGCCGCCTGACCTGCTCAGTTTCTCCAACACGCTGTGTCTGTTGCTTTCGGAAAAAAAATACTAATAAACATCCAACTAAACTAATCTTTTTTGCCTACACAGTGTCTATATTCTTCCATTTCCTTCACTTCAATCTGCCTGTGTAACTGGTTCTTCAAGGCCTCTAATGTATCTGCATCTACCATTACCCAAACAGCACATTCCAGCTACTCACAGTTCTCTGCGTGGAAGAGCTTCTCCCTCACATCGCTTTTAAAATCACCCGTTTTCACCTCAAATGCATGGTCTCTTGTTTAAGACATCTCAAACCTGGGAAAAAGATACTGTCTGTCTCCTCTATCTATAAGTATCCTACTCCTACATTCCTTCTGCGAGTATAGCAACAGCCTGCAGGGCTCCAGAGGAAAAAAAAATGGGTTTGTCCAAACTCTCGTTATAGCTCAAGTCCTCTAATCCGGAGAATATCCTGGCAAAACTCTTCTGCACCCTCTCCTAAGCCCCTACATCCTTCCTAGAATGGGGTGACCAGAAGTGTATGAAATACTCCAGCTGAGGCCGAATACTGCTTTATAAAGCTGCAACATAACTTCCTGACTTTGGAACTCAATGCTTTGACTAATAAAGGTAAGCATACCATTTGCCTTCTTAGCCACTCTATCAATCTGTGTGGCCACTTTCAGGGAGCGATGAACTTAGACTCCAAGATGCTTCTGATCATCGACATTATCCAGGATCTTTCATTTAACAGTGTACTGTCCCTTTAATTTCGACCTGCTGAGTTGCCAACATGATCATTATTAATCAAATTTCTCTGAGTTGTCTCATGTCATGTTGAATTTATTGCCAAGTGCACAAGTACGGGAAGGTACAGGGACAGAGAAACACTGACTTGCAGCAGCAGCACAGGAAACTACATGCAGATAACACACAGAACATCAATTATACAATTTTCTGTCATTAATAATATAGAAATATAGGCTTTATGTCATTAACAATCCACAAATATGAATTTTTATTTCATTAGCTGAGTACAAATACACATTTTATGTCATGATTAATATATAAATATGCATTTTGTGTCAACAACAGACTTGGAAATGCTGAATTTTGTCCCTCAGCCAAATTGTTGACACAGTTTGGGAACAACTGGTCTCCAAGCACCGGTCCTTAAGTTACAACACACACACTGGGACATCCTGCAGGCCCAAGAACTGTCTGGTTATACCTTCTCCTTAAACACACAGACAGCAGGAACAGGACCAGGCCACTCGGCCACTCCAGTCCGTCCTGTCATTCAATAAAATGTGTGGCCGATCTACCCGTGTTCTCCAAAACCACTCCAATCCACTTTGCCCGGATTTTTGGCCCCACTTGCAGGTCAGTAGTTTGCCAGTATTTGCCCCCAGTGTGGTAAATCCCTCTGCTCGCCACCACCATGGACTCAGACATTTCCACAGATGAGCCCCTCCTGTCCCCGCCGGGACAAACATCCTGTCCGCCCCCTCTCACACCACCTTCATCCCCGCTCTCCCTCCTTCTGTCGGGATCCCTCCGTCCCCAGGGAGTGATGTTGGAATCCTTTGTGGAAATGAGGAATGGGCTGGCAAATTTGGACAAAGTGCTGACGGTTCTGGAGCTCGGTATGTTAAAACAGCACAGTGAACTGAAAATCGCATTGAAGCATTGTAGCTGTAACAATATTATATAACATAGACACAGAAGATAGAATAGTATAGCACAGGGACAGACCCTTCGGGCAACAATGTACACAACTCTCTGGAAGGCAGGTAAAGTAGTAATCAAATGGCCATCTATAGTAATCCATTATGCATTCAATATATCCATATTCTTCTATTTTCCTCACATTCATGTGCTGATCTAAGAGTCTCTTAAAAATTCTTATTGTATCCGCTTCTACCATCACAAAAGCATTCATTCTTGGCGCCCCCAGATTGTGTAAACGTACTTGTCTTTTACACAGACGTTGCCTTTCTTCTCTGGACTCGCTCCCTCTCACATTAACTACATATTCTATGGTATTATATATTTCAGCCACTCAACAAAGATCCTGTCTACCTACTCTATTTATGCCTCTCATGGTCTTATAACCCTCTATCAAATTTCACCTCACACTCTCCCGCTCCAGAGAAAACCACTCAAGTTTGTACAACCACATGCCCTACAATCTGGGCAATATCCTTGTAAACCTCTTCTGCATTCTCTCCAAAGCCTCAACATCCTTCCTAGAGTCAGATAACCAGAACAGTTTGCGATACTCCAGGTGTGGCCTGACTAGAGATTTATCAGTTGCAACATAACTCCCTGACTTTTGAACTCAATACCTCGAGTAATAAGATCAGGCATTCCATATGCGTTCGTAATCACCTAATGAACCTGCATAGCCAATTTCAGTGAGCTTTGATCTGAATCACAACATCGTTCTGCTTATCAGCCCCTGTTAAGTGTCTTGCATTTAACAGTCTACTGTCTCTTTTTATTTGACCTACCGAGGTGCGACACTTCACGTTTGCCTGGAATAACTCCATCTGCCATTTCTCTGCCCATATTGCAGTTAATCTACAGTACGTCCCGCTGTATTGTACGCCAGTCATCTGTGCTATCCACACCGGTGTACATTTTCAGCCAGATCGGTTAAATATATCTGAATCTGTGGAACAGCTGGAATAGTTCCCTTCGACCACCACCCTCTGTCTTCAATGGGCAAGCCAGTTCTAAATCCAATTCACCACTGATCCCATGTACCTTACCTTCCGGGTGAGCCTCCCATGTGTGACCTTGCGAAATGCCTTTCTGAGATGTGTTGAAATAACAATCATAGCTCTACCTTCATCAATCATCGTCATCACCTTATCAATAAAATCAATCAATGTTGTAAGACACAATTTTCCCCACAGAAGGCCATGCTGGCTCTCCCTAATTAGACAAATACTCTTCGTTACCTTCCCTGCCGACGACGTGCGACTTACCGGTCTATAGTGTCCAGGATTATCCCTGATTTCCTTCCTGAACAAAGGAGCAACATTAGCTTCTCACCAGTCCTCCAGGACCTCGCCTGTGGCTATGGAGGATACAAAGATATTGCTCAAGGCCCTAGCAGTCTCTTCAATTTCCTATCAATTACCTGGGGGTATATTCTATCAGGTATGAGGGAGTTATCCAACTTATTGCTATTTAAGTTACCCAGCATTGCCTCCTCCTATACTTCCAAATGTCTCAGCATTTTAATACTCTTGCCAATGATCTCCATATCCTCCACGTCCTTCTCTTTGTTAAATATTGATTAAACGAACTCATTATGGACCTCAGCCACATCCTTCACACCCAAGCAAGTGTTCCCCCCACGCCTCCCCACCAGCCACTTTAGCCTTGTGTGGTCCCACTTCCTCCTTGTTATCCTCTTCTCCTGATGTATGTACACAATTCCTTGGGATTCTCTTTAATCCCACTAACCAAAGACTTTTCGTGGCCTCTCCTGGCTTTCTTAACTCCCCTCCTAAGTTCTTTTCTGGCTTCTTTATAATCCTGCAAGTCCCCGTTTGATGCTAGCTTCCTCAGTTTTATCTACTTTTCCTGTTTATTCTGCACTACATTCATGATCTCCCTCGACATCCACGGTTCTCTTACTTTGCTATCCTTGTCCTTCCTTCTGACTGGAACATACCTGTCCTGTACTCTGTGTAGTTAGACTTCAAACACACTCCACATGTCCGGTATTGACTTGCCCAAAAACAACTGATTCTACTTAACTGTCTCTAATTCCTGCACGATGCTCTGGTAATGTAACCTGCTCCGCTTTAATAGTCTTTCACAAGCTCCATGCTTGTCCTTATCTGTAGCTATCGTAAAACTTCAGCAGTTGTGGCAACTGTGTTGTCTGAAAGATAGGTCAGCCGGCCAGGTTCATTGCCCAACGCCAGATAGAGTACAGCTTCTGCTCTTGTTGGACAATATACATATTAATTTCAGAAACCCACCCGAATGTCCCATCTAAACCACTTGCACTAACAAGTTGCCAGCTTATATTCCTTTTATTGCTATGATATAGGTGATCATGGTCTTTCTATGATAATGAGTGTTCGGCAATTTTTGCAACAGGAGTGCTTTACCATTGCCTTCTCCCAGACAATATCTTTACAAGACAGATGACACCGATCATTGTCAATACTCTTCTGTGATTGCGTACTACAAACAAATTTACTGGATGCACCTCAAGACAGGGTTAAAACAACCACTGGAATTTAAGTTTTCCCATTACAGATGGGCTGAGAACTCAGTATTCATCTTCGTCATAATGAAACTCAGAGCATGTGAGGTTGTTCCTGATTTCCTAAATTCAGTTAGTTCTGCTGAGACACTTCCTCCATCACCAGGGTAACAGCCCGCCAGAGCTGCAAAGAGTGTTAAACGTTTCTGTCACTCTCTGGTCACTGCCCCTCAGCAGAGAGACAGTGTTTTCTGGAGGTGGTGTTGAGGCGGGGATGTGTTGGGCATTTACTGTATGGAATATTGTATATGATGCCTGTGTTGGAATGAAGAGTTAAATACTGAATGCGGAGATTGCATTTATGCAAAACTCTTCAGGATGCCACAAACATCTTGAATTCAGTCAATATTTGTCCATCAAAAACCAAAAAAAAAAACTGTACTGAGTTTCTGGTGACTTATTTTCAATTTTACATTAAAAGCATTTTGTTATTGTTTCACTATGGAAATGTCGCACGAAATGCGCTGCTCCAGATCCCACTCGGCAATAACATAATGAACAAATGTGCCAAACTTACCTGCTGGAGACAAATTAAAATATATTCCCACCTGCTGGTGAGCACAGCCCAGGATCCCCGCCCAGTTAACGCATCACCAGGTTCCAGTGCTGTTATGGGATGGAGGGGAGTGTTAATTTTAGAACTGAGAATAGCCAAGATGCTGCAGCATATTACCGACAGGAAAGAGTCCCGGGAATGTTGGTGCTTGGGCTATAATCCTGTGATGGGACTTCAGAAATGCGGAACTGGCAGTGTTTGGGCTTTGTCTTTGGCCCAGGTTTGTGTTTCTGCAGATGAGGCTGGATGTTCCTCCTTCTGCAATGAAGCAGAGTTTCCAGTCAGGTGGGTGGAGATTGGTTGTAAGGCATGAGCTGTAACGAGTGTTTGAACATACTCTGTGCTGTAGTAGAATTAACTTAAATTAAGTGTTCTACACAAGTCCATGTCCCAGGAAACTTAAATCATTCCACTGTAAAACCTGGATTGTTTCCGCAGAGTGGTGCAGGCTGGGGTGAGACTCGATAGAGGTTTATAAGATTATGAAAAGCATAGCTAAAGTAGATAGACAATATCTTTCCCCCAGGGTTGAAATGTCTAATGCCGGACCGCATGCATTTAAATTAGTTGGGGTATTTTCAAAGGAGATGTGAGGGGCAAGTTTTTTTTCCCCATAGAGAGTGGAGTGGCTGGAATATGCAGCCTGGGGGGTGGTAGAGGCAGATATATTGGGGACTTGTAAGAGATGTTTAGATTGGCTCGTGAATGTCAGGGAAATGGAAGGATTGTAGGCATTGTGCAGGCAGAAAGAATTATTTTAGTTGGATATTTGATTACTAATTTAATTGGTTCGGCACAACACTTGGGCCGAAGGGCCTGTTCCTGAGCTGTGCTGCTCTATGTTCTGTGTCTGTTGCCGAGAGGTTTCGGGGTAAAGGAGTGAGTGGGAACAGCAGGTCAGCCGGAGCCCAGTGTGGGGAATGTGAGATCACCCACTTCAGTAGGAGAAACAGTAACACTGAATGTGGTTTAAATGGTGAGGGACTGAGGTGCAGTAGGTAGGAAAGGAGGTCAAAGATACATTGAATATATTGCAAAAGTTATTGGGTATACGTTGGCCCATCTCTGACACTTCATCCCTTTTCCTGATCTCCCTGTCTCCATCTCTGGAGACAGATTGTCAACCGACATCTTCTATAAACCTCCTGATTCCCATGATAATCACGACCATACCTCTTCCCAACTTAGCACCTGCAAAATGCTCTTCCCGTTCCTCAGTTTCAATGCTTCCGCTGCATCTGTTCCAGGGTGTGGCTGTCCTCCCTCCGCTATTGATGCTTTCTTCTGCTGCATCAACTCCATTTCCCATACATCAGTTCTCATCCCATCTTCCTACAGCCGTCCTAGTGATAGAATTCCCCTTGTCCTTACCTACCGCTCTTTAAGCCTCTGCATCCTCCACCATCTCCAGAGATCTTACAACTACACTTATTTTAACCTTCCTCGCTGCAACCCCGACCTCTTCCTTCAACAGGGATCACTCCCTCCACATTTCTCTTGTCCATTCATCCCTCCTCACTAATCTGCCTCCAGCCACTTATCCCTACAAATGGCCTGAGTGCTACACGTACCGGTACACCTCCTCCCTCACCTCCATTCAGACACAAAACAGGCCTTCCAGGTGAGGCAACACTTCACCTGCGAATCTGCTGGGATCATCTATTGTGTCCCGTGCTCCCGATGCGGTCTCATTTGCATTGGTGAGACCCGCCATAAATTGGGAGACCGTTTTGTCGAGCATCTCTGTATCATGTCCCACAAGGGGGACTTTGCAGTGATCAAACATTTTAATTCTGATTCCCATTCCGACGTCTCGATCAATGGCCTGCTCTTGTGCCAAGATGAGACCGTCCTCAGGGCGGAGGAGCAACACCTTATATTCAGTCTGTGTATCCTCCAACCTGATTGAATTCTCCTTCCAGTAAACAAACTCCCCCACCCCCACCCCCGCAACACACTTCTCTATTCCCCACTCTGAACTTTCATTTCTGCTCACGAGCCGATGACTTCCTGCTGGGTCCCCTCCTTCCCTTTCTCCTATTGATAACACTCCTATTATTTTATCTCCAGCCCTTGACCTGCCCATCACCTGACGTCACCTGTCACCCTCCAGCTGGCCTCTTTCTCCTCCCCGACCTTTTCATTCAGATATCTTACACCCCCCCAACCCCAGTAATGAAAAATGCTCGTTGTCCAAAAAGGCTCGTGGTCTGCCTGTTGTGCTGAGTTCCTCCAGCATTTTGTGTGTGTTGCTTTCGATTTTCAGCATTTACAAGCTTCCATCGTGTTTAAGTATGGTAATTACCGTAACAATTATTTGGGATTTGTTGAGATTGTACCTGGAATATGGTGTAAAATCCCGCTCCCCACACTAACACGGGTCACACAGACCAAAGAACAAACTGCCGGAGGAACTCAGTGGGTCGGGCAGCATCTGTGGAGGGAAATGGACCGTCAACATTTCGGGCCGAGACCCTCCCTCTGGACTGAGAGTGGACGGGAAATAGTCCGAGAAAAGAGGTGAGGGGTGGGGTTGGGGCAAGAGCTGGGGAGTGAGAGGTGGATCCAGGTGAGGGGGAGGTGGGAAGGTGGAAATAGTGACGGGGTGGGAGGTGAGTGGTTGGGGCAACACGGGGCTGCAGAAGATGGAATTTAATTCCATGGAGCATTTTCTTCACAGTCAGAGGGTGTTTGTTTTAGAGATTCACCAGACTGATTCTTGGAAGACGATGAAGGATAAGTGACCGCCCTCACATAAAACACAGGGCAGCCGATGTGTGGAGACCGAAGGGATCGAGGAAATGAGGATCAAGCAGAAAAATGTGGCTGAGATGGGAGAGCAGTCGCCATCTTGTTTGATGGTTCGAGGGGCTGAATGGCCACCTCCTGCTGTTTCATACTTGATGTTTCAGTTTTCCTGTCCTGTGAGGCCTGAGGAATGTGGATAGAAATTAGAGTTTATAAACATAGAAGTGATTTGAATAAAACCTACACAATTCATGTTCGGGCCTGAATTGTGTGTCATACTGGATAAGATACCTCATGCAAGGCTTATTGAGAAAGTAAGGAGGCATGGGATCCAAGGGGACATTGCTTTGTGGATCCAGAGCTGGCTTGCCCACAGAAGGCAAAGAGTGGTTGTAGATGGGTCATATTCTGCATGGAGGTCGGTGGCCCGTGGTGTGCCTCAGGGATCTGTTCTGGGACCCTTACTCTTTGTGATTTTTATAAATGACCTGGATGAGGAAATGGTGGGATGGGTTAGTAAGTTTGCTGATGACACAAAGGTTGGAGGTGTTGTGGATAGTGTGGAGGGCTGTCAGAAGTTACAGCGGGACATTGATAGGATGCAAAACTGGGCTGAGAAGTGGCAAATGGAATTCAACCCAGATAAGTGTGAGGTGGTTCATTTTGGTAGGTCAAATATGATAGCAGAGTATAGCATTAATGGTAAGACTCTTGGCAGTGTGGAGGATCAGAGGGATCTTGGGGTCGAGTCCACAGGACACTCAAAAAGGTTGCTCAGGTTGACATTTTGGTTAAGAAAGCATACTGTGTGTTGGTCTTCATCAATTGTGGAATTGAACTTAGAACCCGAGAGGTAATGTTGCGGTTATATAGAACCCTGGTCAAACCCCACTTAGGGGTTCTGGTCGCCTCACTACAGGACGGATGTGGAAGCCATAGAAAGGGTGCAGAGAAGATCTACAAGTATGTTGCCTGGATTGGGGAGCATGCCTTATCAAAATAGGCTGAGTGAACTCGACCTTTTCTCCTTGCAGCGACAGAGAAACTATAGAAACCATAGAAAAACTACAGCACAGAAACAGGCCTTTTGCCCCTTCTTGGCTGTGCCGAACCACTTTCTGCCTAGTCCCACTGACCTGCACACGGACCATATCCCTCCATACACCTCCCATCCATGTATCTGTCCAATTTATTCTTAAATGTTAAAAAAGAACCCACATTTACCACTTTGTCTGGCAGCTCATTCCATACTCCCACCACTCTCAGTGTGAAGAAGCCCCCCCCCCAATATTCCCTTTAAACTTTTCCCCCCTCACCCTTAACCTATGTCCTCTGTTTTTTTTTCTCCCCCTTGCCTCAGTGGAAAAAGCCTGCTTGCATTCACTCTGTCTATACCCATCATAATTTTATATACCTCTATCAAATCTCCCCTCATTCTTCTACTCTCCAGGGAATAAAGTCCTAACCTATTCACCTTACTTTGTAACTGAGTTTCTCAAGTCCCGGCAACATCCTTGTAAACCTTTTCTGTACTCTTTCAAACGTATTAATATTATTCCTTTAATTTGGTAACCAAAACTGAACACAATACTCCAGATTCAGCATCACCAATGCCTTATACAACCTCATCATAACATTCAAGCTCTTATACTCAATACTTTGATTAATAAAGGCCAATGTACCAAAAGCTCTCTTTACAACTCTATGACCTGTGACACCACTTTTAGGGAAATTTGTATTTGTATTCCCATATCCCTCTGCACTCCTCAGTGCCTTACCATTTACCCTGTATATTCTACCTTTGTTTGTCCTTTCAAAGTGCAATACCTCACACTTGTCTGTATTAATTTCCATCTGCCATTTTTCAGCCCATTTTTCCAGCTGGTCCAAGTCCCTCTGCAGGCTCTGAAAACCTTCCTCACTGTCTACTACACCTCCAATCTTTGTATCATCAGCAAATTTGCTGATCCAATTTATCACCTTATCATCCAGATCATTGATATAGATGACAAATAACAATGGACCCAGCACTGATCCCTGTGGCACACCACTAGTCACAGGCCTCCACTCTGAGAAGCAATTCTCTACCACCACTCTTTGGCTTTTTCCATTGAGCCAATGTCTAATCCAAATTTACCACCTCTCCATGTATACCTAGCAACTGAATTATCCCAACTAACCTCCCATGTGGGACCTTGTCAAAGGCCTTACTGACGTCCATGTAGACAATATCCACTGCCTTCCCTTCATCAACTTTCCTGGTAACCTCCTCGAAAAACTCCAACAGATTGGTCAAACATGACCTACCACACACAAAGCCGTGTTGACTCTCCCTAATAAGCCCCTGTCTATCCAAATGCTTGTAGATTCTGTCTCTTAGTACTCCCTCCAATAACTTACCCACTACCGACGTCAAACATACCGGCCTATAATTTCCAGGATTAATTTTCGATCCTTTTTAAAACAACGGAACAACATGAGCCACTCTCCAATCCTCCGGTACCTCACCCGTAGACACTGACATTTTAAATATATCTGCCAGGGTCCCTGCAATTTCAACACTAGTCTCCTTCAAGGTCCGAGGGAATACCCTGTCAGGTCCTGGGGATTTATCCACTTTAATTTCCCTCAAGACAGCAAGCACCTCCTCCTTTTCGATCTGTACAGTTTCCATGATCTCACTACTTGTTTCCCTTAATTCCACAGACTTCATGCCAGTTCCCTTAGTAAATACAGACGCAAAAAAAACGTTTAAGATCTCCCCCATTTCTTTTGGTTCCGCACATAGCCAACCACTCTGATCTTCAAGAGGACCAATTTTATCCCTTACAATCGTTTTACTCTTAACATACCTGTAAAAGTTCTTTGAATTATCCTTCACTTTGACTGCCAAGGCAACCTCATGTCTTCTTTAAGCCCTCCTGATTTCCCTCTTACGTATTTTCTTGCACTTTCTATACTCCTCAAGCACCTTATTTACTCCCAGTTTCCTATACATGTCATACAACTCTTTCTTCTTCTTTATCAGAGTTGAAATATCCCTTGAGAACGAAGGGTCCTTATTCCTATTCACTTTGCCTTTAATCCTGACAGGAACATACAAGCTCTGCACTCTCAAAATTTCTCCTTTGAATGCTTCCCACTTATCGATCACAATCTTGCCAGAGAACAACCTGTCCCAATCCACGTTTTACGATCTTTCTCATTTCTTCAAATTTGGCCTTCTTCCAGTTTAGAACCTCAACCCTAGGACCAGATCTATCCTTGTCCATGATCAAGTTGAAACTAATGGTGTTGTGATGACTGGTACCAAAATGCTACCCTACACAGACTTCCATCACTTGTCCCAACTCGTTTCCTAACAGGAGATCCAATATTGCAACCCCTCTAGTTGGTCCCTCTATATATTGGTTTCGAAAACTTTCCTGAACGCATTTTACAAACGCTAAACCATCTAAACCCCTAACAGTATGGGAGTCCCAATCAATATATGGAAAATTAAAATCCCCTACCACCACAACTTTATGTTTCCTGCAGTTGCCTGCTATCTCTCTGCAGATTTGTTCATCCAATTCTCGCTGACTATTGGGTGGTCTATAATACAAGCCCACTAATGTGGCCATACCTTTCCTGTTTCTCAGCTCCACCCATAAGGACTCAGTAGACAAGCCCTCTAATCTGTCCTGCCTGAGCACTGCTGTAACATTTTCTCTGACAGGCAATGCTACCCCCGCCCCCCACCTTTCATTCTTCTGCCTCTATCACATCTGAAACATGGGAACACTGGAATATTAAGCTGCCAGTCCTGCCCCTCCTGTAGCCAAGTTTCACTAATTGCTATAATGTCATAATTCCACGTGTCAATCCACGCCCGCAACTCGTCTGCCTTCCCCGCAATACTCCTAGCATTGAAATATATACACCTCAGAAGATTTTTACCACCACTCACAACTTTTCTATTAGCGGATTTGCTTAAACCTTTAACATCATTTATTTTTACCCCAGCCTCACTGTCAGCTCTGACACTCTGGTTCCCATCCCCCTGCAAATCTAGTTTAAAGCCTCCCCAATAGCACTACTCCCTGAAAGGATATTGGTTCCCCTGTAGTTCAAGTGTAACCCGTCTCTCTTGTACAGGTCCTCAGAAGAGGTCCTAATGATCCTAAAATCTGAAACCCTGCCCCCTACACCAGTTCCTCAGCCACTTGTTCATCCTCCAGATCATCCTATTCCTACCCTCACTGGCACCTAGCACAGGTAACAATCCTGAGATTACCACCCTCGAGGTCCTGCTTTTCAACTTCCTACCAAGCTCTCTATACTCACTCTCCAGGACCTCCTCACTCATTGTTGCTATGTCATTGGTACCGATGTACACCACGACATCTGGCTGATCACCCTCCCATTTCAGAAAGTCATGCAATCGATCAGAGACATCCTTGACCTTGGCACCCGGGTGAGAGGATGAGATGTGACTTGATAGAGGTGTACAAGATGATGAGAGGCATTGATCGTCTGGATAGACAGAGGCTTTGTCCCAGGGCTGAAATGGCTAGCAGGAGAGGGCACAGTTTTAAGGTGCTTGGAAGCAGGTTCAGAGGAGATGTCAGGGGTAAGTTTTTTTTACACGGAAGGTGGTGAGTGCGTGGAATGGGCTGCCGGCGGCGGTGGTGGAGGCGGAAACGATATGGACTTTTAAGAGACTCCTGGATGGCTACATGGAGCTCAGAAAAATAGAGGGCTATAGGTAAGCCTAGGTAGTTCTAAGGTAGGGATATGTTCGGCACAGCTTTGTGGGCCGAAGGGCCTGTGTTGTTCTGTAGGTTTTCTATGTTTCTATGGGAATCGAACCCGTACTCTGAAAACCGGGGGCGTGGAGCGATGGGGACAGCAAAGGTTCTGAGGGAAAAATTAAAACTGTAGCTGGTGTAAAATGCGGCAGGTAGGTCGGGCAGCGTGTGATGGGCGAGAGTCCCTCCACCCGTCACGTGATCCCGTGTCTTGCTCCTATTTCAAACGCAGATCTGCGGCATCTGCGGGGTTTTCGCTTCAGAAGTCCCGCCCCGTTTCCGAGGCCCCGCCCCCGCCCTCACAGTCCCCGGATGGGCACTGGTTTTCTTTCCGTTCTCTGTTGAAGCGGATCGTCGGCTGGGAGCTGGGGGACGGTTCGCTGTCTGCGGGGCAAATAGAGCAAGTTCCCATCGGTGAGTATTGAGACCGGTCACTAGGGTGAACGAGACCGACAATTTCCCATCGGTGAGTACTGAAGCCGATTCCGGGTGGTGGAGGGGTGATCTGATGTTGGGCAGAGTCCTGTTAACTTCCTCGAACTGTCGGCCTCGTCCCGCTTCCTGGACATAACCTGCCTGGGTTCGTCCGTGATGTGGGACGTTCACACTGCACAGCCTGAGATGAGCCGCCGCTCAGACCCTGGGGTTCTGGTCCCAGGAGCGGATGAGGTGCTGATGCCGGGATTAAACCCATCCGGTGAGTTGTACTTGGGGAACTTTATCTGCATCACCAGGCTCGGATTCGGATCCCAACTTCACCTGAATCGATGCCAGGGGTCGATAATTGTTTTATACTGGAAGGGGCCGTTCGGCCTGTTGTGTTCTTGCAGACACGAGGGTTAAACAGAGGAATCGCACCCTCGGGACACTGATCCACGTGTATGAGTAGTTTCATCTTTCCCCGTTCAGACAGGACAGTGAGATCCGGATCTCTCACGTCCTCTCGGGGATGTGGGAAGTTTATTTCCATCTTCTTTCCATTGCAACGACTTGCCGAGATGCTGACAATGTTTCCAGATATCTGGCCCTATTAATGCGAGAATTAAGTCTTTTTTTCATTTATCTGGGTTTCTCGGAAATGTGTACACTCCCTCCAGAAGTTCCAAAGGAGCAACTCAGGCTGACTAACAGTTCCACGCGATTAAGTTAGGGAATCTTTATATTGCTTTACATGTACAGAGGTACAGTGAAAACCGTGTCTTCGGTATTATGCACATCGATCAATACGTTACAGTAGTACACTGAGTTAAAACGATACCAGGGTGTAACAAATCATGATGGTTACAGATAAACTGCAGTGCAAAGGTTCCACTTCTAATTGTCTCCAAACTAAGACACAGCGTCACTTGAGAGAACCATTGTGACAAAGTGGGAGCTGATGTTTCCTTCCACTTCAACAAAATGGCCCTTCTAGCTATCAATGTTTTTGAGAAAAGATGGGGTTCATTTGCTCGTTATTATCATTTGAGTTAATTGATAGATTTCCTCCACGATCTAATTGTAAATTTTGGTACTTTTTTTTGCTGGCGGTTTGATGTTCATCTTCAGAAGCTTTTTGTGTGACGCATGGCGCCGGGATTGAACACCTAATGGGGTTTCTTTCCCACTTCTCTCGCTTAGTAGGTTTTTTCATTACCAAAATTTTTACAATCTTTAATGTTCTTTTTCTTGAGACATTGTAAGCGTTCTTTGATGTACTCGTATTAATTTTGGCTAATAGTAATAAACAGATTTTTTAAAAGAGAAAGTGCAGTGTGGGTAGATATGTGGTGCAAAGTCACATCGATTTAGACTGTGAGGTCAGGTCAATATGCTGGAGAACATTCAGTTCGCTTATAACAGCAGAATGGAAACTGTCCTTGAAACTGGTCGTATGTTTCTGTTCCATTTAATCTTCGACCCGATGGGAGGGTGAGAAGTGAGAATGTTCAGGGTTGTGGGGATCTTTCATTATGTTGGCTGTTTTACTGAGGCAGCGGGAAGTGTAGACTGAGTCCATGGAGGGGAGGTTGGTTTCTATAATGTGCTCAGCTGTGTCCACAGTTCTCTGCTATTTCATTCAGTTAAAGAAATAGCAGTAGATAGTAGCCGTATTAAGATGTGAGGTATGGGGATGGGATACTTTCTGCGGAGCATTGATACATATACTGAACTTCTTAGTCAAGTCAAGTTTATTGTCATTTCGACCATAAGCTGCTGGGACAGTACACAGTAAAAACGAAACAACGTTCCTCCAGGGCTATTGTTTGTTCTGGCTTTGTTATATTGGAATCTGTTATCTAGTAGTGTGTACTATTATTTCAGTATCTGTGTATTACTGGACGACCACCGGAGAGTGCACTTGATTCCTTCTCCCACCTGGTTCCATCTGCTCATTCCCTGCCCATCTGGTTGAACCTCTGTCCAGTCTGTATCCCAATGATATATATCAACCATCTTGTTCAATCTCAGTCCAGCCTGCGTCCCATTGCTGCAATGATATATTTCAGCAAACACTCTTCTAAATTTTGTCTTTATTGTGAAGATTTGTTTTACATCTTTTCCAGGATTAGGTTTTTGATAGCTGGAGCTACCAGAGGTTTAATTGAACACAGCATGTGGCAGGGTAAAAGCAGCCATTTCAATTTTAGTTTCCCAGTAACAAAATGGCTGCAGTGTTAATCTTTGTAATAATGGAGCTCACAGCATCTGATGTTGAGTTTGTTATTTCATTTTTCAGTTATTTTCGGTGAGCCACTTCCTCCGTTTCCAGGGTAACGGCCTGTCAGAGCTGCAGCAAGTGTTGTACTTTTTATCACTCTGTGGTCACCGCCTCTCAGCGTAGAGACAGTGGCCTCAGGAGCAAATGTAACAGAGTGACAGTGGGAGGAAAGGATGCTGTGAGCATTGACTGTATGGGATGTATTACACCAGGGTCAGAATGAACTCTGAAATAACGAACTGATTGGAGTTGGGTGGTATTTACATTTTAGCGCATTGCTGATATTTTGCAATCAGTTACCATCTGTGCATTAAAATGAGGAGGTGGAATAAAACTAGAGTTGCATGAAATTTGAAGTAAGAAGACGAAAATACTGGAAATGCCCAGCAGATCGACAGCTTCTTGAACAGTCCCAGTTTAGATATCGGGTCTTCCACCATTTCTCCTTTCACAGATGTAACCTGATGTACTGAGTTCCCATAATTTTCTACTTTATAATTTTACATTTTGTTCCTGCTACACTGAGGGGAAACATGGCAATATCCCACACAGCAATGACATTGTGACCAACGTGCTCAGTTTAGTTGCTGGAAACAAGCTGAAGTGTATCTGCATCCTCTGACAATGTACAGACCGGTGAACCAGCCTGACCACCGGCCCCGGCAGAGGGTCATTAGGTTCCAGTTCCATCTCAGTTTTTGAATCGGAAATGGGAGGAACATCACGGCAAATTGCTGGCACCAAAGCGGCTTTGTATTGGTTATAATATTGGGCTGGTGACTCTGGCAGTATACGGGCTTCAGTCCAGGTTGGTAATTCGACAGGTTGGAATTTCCTCAGTCTGCAGTGAAGGTGAAGTCTTGGGCGGTTAGACATTGGTTATGGGGAAATTGTCGTCTGCACCACCCAGTGGGACATCAAATCTGACAAGTATTCTGGAGATTTTTGAACAGCTAGCTATGAGGATTGATGAAATAGGGCAGTGATATTGTTCATCTGAACTTTGGAAAAGTCTGGAAGGAGGTCCCGCATGGCAGCTGATATGGAAGGATAGGTCACATGGGATTCATGGGGAGTTTGCAGATGGATTCACACCGGGATCGAGAACAAGAAGCAGAGGGTGATGATTGAAGATGGATTTAGCCAATGGAGGCCTGTGACGAGTGGGATGTGCCTGTCAGTGTCGAGACCTCGTTAATTTTATTCATGCCATTGATTTGTATATGAGTGTACATGGCACAGTTTGCAAGTTTGATACTAAATTCGGGCGTCTGGTTGATATTGCAACAGGTTACAATGAATTTCAAAGACATCTTGGTCAGTTCAGAAGACGGGCTGAGAAATGGCGAATGGTTTTCAACTTGAACAAGTGAGAGTTGGTGCTTTCGGACAGTCAGACCAGGGTGGGACCGGTATAGTGAATGGAGGGGCATGGAGTGTTGTGGAACAGATTGAGAAACGAAAACAAACATCATTAATACGCAACACAGACTCTAATGCAGACAGAGAACAGATACGTGGCTCCTACAGACAGGCTCAGCTCCGATACAGGGTCTTCCATCTGAAATATTAACATACTCTCTGTCTTGTCGAACAATTCTAGCGGTTTTGTTTTAATTATGTTAAAGATATTTTGGCAACTTGCTGTTTTGTATGTATAGCGTGTCTACATTGTCTTTAACAAGGTGCGATGTAACAGTCTGGTAATAGCAAGGTAAATGCTCAAAGAAATCTTGACCGGGGTTTAGGTGATAATATGGATCTTAAAATCCTGCTGGAGAAAATGTCATGATTCTGAACAAGATATCACGATGTTAACGCAGCAGGCCAGACAGCATCTCTAGGAAGAGGTATAGTCGACGTTTCGGGCCGAGGCCCTTCATCAGGACTAACTGAAAGAAGAGCTAGTAAGAAATTTGAAAGTGGGAGGGGGAGGGGGATATCGTAAATGATAGGAGAAGACAGGAGGGGGAGGGATGGAGCCAAGAGCTGGACAGTTGATTGGCAAAAGGGACATGAGATGATCATGGGACAGGAGGCCTAGGGAGAAAGAAAAGGGGGAAGGGGGGAACCAGAGGATGGGCAAGGGGTATAGTGAGAGGGATAGAGGGAGAAAAAGGAGAGAGAGAAAAAGAATGCGTGTGTATATAAGTAAATAACAGATGGGGTACAACGGGGAGGTACCCCTTCTCACTATACACCTTGCCTATCCTCCGGGTCACCCCCCACCTTTTCTTTCCCCCAGGCCTCCTGTCCCATGATCCCCTCATATCCCTTTTGCTAATCAACTGTCCAGCCATTCGCTCCATCCCTCCCCCTCCTGTCCTCTCCTATCATTTCGGATCTCCCCCTCCCCCTCCACTTTCAAATCTCTTACTCACTCTTCTTTCAGTTAGTCCTGACGAAGGGTCTCGGCCCGAAACGTCGATTGTACCTCTTCCTAGAGATGCTGCCTGGCCTGCTGCGTTCACCAGCAACTTTAATGTGTGTTGCTTGAATTTCCAGCATCTGCACATTGCCCCGTGTTTGCATGTCACGATGTTATGGGTGAGATTGCATTGTTCAGGATGTCAGAGTTTTTCTATGTAGACTCAGACCATATATTGCCATTGGTGTCATTACCAGGTGATGTTAAACTGAAATGAGACAGTGAGAATCAGGTGTGATTGAGATATCTGTATAATTCAGTGACGAGAGGAATAGATGTCCCATTGGTCAGCAGAAAGGTTTCAACCCACACTGCTGTAATATCTGTCCATTACTCACCACAGCGCCACCAGTGGTAGGAGGACCAAAGCAGTGGGCGCTGTCTGCTCAGCCTGCCTTGCCTTCCCATTGACACATCACTCCCAGTCCAGGGCACAAGACTGGTTCCTAAAAGGGAATTGTCTGCAATATAGCGTGTAGATACACCGGAAAGTCCCGGCACAGTGTACAATCCGTGGAAATAGATGGGAGCAGGTGGATCAGGCTGTGTCAAGGCTTCAGTGGACAGGTCCAAGATGTTTGGCAGTGTTTGCCTCAGTTTAAAATCAAAACAGTGTTCCCCTTTACACTTGAATTAATGTTTGACCCTCCTGTTAATTTTGTTTTGTTATAGAGCAGCAAAAACTGATCACATCTGTCCTCAAAATGGCTCAAGGTGCGAGCAGGGGAGGAGTTCCAGTGACGTCAACATCGAGAAAGAACACAGGTACGTTGGTGAAGTATTTTAATTTATAAATATTGCTTAGACTTTGTGTCTGTGTTTAATTCAATATCAGCAATTCACAAATATTTGTGAAAGGACTGAGCGGAGGGATGACAGAGAGAGAATTAACATCTCAGGGGTAAGCACAGTCACACGTGCAAGGGGTACGTTTACTGTCTGTTCCTGCTCCTCTCGCAGATTGTGATTAAAGTAGCAAGTTACTCCAGAAGACATTCTGCAGATGCTGAAAGTTTTGGGCAACACAAAGAAACACAAAATATTGGCAGAACTCAGCAGGTCAGGCAGCATCCATGGAGGGGGATAAGCATTTGATGTTTTGGATCAGGACCACAAAGAATAGAAAGTAATGTGGCAATATCTAGAATTTCTGTCCCCTCATTTCCAGTCCGATGAAGGGCCTTGCCCGAAACGTTGATTGTTCATTCTCCTCCATAGAGGCTGCTTGACCTTTTGAGTACCTCCAGCATTTTGTGAGATATCCCAGAGACTTGCCGAGGAAGAGGTTGACCAGGCAGGCAGACAGTAAGCCAGAGCAAAGCGGTGGTGATGGGCAGTACCAGGAGAATGATGGTGATGGGTTATGATACTCTCAGGAATAAGCAGAGTCCTTTCCAAACAGAGAGGTATATTCCTGGGGAGACGAAAGAGCAGCCTTCAACAGATAGAACTATAACCCCTCCTATACCCCCCTCCCACCCCCGGCCTGTGCCCATTCCTCTCCCCACCCCCCGATATATATATTTCGGACTGTATTTGGTGACCTTTAGGTTCCAGAGAGAAAGTTGCTGCTCAATATGGGGTCAGTAATTTTTTAATTTTCCCCATTTTCATTCATAGGGCCGAGCTCAGTGATCACCGAGCTCCTGGCAGGCTGGAACGATTTCCAGCTGCTGCAATTGACGGATTTCTACCGGGATAGGCTGGAGCAGGCGATGGAAGGAGGGGTGCACGGAGTGAGCCTGGCGTTAACGGCCGAGAATCAGTTCAGTGGAGAGGAACATCGGGTGAGTGGGAGGGAGAATGTGTTTGAATTTTCACACATCACAGGACTGATGGGTGTCTGAACTCTGACTCATCGGATATTAAATAGATAACATTAAAACTGGGATATAAATACTGTACATACAATCTCAAAGATGTGAATCTGAACCAGTGATAGAAAGGGATGAAAGTACTCCGCAGACTGGTGGGTAGATGCTCAATGTTCAGAGCGAGTTGAGCAGGTAACAGTTGTGTGGGCTTCCAGTATTAAATGGAAATATGATGGGAGGTTTCGGTTTGGGAAGACCATGCAGCGTGACGACAGGATGTCAGTGAGAACCGGGACAGCCTCAGTGCTTGCCGCAGGAGCTGGACTGTGTTCTGTTCTGGGTGGAGATGATTGTGCTACAATCTGTAACTGCAAACAGTGTGGATCGGGGAATACTGTCATGTTTTAATGTGTAATCACTGAATAAACCTCCACTGGAAAAGGCAAAGGAAAGGCGTCAGGTGTCAGCCAGAAATCCTCTGTCATGTTGGACACTGGCGGACTGAGGAGATGAATTAGATCACCTTTTCTGCAACTTCTCTGCAACTGCTCACTGTTATAAAAACTCTCCTCTTTTCTTTTTTCATCTGCAATACTTATTTTCTGATTTCTGTTTCCATCGTCAAATCTGGTGAGGAATTATTTACGGATTTGGAGCCACGTCAATTAAGCGGTCACAGACCAGCCAGGATCTCATTGACTGGTGGACCAGGTTCACGGTGAATGTTCCTCCGTGTGCTCTGCACTCAGAATGTACAGTCCATGTCCAGACAGGATCAGCACCCGTCCGGGTGACTGCTCAGTGTGATCCCGTTACAGAACGCATCATTTACTTCTCATTCTCTGTGTGAATCTGTCAGTCCCCAATATGTTCACTGTTACTCTTCACAGAAAATCTCTGATCTCGCTGATAAGGGAGAGCGGGCGGACGGTTCTAAACTCCTCCTGAGCCTGGTGATGGAGAAAGGCTCCCGCGCCCGGAGGGTGATGTGGGAAACCTTTGTCAAAATGCGAATTGGTGTTCCAAAGTTGGACAAAATACTGAAAGAAATACAGGCACATGGTGAGATAATATCAGAGATAAATTTAATTTTGGATTCAAGCATTACATATTTATAATTTGAGGAACTGAAATGTGTCAAATTATTTTTAAATCCGGACAGGTTGTGTTCCGGTCCAGCGACCCGTCCCGGAGATTCCCAGAGGGCTGAAAGGTAAGTGAAGAGACCGCTGTTACCATCACTGGCTGATGTAGTGTGGGGTCATGTCGTTGTTGAGCCATGGGGATTTGATCAGGTAAATGTTCCACCGTGACACAGCGCACAGAGAGACACATGGAAAAATGTTTTCTGGAGGGAGAGTTTTCACAGGACAGCATGAGGAACAACTAGAGAGTTGGTGAGTTTGCTGAAAGGGATCACACCTTTCTGGGTCCTGCAACTACAGATCCCTCCATCGGGGTCAGAATGGAGAAGAGGACAATCTGAGGAGCGAAACCATGGGAAATTTCTGACTCCGAAAGGTGAAATTACTTCCCTACAACCACCCAACCCCCGGTACAGCCCTCATCCTAAATTACTTTGCTAAACTCCCTCAGATCCTACAGGTCATCATTTTCAGAACCGGGAGTCCATTGAAATCTCGACACAGAATTACAATGACAATTTAATGAGAAAATCAGGTAACACCCAAACTGCCCTGTTCAACCCCAAAGCAGCAAATGAACCCCACTCTGTTACATCTGCACTCCCTTAGTGCAAACACTGCTACAGTCATCCAGTTTAATTTCCCACTCAATAATCCTGGGAATTCCATCAGGAGACAGTGTCAGTGAGGCTGAGATTCGGGACAAAATCCTCAGCTCAGTCCACAGAAGCTGAAATTCATGTGTGTCTGTGTTGTGTGATGGACACTGTGGAAGGGTGAGAGATGGGAATTAGGACAGAGAAACTGAGGGTTGTGCGATCGCGGCAAGAAAGGTGGGAAAGACTGAAAATATCTATAAATAATATTGCAATTAATTAAATTGTGACCGTCTGGATAAGAAACTCACTTCATCCATAATCACATCGTGTCTGTAAATATGGAGCCCGGGGCAGTGCATGGGCTCAAGAGATTGTAAGGCTTCATCATCACAGACTGAGTTGGATCACACAATGCCACATTTAACAGCGGAGAGAGCGAAGGAAAGACAGATATCGTGAAAATTATTAATCTCACAGTAGCCCATGTTTTAACTGATTACTCAAAGCCCTTGAACAGAAACATAAAGAATCTCGGCCACAACCCTCATGCAGCCTGTCTCATTTCCAAGAACAAGTTCCAAAGATGTTAATCTTTAAATGGTACCAGAGAAAGGTTTCAAACTAATCACGTTGCTGTCACCTGTGTTAATGCTTTTCCAGTCCACATTCAGACAATCAAAACCCCACCTTTCCCTGCACGAAGGCTTCAGTAACTCTCTACAATTCCGCTGCAAACTTGTTCTGCACTGTTCTTCACACTGTTTGCAGAGGGAACAGTCCACGGCAATGAAATTCCCACATCTATTTCTGAACATGAAACAGATTTTCTCCCTGATTATTGAAGAACATTATTTCTACCACTGCAACATTATCTAAAGTATATTTTTCAACAATCAATGTTTTCCTACTCTTCCTACTTTCACTGAATACGTTGAATGGAGAGACCACACACCCCAGACAGGGTCCTGACACACTGCAAGACCCCACACACACCTGACAGGATCCTGACACACTGTGAGACCCCAAACAATCCTGGCAGTTTAATGCACACTGTGAGCCCAAACACACCACTGGCAGGGTCCTAACACTGTGAGACCCCACAAACCCCTGACAGGGTCCTGACACACTGTGAGACCCAACACACACCTGGCAGATTCCTGATGCACTTTGGGACTAAAAACACCCCTGATGTTGTACTGACAAACTGTGAGCTCCCACACACCCCGACACACTGTGAGACCCTACACACCACTGAAAGGATCCTGACACACTGTGAGATCCCCACAAACCCCTGACAGGGTCCTGACACACTGTGAGACCCCACACACACCTGGCAGATTCCTAACGCACTTTGAGACTAAAAACACCCCTGATGTTGTACTGACAAACTGTGAGCTCCCACACACCCCGACACACTGTGAGACCCTACACACCACTGAAAGGATCCTGCCACACTGAGAACCCCACACACCCCTGACAGGGCCCTGACACACTGTAAGACCCCAAACACGCCTGACAGGCTCCTGACACACTGTGAAACCCCACACACCCCTGACAGAGTCCTGCACACTGTACAACCCCACACATACCTAACAGGGCCCTGACAAACTGTGAGACCCTACACACCCCTTACAGGGTCCTGACACACAGTGAGACCCCACGCACTCCTGACAGGGTCCTGACACACTGTGAGACCCCACACACCCCTGGCAGGGTCCTGACACCCTGTGAGACTCAAAAAACCCCTGACAGGATCCTGACATACTGTGAGACCCCAAACATTATCTGGCAGTTTCCTTACACACTGTGAGTCCAAACACACCACTGGCAGGGTCCTGACACAATGTGAGACCCCACAAACCCCTGACAGAGTCCTGAAAATCTGTGTGATCCCACACACCCCTGATGCACTGTGCGACCCTGCACATCCCTGACAGGGCCCTGATGCACTGTGAGATACCCACGCACACCTGACAGGGTCCTGACACACTGTGAAACCCCACACACCCCTGGCAGATTCCTGATGCACCTTGAGACTAAAAACACCCCTGATGTTGTACTGACAAACTGTGAGCTCCCACACACCCCGACACACTGTGAGACCCTACACACCACTGAAAGGATCCTGACACACTGTGAGATCCCCACAAACCCCTGACAGGGTCCTGACACAGTGTGAGACCCCACACACACCTGGCAGATTCCTAACGCACTTTGAGACTAAAAACACCCCTGATGTTGTACTGACAAACTGTGAGCTCCCACACACCCCGACACACTGTGAGACCCTACACACCACTGAAAGGATCCTGACACACTGTGAGATCCCCACAAACCCCTGACAGGGTCCTGACACACTGTGAGACCCCACACACACCTGGCAGATTCCTAACGCACTTTGAGACTAAAAACACCCCTGATGTTGTACTGACAAACTGTGAGCTCCCACACACCCCGACACACTGTGAGACCCTACACACCACTGAAAGGATCCTGACACACTGTGAGATCCCCACAAACCCCTGACAGGGTCCTGACACACTGTGAGACCCCACACACACCTGGCAGATTCCTAACGCACTTTGAGACTAAAAACACCCCTGATGTTGTACTGACAAACTGTGAGCTCCCACACACCCCGACACACTGTGAGACCCTACACACCACTGAAAGGATCCTGACACACTGTGAGATCCCCACAAACCCCTGACAGGGCCCTGACACACTGTGAAACCCCACACACCCCTGACAGAGTCCTGCACACTGTACAACCCCACACATACCTAACAGGGCCCTGACAAACTGTGAGACCCTACACACCCCTTACAGGGTCCTGACACACAGTGAGACCCCACGCACTCCTGACAGGGTCCTGACACACTGTGAGACCCCACACACCCCTGGCAGGGTCCTGACACACTGTGAGACCCCACACACACCTGGCAGATTCCTAACGCACTTTGAGACTAAAAACACCCCTGATGTTGTACTGACAAACTGTGAGCTCCCACACACCCCGACACACTGTGAGACCCTACACACCACTGAAAGGATCCTGACACACTGTGAGATCCCCACAAACCCCTGACAGGGCCCTGACACACTGTGAGACCCCACACACACCTGACAGGCTCCTGACACACTGTGAAACCCCACACACCCCTGACAGAGTCCTGCACACTGTACAACCCCACACATACCTAACAGGGCCCTGACAAACTGTGAGACCCTACACACCCCTTACAGGGTCCTGACACACAGTGAGACCCCACGCACTCCTGACAGGGTCCTGACACACTGTGAGACCCCACACACCCCTGGCAGGGTCCTGACACCCTGTGAGACTCAAAAAACCCCTGACAGGATCCTGACATACTGTGAGACCCCAAACATTATCTGGCAGTTTCCTTACACACTGTGAGTCCAAACACACCACTGGCAGGGTCCTAACACTGTGAGACCCCAGAAACCCCTGACAGGGTCCTGACACACTGTGAGACCCAACACACACCTGGCAGATTCCTGATGCACTTTGGGACTAAAAACACCCCTGATGTTGTACTGACAAACTGTGAGCTCCCACACACCCCGACACACTGTGAGACCCTACACACCACTGAAAGGATCCTGACACACTGTGAGATCCCCACAAACCCCTGACAGGGTCCTGACACACTGTGAGACCCCACACACACCTGGCAGATTCCTAACGCACTTTGAGACTAAAAACACCCCTGATGTTGTACTGACAAACTGTGAGCTCCCACACACCCCGACACACTGTGAGACCCTACACACCACTGAAAGGATCCTGACACACTGTGAGATCCCCACAAACCCCTGACAGGGTCCTGACACACTGTGAGACCCCACACACACCTGGCAGATTCCTAACGCACTTTGAGACTAAAAACACCCCTGATGTTGTACTGACAAACTGTGAGCTCCCACACACCCCGACACACTGTGAGACCCTACACACCACTGAAAGGATCCTGACACACTGTGAGATCCCCACAAACCCCTGACAGGGTCCTGACACACTGTGAGACCCCACACACACCTGGCAGATTCCTAACGCACTTTGAGACTAAAAACACCCCTGATGTTGTACTGACAAACTGTGAGCTCCCACACACCCCGACACACTGTGAGACCCTACACACCACTGAAAGGATCCTGACACACTGTGAGATCCCCACAAACCCCTGACAGGGCCCTGACACACTGTGAGACCGCACACACACCTGACAGGCTCCTGACACACTGTGAAACCCCACACACCCCTGACAGAGTCCTGCACACTGTACAACCCCACACATACCTAACAGGGCCCTGACAAACTGTGAGACCCTACACACCCCTTACAGGGTCCTGACACACAGTGAGACCCCACGCACTCCTGACAGGGTCCTGACACACTGTGAGACCCCACACACCCCTGGCAGGGTCCTGACACCCTGTGAGACTCAAAAAACCCCTGACAGGATCCTGACATACTGTGAGACCCCAAACATTATCTGGCAGTTTCCTTACACACTGTGAGTCCAAACACACCACTGGCAGGGTCCTAACACTGTGAGACCCCAGAAACCCCTGACAGGGTCCTGACACACTGTGAGACCCAACACACACCTGGCAGATTCCTGATGCACTTTGGGACTAAAAACACCCCTGATGTTGTACTGACAAACTGTGAGCTCCCACACACCCCGACACACTGTGAGACCCTACACACCACTGAAAGGATCCTGACACACTGTGAGATCCCCACAAACCCCTGACAGGGTCCTGACACACTGTGAGACCCCACACACACCTGGCAGATTCCTAACGCACTTTGAGACTAAAAACACCCCTGATGTTGTACTGACAAACTGTGAGCTCCCACACACCCCGACACACTGTGAGACCCTACACACCACTGAAAGGATCCTGACACACTGTGAGATCCCCACAAACCCCTGACAGGGTCCTGACACACTGTGAGACCCCACACACACCTGGCAGATTCCTAACGCACTTTGAGACTAAAAACACCCCTGATGTTGTACTGACAAACTGTGAGCTCCCACACACCCCGACACACTGTGAGACCCTACACACCACTGAAAGGATCCTGACACACTGTGAGATCCCCACAAACCCCTGACAGGGTCCTGACACACTGTGAGACCCCACACACACCTGGCAGATTCCTAACGCACTTTGAGACTAAAAACACCCCTGATGTTGTACTGACAAACTGTGAGCTCCCACACACCCCGACACACTGTGAGACCCTACACACCACTGAAAGGATCCTGACACACTGTGAGATCCCCACAAACCCCTGACAGGGCCCTGACACACTGTGAGACCGCACACACACCTGACAGGCTCCTGACACACTGTGAAACCCCACACACCCCTGACAGAGTCCTGCACACTGTACAACCCCACACATACCTAACAGGGCCCTGACAAACTGTGAGACCCTACACACCCCTTACAGGGTCCTGACACACAGTGAGACCCCACGCACTCCTGACAGGGTCCTGACACACTGTGAGACCCCACACACCCCTGGCAGGGTCCTGACACACTGTGAGACCCCACACACACCTGGCAGATTCCTAACGCACTTTGAGACTAAAAACACCCCTGATGTTGTACTGAGAAACTGTGAGCTCCCACACACCCCGACACACTGTGAGACCCTACACACCACTGAAAGGATCCTGACACACTGTGAGATCCCCACAAACCCCTGACAGGGTCCTGACACACTGTGAGACCCCACACACACCTGGCAGATTCCTAACGCACTTTGAGACTAAAAACACCCCTGATGTTGTACTGACAAACTGTGAGCTCCCACACACCCCGACACACTGTGAGACCCTACACACCACTGAAAGGATCCTGACACACTGTGAGATCCCCACAAACCCCTGACAGGGCCCTGACACACTGTGAAACCCCACACACCCCTGACAGAGTCCTGCACACTGTACAACCCCACACATACCTAACAGGGCCCTGACAAACTGTGAGACCCTACACACCCCTTACAGGGTCCTGACACACAGTGAGACCCCACGCACTCCTGACAGGGTCCTGACACACTGTGAGACCCCACACACCCCTGGCAGGGTCCTGACACACTGTGAGACCCCACACACACCTGGCAGATTCCTAACGCACTTTGAGACTAAAAACACCCCTGATGTTGTACTGACAAACTGTGAGCTCCCACACACCCCGACACACTGTGAGACCCTACACACCACTGAAAGGATCCTGACACACTGTGAGATCCCCACAAACCCCTGACAGGGCCCTGACACACTGTGAGACCCCACACACACCTGACAGGCTCCTGACACACTGTGAAACCCCACACACCCCTGACAGAGTCCTGCACACTGTACAACCCCACACATACCTAACAGGGCCCTGACAAACTGTGAGACCCTACACACCCCTTACAGGGTCCTGACACACAGTGAGACCCCACGCACTCCTGACAGGGTCCTGACACACTGTGAGACCCCACACACCCCTGGCAGGGTCCTGACACCCTGTGAGACTCAAAAAACCCCTGACAGGATCCTGACATACTGTGAGACCCCAAACATTATCTGGCAGTTTCCTTACACACTGTGAGTCCAAACACACCACTGGCAGGGTCCTAACACTGTGAGACCCCAGAAACCCCTGACAGGGTCCTGACACACTGTGAGACCCAACACACACCTGGCAGATTCCTGATGCACTTTGGGACTAAAAACACCCCTGATGTTGTACTGACAAACTGTGAGCTCCCACACACCCCGACACACTGTGAGACCCTACACACCACTGAAAGGATCCTGACACACTGTGAGATCCCCACAAACCCCTGACAGGGTCCTGACACACTGTGAGACCCCACACACACCTGGCAGATTCCTAACGCACTTTGAGACTAAAAACACCCCTGATGTTGTACTGACAAACTGTGAGCTCCCACACACCCCGACACACTGTGAGACCCTACACACCACTGAAAGGATCCTGACACACTGTGAGATCCCCACAAACCCCTGACAGGGTCCTGACACACTGTGAGACCCCACACACACCTGGCAGATTCCTAACGCACTTTGAGACTAAAAACACCCCTGATGTTGTACTGACAAACTGTGAGCTCCCACACACCCCGACACACTGTGAGACCCTACACACCACTGAAAGGATCCTGACACACTGTGAGATCCCCACAAACCCCTGACAGGGTCCTGACACACTGTGAGACCCCACACACACCTGGCAGATTCCTAACGCACTTTGAGACTAAAAACACCCCTGATGTTGTACTGACAAACTGTGAGCTCCCACACACCCCGACACTCTGTGAGACCCTACACACCACTGAAAGGATCCTGACACACTGTGAGATCCCCACAAACCCCTGACAGGGCCCTGACACACTGTGAGACCGCACACACACCTGACAGGCTCCTGACACACTGTGAAACCCCACACACCCCTGACAGAGTCCTGCACACTGTACAACCCCACACATACCTAACAGGGCCCTGACAAACTGTGAGACCCTACACACCCCTTACAGGGTCCTGACACACAGTGAGACCCCACGCACTCCTGACAGGGTCCTGACACACTGTGAGACCCCACACACCCCTGGCAGGGTCCTGACACACTGTGAGACCCCACACACACCTGGCAGATTCCTAACGCACTTTGAGACTAAAAACACCCCTGATGTTGTACTGAGAAACTGTGAGCTCCCACACACCCCGACACACTGTGAGACCCTACACACCACTGAAAGGATCCTGACACACTGTGAGATCCCCACAAACCCCTGACAGGGTCCTGACACACTGTGAGACCCCACACACACCTGGCAGATTCCTAACGCACTTTGAGACTAAAAACACCCCTGATGTTGTACTGACAAACTGTGAGCTCCCACACACCCCGACACACTGTGAGACCCTACACACCACTGAAAGGATCCTGACACACTGTGAGATCCCCACAAACCCCTGACAGGGCCCTGACACACTGTGAGACCCCACACACACCTGACAGGCTCCTGACACACTGTGAAACCCCACACACCCCTGACAGAGTCCTGCACACTGTACAACCCCACACATACCTAACAGGGCCCTGACAAACTGTGAGACCCTACACACCCCTTACAGGGTCCTGACACACAGTGAGACCCCACGCACTCCTGACAGGGTCCTGACACACTGTGAGACCCCACACACCCCTGGCAGGGTCCTGACACCCTGTGAGACTCAAAAAACCCCTGACAGGATCCTGACATACTGTGAGACCCCAAACATTATCTGGCAGTTTCCTTACACACTGTGAGTCCAAACACACCACTGGCAGGGTCCTAACACTGTGAGACCCCAGAAACCCCTGACAGGGTCCTGACACACTGTGAGACCCAACACACACCTGGCAGATTCCTGATGCACTTTGGGACTAAAAACACCCCTGATGTTGTACTGACAAACTGTGAGCTCCCACACACCCCGACACACTGTGAGACCCTACACACCACTGAAAGGATCCTGACACACTGTGAGATCCCCACAAACCCCTGACAGGGTCCTGACACACTGTGAGACCCCACACACACCTGGCAGATTCCTAACGCACTTTGAGACTAAAAACACCCCTGATGTTGTACTGACAAACTGTGAGCTCCCACACACCCCGACACACTGTGAGACCCTACACACCACTGAAAGGATCCTGACACACTGTGAGATCCCCACAAACCCCTGACAGGGTCCTGACACACTGTGAGACCCCACACACACCTGGCAGATTCCTAACGCACTTTGAGACTAAAAACACCCCTGATGTTGTACTGACAAACTGTGAGCTCCCACACACCCCGACACACTGTGAGACCCTACACACCACTGAAAGGATCCTGACACACTGTGAGATCCCCACAAACCCCTGACAGGGTCCTGACACACTGTGAGACCCCACACACACCTGGCAGATTCCTAACGCACTTTGAGACTAAAAACACCCCTGATGTTGTACTGACAAACTGTGAGCTCCCACACACCCCGACACACTGTGAGACCCTACACACCACTGAAAGGATCCTGACACACTGTGAGATCCCCACAAACCCCTGACAGGGTCCTGACACACTGTGAGACCCCACACACACCTGGCAGATTCCTAACGCACTTTGAGACTAAAAACACCCCTGATGTTGTACTGACAAACTGTGAGCTCCCACACACCCCGACACACTGTGAGACCCTACACACCACTGAAAGGATCCTGACACACTGTGAGATCCCCACAAACCCCTGACAGGGTCCTGACACACTGTGAGACCCCACACACACCTGGCAGATTCCTAACGCACTTTGAGACTAAAAACACCCCTGATGTTGTACTGACAAACTGTGAGCTCCCACACACCCCGACACACTGTGAGACCCTACACACCACTGAAAGGATCCTGACACACTGTGAGATCCCCACAAACCCCTGACAGGGCCCTGACACACTGTGAGACCCCACACACACCTGACAGGCTCCTGACACACTGTGAAACCCCACACACCCCTGACAGAGTCCTGCACACTGTACAACCCCACACATACCTAACAGGGCCCTGACAAACTGTGAGACCCTACACACCCCTTACAGGGTCCTGACACACAGTGAGACCCCACGCACTCCTGACAGGGTCCTGACACACTGTGAGACCCCACACACCCCTGGCAGGGTCCTGACACCCTGTGAGACTCAAAAAACCCCTGACAGGATCCTGACATACTGTGAGACCCCAAACATTATCTGGCAGTTTCCTTACACACTGTGAGTCCAAACACACCACTGGCAGGGTCCTAACACTGTGAGACCCCAGAAACCCCTGACAGGGTCCTGACACACTGTGAGACCCAACACACACCTGGCAGATTCCTGATGCACTTTGGGACTAAAAACACCCCTGATGTTGTACTGACAAACTGTGAGCTCCCACACACCCCGACACACTGTGAGACCCTACACACCACTGAAAGGATCCTGACACACTGTGAGATCCCCACAAACCCCTGACAGGGTCCTGACACACTGTGAGACCCCACACACACCTGGCAGATTCCTAACGCACTTTGAGACTAAAAACACCCCTGATGTTGTACTGACAAACTGTGAGCTCCCACACACCCCGACACACTGTGAGACCCTACACACCACTGAAAGGATCCTGACACACTGAGAACCCCACACACCCCTGACAGGGCCCTGACACACTGTGAGACCCCAAACACGCCTGACAGGCTCCTGACACACTGTGAAACCCCACACACCCCTGACAGAGTCCTGCACACTGTACAACCCCACACATACCTAACAGGGCCCTGACAAACTGTGAGACCCTACACACCCCTTACAGGGTCCTGACACACTGTGAGACCCCACACACTCCTGACAGGGCCCTGACAAACTGTGAGACCCTACACACCCCTTACAGGGTCCTGACACACTGTGAGACCCCACACACCCCTGGCAGGGTCCTGACACCCTGTGAGACTCAAAAAACCCCTGACAGGATCCTGACATACTGTGAGACCCCAAACATTATCTGGCAGTTTCCTTACACACTGTGAGTCCAAACACACCACTGGCAGGGTCCTAACACTGTGAGACCCCACAAACCCCTGACAGGGTCCTGACACACTGTGAGACCCAACACACACCTGGCAGATTCCTGATGCACTTTGGGACTAAAAACACCCCTGATGTTGTACTGACAAACTGTGAGCTCCCACACACCCCGACACACTGTGAGACCCTACACACCACTGAAAGGATCCTGACACACTGTGAGATCCCCACAAACCCCTGACAGGGTCCTGACACACTGTGAGACCCCACACACACCTGGCAGATTCCTAACGCACTTTGAGACTAAAAACACCCCTGATGTTGTACTGACAAACTGTGAGCTCCCACACACCCCGACACACTGTGAGACCCTACACACCACTGAAAGGATCCTGACACACTGTGAGATCCCCACAAACCCCTGACAGGGTCCTGACACACTGTGAGACCCCACACACACCTGGCAGATTCCTAACGCACTTTGAGACTAAAAACACCCCTGATGTTGTACTGACAAACTGTGAGCTCCCACACACCCCGACACACTGTGAGACCCTACACACCACTGAAAGGATCCTGACACACTGTGAGATTCCCACAAACCCCTGACAGGGTCCTGACACACTGTGAGACCCCACACACACCTGGCAGATTCCTAACGCACTTTGAGACTAAAAACACCCCTGATGTTGTACTGACAAACTGTGAGCTCCCACACACCCCGACACACTGTGAGACCCTACACACCACTGAAAGGATCCTGACACACTGTGAGATCCCCACAAACCCCTGACAGGGTCCTGACACACTGTGAGACCCCACACACACCTGGCAGATTCCTAACGCACTTTGAGACTAAAAACACCCCTGATGTTGTACTGACAAACTGTGAGCTCCCACACACCCCGACACACTGTGAGACCCTACACACCACTGAAAGGATCCTGACACACTGTGAGATCCCCACAAACCCCTGACAGGGCCCTGACACACTGTGAGACCCCACACACACCTGACAGGCTCCTGACACACTGTGAAACCCCACACACCCCTGACAGAGTCCTGCACACTGTACAACCCCACACATACCTAACAGGGCCCTGACAAACTGTGAGACCCTACACACCCCTTACAGGGTCCTGACACACAGTGAGACCCCACGCACTCCTGACAGGGTCCTGACACACTGTGAGACCCCACACACCCCTGGCAGGGTCCTGACACCCTGTGAGACTCAAAAAACCCCTGACAGGATCCTGACATACTGTGAGACCCCAAACATTATCTGGCAGTTTCCTTACACACTGTGAGTCCAAACACACCACTGGCAGGGTCCTAACACTGTGAGACCCCAGAAACCCCTGACAGGGTCCTGACACACTGTGAGACCCAACACACACCTGGCAGATTCCTGATGCACTTTGGGACTAAAAACACCCCTGATGTTGTACTGACAAACTGTGAGCTCCCACACACCCCGACACACTGTGAGACCCTACACACCACTGAAAGGATCCTGACACACTGTGAGATCCCCACAAACCCCTGACAGGGTCCTGACACACTGTGAGACCCCACACACACCTGGCAGATTCCTAACGCACTTTGAGACTAAAAACACCCCTGATGTTGTACTGACAAACTGTGAGCTCCCACACACCCCGACACACTGTGAGACCCTACACACCACTGAAAGGATCCTGACACACTGAGAACCCCACACACCCCTGACAGGGCCCTGACACACTGTGAGACCCCAAACACGCCTGACAGGCTCCTGACACACTGTGAAACCCCACACACCCCTGACAGAGTCCTGCACACTGTACAACCCCACACATACCTAACAGGGCCCTGACAAACTGTGAGACCCTACACACCCCTTACAGGGTCCTGACACACTGTGAGACCCCACACACTCCTGACAGGGCCCTGACAAACTGTGAGACCCTACACACCCCTTACAGGGTCCTGACACACTGTGAGACCCCACACACCCCTGGCAGGGTCCTGACACCCTGTGAGACTCAAAAAACCCCTGACAGGATCCTGACATACTGTGAGACCCCAAACATTATCTGGCAGTTTCCTTACACACTGTGAGTCCAAACACACCACTGGCAGGGTCCTAACACTGTGAGACCCCACAAACCCCTGACAGGGTCCTGACACACTGTGAGACCCAACACACACCTGGCAGATTCCTGATGCACTTTGGGACTAAAAACACCCCTGATGTTGTACTGACAAACTGTGAGCTCCCACACACCCCGACACACTGTGAGACCCTACACACCACTGAAAGGATCCTGACACACTGTGAGATCCCCACAAACCCCTGACAGGGTCCTGACACACTGTGAGACCCCACACACACCTGGCAGATTCCTAACGCACTTTGAGACTAAAAACACCCCTGATGTTGTACTGACAAACTGTGAGCTCCCACACACCCCGACACACTGTGAGACCCTACACACCACTGAAAGGATCCTGACACACTGTGAGATCCCCACAAACCCCTGACAGGGTCCTGACACACTGTGAGACCCCACACACACCTGGCAGATTCCTAACGCACTTTGAGACTAAAAACACCCCTGATGTTGTACTGACAAACTGTGAGCTCCCACACACCCCGACACACTGTGAGACCCTACACACCACTGAAAGGATCCTGACACACTGTGAGATTCCCACAAACCCCTGACAGGGTCCTGACACACTGTGAGACCCCACACACACCTGGCAGATTCCTAACGCACTTTGAGACTAAAAACACCCCTGATGTTGTACTGACAAACTGTGAGCTCCCACACACCCCGACACACTGTGAGACCCTACACACCACTGAAAGGATCCTGACACACTGTGAGATCCCCACAAACCCCTGACAGGGTCCTGACACACTGTGAGACCCCACACACACCTGGCAGATTCCTAACGCACTTTGAGACTAAAAACACCCCTGATGTTGTACTGACAAACTGTGAGCTCCCACACACCCCGACACACTGTGAGACCCTACACACCACTGAAAGGATCCTGACACACTGTGAGATCCCCACAAACCCCTGACAGGGCCCTGACACACTGTGAGACCCCACACACACCTGACAGGCTCCTGACACACTGTGAAACCCCACACACCCCTGACAGAGTCCTGCACACTGTACAACCCCACACATACCTAACAGGGCCCTGACAAACTGTGAGACCCTACACACCCCTTACAGGGTCCTGACACACAGTGAGACCCCACGCACTCCTGACAGGGTCCTGACACACTGTGAGACCCCACACACCCCTGGCAGGGTCCTGACACCCTGTGAGACTCAAAAAACCCCTGACAGGATCCTGACATACTGTGAGACCCCAAACATTATCTGGCAGTTTCCTTACACACTGTGAGTCCAAACACACCACTGGCAGGGTCCTAACACTGTGAGACCCCAGAAACCCCTGACAGGGTCCTGACACACTGTGAGACCCAACACACACCTGGCAGATTCCTGATGCACTTTGGGACTAAAAACACCCCTGATGTTGTACTGACAAACTGTGAGCTCCCACACACCCCGACACACTGTGAGACCCTACACACCACTGAAAGGATCCTGACACACTGTGAGATCCCCACAAACCCCTGACAGGGTCCTGACACACTGTGAGACCCCACACACACCTGGCAGATTCCTAACGCACTTTGAGACTAAAAACACCCCTGATGTTGTACTGACAAACTGTGAGCTCCCACACACCCCGACACACTGTGAGACCCTACACACCACTGAAAGGATCCTGACACACTGTGAGATCCCCACAAACCCCTGACAGGGTCCTGACACACTGTGAGACCCCACACACACCTGGCAGATTCCTAACGCACTTTGAGACTAAAAACACCCCTGATGTTGTACTGACAAACTGTGAGCTCCCACACACCCCGACACACTGTGAGACCCTACACACCACTGAAAGGATCCTGACACACTGTGAGATCCCCACAAACCCCTGACAGGGTCCTGACACACTGTGAGACCCCACACACACCTGGCAGATTCCTAACTCACTTTGAGACTAAAAACACCCCTGATGTTGTACTGACAAACTGTGAGCTCCCACACACCCCGACACACTGTGAGACCCTACACACCACTGAAAGGATCCTGACACACTGAGAACCCCACACACCCCTGACAGGGCCCTGACACACTGTGAGACCCCAAACACGCCTGACAGGCTCCTGACACACTGTGAAACCCCACACACCCCTGACAGAGTCCTGCACACTGTACAACCCCACACATACCTAACAGGGCCCTGACAAACTGTGAGACCCTACACACCCCTTACAGGGTCCTGACACACTGTGAGACCCCACACACTCCTGACAGGGCCCTGACAAACTGTGAGACCCTACACACCCCTTACAGGGTCCTGACACACTGTGAGACCCCACACACCCCTGGCAGGGTCCTGACACCCTGTGAGACTCAAAAAACCCCTGACAGGATCCTGACATACTGTGAGACCCCAAACATTATCTGGCAGTTTCCTTACACACTGTGAGTCCAAACACACCACTGGCAGGGTCCTGACACACTGTGAGACCCCACACACTCCTGACAGGGTCCTGACACACTGTGAGACCCCACACACCCCTGACAGAGTCCTGAAAATCTGTGTGATCCCACACACCCCTGATGCACTGTGCGACCCTGCACATCCCTGACAGGGCCCTGATGCACTGTGAGATACCCACGCACACCTGACAGGGTCCTGACACACTGTGAAACCCCACACACCCCTGGCAGATTCCTGATGCACCTTGAGACTAAACACACCCCTGACGTGGCACTGACAAACTGTGAGCTCCCACACACCCTGACACAGTGTGAGACCCTACACACCACTGAAAGGATCCTGACACACTGTGAGATCCCCACACACACCAGACAGGGTCCTGACACACTGTGAGATCCCCACACACCCCTGACAGGGCCCTGACACACTGTGAGACCCCAAACTCACCTGACAGGCTCCTGACACGCTGTGAAACCCCACACACCCCTGACAGGGTCCTGACAAACCGTGAGACCTTACACAGCCCTGACAGAGCCCTGCACACTGTACAACCCCACACATACCTAACAGGGCCCTGACAAACTGTGAGACCCTACACACCCCTTACAGGGTCCTGACACACAGTGAGACCCCACACACTCCTGACAGGGTCCTGACACACTGTGAGACCCCACACACCCCTGGCAGAGTCCTGAAAATCTGTGTGATCCCACACACCCCTGATGCACTGTGCGACCCTACACATCCCTGACAGGGCCCTGATGCACTGTGAGATACCCACGCACACCTGACAGGGTCCTGACACACTGTGAGATCCCCACACACCCCTGACAAAGTCTGGACACACCGTGAAGCCCCACACATCCCTGACAGGTCCTGACAGACTGTGAGTCCCTACCCACCCCATACAGGGTCCTGACACACAGTGAGACCCCACACACCCGTGACAGCGTCCTGACACACTGTGAGACCCCACACACCCCTGGCAGATTCCTGATGCACCTTGAGACATCCCTGACAGGGTCCTGACAAACTGTGAGACCCCACACACCGCTGACAGGGTCCTGACAAACTGTGAGACACCACATACCCCTGACAGAATCCTGACACAATGTGAGACCCCACACACCTCTAACAGGTTCCTGACACATTGTGAGACCCCACAGACCCCTGGCAGATTCCTGACGCACTTTGAGACTAAACACACCCCTGACTTGGTCCTGACAAACGGTGAGACCCCACACAACCCAGTTGGGCTCCTGACACATTGTGAAACCCAACACATCCCTGATAGTGTCCTGACACACTGTGAGACCCCACAGACACCTGACAGGGTCCTGACACACTGTGAGACCACAAACACCCAATACAGGGTCCTGACACACTGTGACACCCCACACACCGCTCATAGGTTCCTGACACACTGTGAGGCCCCACACACACGATAGAGAGAGGTGACACACTCTAAGACCTCCACACCCACCGGATAGGGACCTGACACATTGGCAGACGCCATACACCCCTGGCAAAATCCTGAGACAGTCTGAGAACCCCCACACCCCTGGCAGGGTCTTGACACACTGTGAGATCCCCACACACCCCTGACAAGGTACTGACACACTTTGAGACCCAACACACAACTGACAGAGTCCTGACACACTGTGAAAACCCACACGCCCCTGACTGGGTCTTGTCACACTGTGAGACCCCACACATTCCTGACAGTGTCGTGACACACTGTGAGACCCCACACGCCCCTGACAAGGTATTGACACACTTTGAGACCCAACACACAACTGACAGAGTCCTGACACACTGTGAGACCCCACACATTCCTGACAGTGTCGTGACACACTGTGAGACCCCACACACACCTGACAGGGTCCTGACACACTGAGACCCCACACACCCCTGACAGGTTCCTGACACTGTGTGACCCACACACCCCTGGCAGGGTGCTGACAATCTGTGTGAACCCACACACCCCTGATGCACTCTGAGAGCCTACACACCCCTGGCAGGGTCCTGACACACAGTGAGTCCCCACACACCCCTGACGGGTCCTGACTCAGTGTGAGACCCCCACACCCCTAGCAGGGTCCTGACACACAGTGAGTCCCCACACACCCCTGATGGGTCCTGACTCAGTGTGAGACCCCCACACCCCTGACGGGTCCTGACTCAGTGTGAGACCCCCACACCCCTGGCAGGGTCCTGACACACTGTGAGACCCCACAAACCCGTGACAGTGTCCAGACACACTGTGAAACCCCAGACACCCATGCCAGGGTCCTGACCCACTGTGAGACGCCACAAACCTCTGACGGGGTCCTGACACACTGTGAGACCCCACACATCGCTGACAGGGTCCTGACACAGTGTGAGATCCCACAAACCTCTGACGGGGTCCTGACACACTGTGAGACCCCACACGTCGCTGACAGGGTCCTGACACAGTGTGAGACCCCACACAACCCAGTTGGGGTCCTGACACATTGTGAGACCCGACACACACCTGACAGGGTCCTGACACACTGTGTGATCCACACACACCTGGCAGGATGCTGATAATCTGTGTGAACCCACACACCCCTGATGCACTCTGAGACCCTACACACCCCTGGCAGAGTCCTGACACACTCTGAGAGCCAAAACACCCCTGACAAGATCCTGACACACTGTGAGACCCCAATAACCGCTGACAGGGTCTTGACACACTGTGAGACCCCACACACCCCTGGCAGGGTCCTGACACACTGTGAGACGCCACACACACATGAGAGGGAGAGAACACACTGTAACATCCCCACACGCACCGGATAGGGTCCTGACACATTGCCAGATGCCATACACCCCTGGCAAAATGCTGAGACAGTGTGAGACCCCCCACACCCCTGGCAGGGTCTTGACACACTGTGAGATCTCCACACACCCCTGACAGGGTCCGGACACACAGTGGAACCCCACACACAACTGACAGGTTCCTGACACAATGAGACACCCTACACCCCCCTGGCAGGGTTCTGACACACTGTGAGACAACAAACACCTGACAGGGTCCTGACACACTGTGAGACCCCACACACACATGAAAGGGACATACTCTAAGACCCCCACACTCACCAGATAGGGTCCTGACACACTGTGAGACCCCACACACCCCTGACAAGATCCTGACACAGTGTGAGACACCACACACCCCTGGAAGGGTTCTGACACACTGAGAGACCCACAAACACCTGATAGGGTCCTGACACACTGTGACACCCCACACACCCCTGACAGGGTCCAGACTCACTGTCAGACCCCACAAAACATAGTTAGTGTCCTGGCATACTGTGAGACCATGACCCACTCTGAGACCCCACAAACTACTGACACGGTCTTGACACACTGTGTGACTCCACAGACTACTAACAGGATCCAGACAAACTGTGAGACCCCACACAGCTCTGACAGGGTCTTGAAACACTGTGAGACCCCAAACACCCCTGACAGAGTCCTGACACACTGAGAAACCACGCACACCGCTGACAGGGTCCTGACACACTTGCAACCCAACACATACCTAACAGGGGCCTGACAAACTGTGAGACCACACATGCCCCTGACAGGCTTCTGACACGCCGTGAAGACCCACACATCCCTGACAGGTCCTGACAGACTGTGAGTCCCTACCCACCCCATACAGGGTCCTGACACACAGTGAGACCCCACACACCCCTGGCAGGTTCCTGACGCACTTTGAGACTAAACACACCCCTGACTTGGTCCTGACAAACTGTGAGCTCCCGCACATCACGAAGCACTGCAGGACCCTACACACGACTGAAAGAGTCCTGACACTCAGTGAGACCCCACACACCCCTGACAGGGTCCTGACACAGTGTGAGAACCCACACCCCTGGCAGGGTCCTGACACACTGTGAGACCCCACAAACCCGTGACAGTGTCCTGACACACTGTGAAACCCCAGACACCCATGACAGGGTCCTGATCCACCGTGAGACCCCACAAACCTCTGACGGCATACTGACAAACTGTGAGGCCCCACACATCGCTGACAGTGTCCTGACACAGTGTGAGATCCCACACACCCCGACAGGTTCCTGACACAATGTGAGACCAAAGACATCCCTGACAGGGTCCTGACAAACTGTGAGACCCCACACAGCCCAGTTGTGGTCCTGACAAATTGTGAGACCCGACACATCCCTGACAGTGTCCTGACACGTTGTGGGACCCCACAGACACCTGACAGGGTCCTGAGACACTGTGACACCCCACACACCCCTCACAGTTTCCTGACACACTGTGAGGCCCCACACTCACATGAGAGGGAGAGAACACACTCTTAAGACCCCCACACGCACCGGATAGGGTCCTGACACATTGCCAGATGCCATACACCCCTGACAAAATGCAGAGACTGTGTGAGACCCCCCCCCCACACCCCTTGCAGGGTCTTGACACACTGTGAGACCCCACACACACCTGGAGGATCCTGACACACTGTGAGACCCCACACACCCCTGGCAGGGTCCTGACGCACTGCGAGACCCCACACACCCCTGACAGGTTCCTGACACACTGTGAGACCCCACACACCCCTGGCAGGGTCCTGACGCACTGCGAGACCCCACACACCCCTGACAGGTTCCTGACACACTGTGAGACGCCACACACCGCTGACAGGATCCTGACACACTGTGAGACCCCACGCACCCCTGACAGGGTCCTCACACACTGTCAGACCCCACACACCCCGGACAGAGTCCTGACACAGTGTGAGACACCCCACACACCCATGGAGGGATCCTGAAATACTGAGATACCCCACAAACATCTGACAGGGTCCTGACACACTGTGAGACCCCACACACACCTGTCAAGATCCTGACACAGTGTGAGACCCCAGTCACCCCGACAGTTTCCTGACCCACTAGGAGATCCCACACACCCATGAGACGGAGAGGACACACTCTAAGATCCCCACAGGCACCTGATAGGGTCCTGACACATTGCACATTCCCAGACGCTATACACCCCTGGCAAAATGCTGAGACAGTGTGAGACCCCCCACACCCCTGGCAGGGTCTTGACACACTGTGAGATCCCCACACACCCCTGACAGGGTCCTAACACACTGAGATCCCCACACACCCCTGACAGGTTCCTAACACACTATGAGACCCCACACACCCCTGACGGGTCTTGACACACTCTGTGACCCACACACCCCTGGCAGGGTCCTGACTCACTGTCAGACCCCACAGAACCTATTTAGCGTCCTGACATACTGTGAGACCCCACAAGCCACTGACACAGTCCTGACACACTGTGAGACCCACACACCCCTGACAGGATTCTGACACACTGTGAGACCACACACACCCCTGACAGGCTCCTTACAAATCGTAAGACACCGCACACACACGAGATGAAGAGGACACACTCTAAAACCCCCACACGCACCGGATAGGGTCCTGACACATTGCCAGATGCCACACACCCCTGACAAAATCCTGAGACAGTATGAGACCCCACACACACCTGACAGGGTCCTGACTCCCTGTCAGACCCCGCACACAACTGACAGGGTCCTGGCACTGTGTGAGACCCCCACACACCTCTGGCAGGGTCCTGACACAGTGTGACACCCCACACACCTCTGGCAGGGTCCTGACACAGTGTGACACCCCACACACCTCTGGCAGGGTCCTGACCCACTGAGAGACCCCAAACACCCTTGACGAGATCTGACTCACTGTCAGACCCCACGGAACGTAGTTAGGGTCCTGACCTACTGTGAGACCTCATACACCCCTGACAGGGTCCTGACACACTGTGAGACCCCACACAACCATGGCAGGATCGTGACACGCTGTGAGACCCCACACTAACCTGACTGTTCCCTGACACACTGTGAAACCCCACACAACGCAGCTGTGGTGCTGACACATTGTGAGACCCCACACAGGTTCCTGACACACTGTGAGACACGCTCCCACCCCCGCCACAACAGGGTCCTGACACACTGTGAGATGCCACACACCCCTGACAGAGTGCTGACACACTGTGAGACCCCACAAACTACTGACACGGTCTTGACACACTGTGTGACTCCACACACTACTAACAGGATCCAGACAAACTGTGAGATCCCACACAGCTCTGACAGGCTCCTGACACACTGTGAGACCACACACACTGCTGACAGGGTCCTGACAAACCGTGAGACCTTACACACCCCTGACAGGGTCCAGACACACAATGAGACCCCACACACAACTGACAGGTTCCTGACACAATGTGACACCCCACACCCCCCTGGTAGGGTTCTGACACACTGTGAGACAACAAACACCTGACAGGGTCCTGACACACTGTGAGACCCCACACACACATGAAAGAGACACACTCTAAGACTCCCACACTCACCGGATAGGGTCCTGACACATTGTGACACCCCACACCCCCCGGCAGGGTTCTGACACACTGTGAGACCCCACACACACCTGACAGGGTCCTGACACACTGTGAGACCCCACACACACCTGACAGGGTCCTGACACACTGTGAGACCCCACAAACTACTGACACGGTCTTGACACACTGTGTGACTCCACACACTACTAACAGGATCCAGACAAACTGTGAGATCCCACACAGCTCTGACAGGCTCCTGACACACTGTGAGACCACACACACTGCTGACAGGGTCCTGACAAACCGTGAGACCTTACACACCCCTGACAGGGTCCAGACACACAATGAGACCCCACACACAACTGACAGGTTCCTGACACAATGTGACACCCCACACCCCCCTGGTAGGGTTCTGACACACTGTGAGACAACAAACACCTGACAGGGTCCTGACACACTGTGAGACCCCACACACACCTGACAGGGTCCGGACTCACTGACAGACCCCACAGAACATAGTTAGCGTCTTGGCATACTGTGAGACCCTGACCCACTGTGAGACCCCACAAACTACTGACACGGTCTTGACACACTGTGTGACTCCACACACTACTAACAGGATCCAGACAAACTGTGATACCTTACACACCCCTGACAGAGTCCTGACACACTGTGCAACCCAACACATACCTAACAGGGCACTGATAAACTGTGAGTCCCCACACGCCCCTGACAGGGTCCTGACACACAGTGAGACCCCACACACCGCTGACAGGGTCCTGACACACTGCGAGACCACACACACCCCTCGCAGATTCCTGACGCACTTTGAGACTAAACACACCCCTGACAGGGTCCTGACACACAGTCAGACCCCACACACCCCTGACAGGGTCGTGACACACTTTGAGACCTAACAAACCCCTTTCAGAATCCTGACACACTGTGAAACCACATACACCGCTGACAGGGTCCTGACAAACTGTGAGACGCCACACACCCCTGACAGGGTCCTGACGCACTGCGAGACGCCAGACACCCCTGACAGGGTCCTGATGCACTGCGAGGCCCCACACAACCCTGACAGGGTCTTGACACAGTTTGAGACCCAACATACCCCTTTCAGAATCCTGACATACTGTGAGATCCCCACTAATCCCTGACAGGGTCCTGACAAACTGTGAGACCTTACACACCCCTGACAGATTCCTGACACACTGTGAAACCCCACACACCCCTGACAGGGTCCTGACACACTGTGAGACCCCACACACTACTGACAGGGTCCTGACACACTGTGAGACCCCACACACCCCTGGCAGGTTCCTGACACACTGTGAGACCCCACACACTACTGACAGGGTCCTGACACTCTGTGAGACCCCACACACCCCTGGCAGATTCCTGACGCACTTTGAGAATAAACACACCTCTGACATGGTCCTAACAAACTGTGAGCTCCCACACACCCAGATGCACTGTGAGACCCTACACACCACTGAAATGGTCCTGACACTCAGCGAGACCCAACACACCCCTGACAGGATCCTGAAACACTCTGAGACCACACACACCACTGACAGGGTCCTGACACACTGTGACATCCCACACACCCCTTACAGGGTCCTGACACACTTTGAGACCCAACACACCCCTGACAGAGTCCTGACACACTATGAGAACCCCACTCATCACTGATAGGGTCCTGACACAATGTGAGACCCCAAACACGCCTGACAAGGTCCTGACACACTGTGAAAGCCCATACACCCCTGACAGGGTCCTGACAAACCGTGAGATGCCACACACTACTGACGGGGTCTTGATACACTTTGAGACCCAACTCACCCCTTTCAGAATCCAGACACACTTGTGAGATCCCCACTAATCCCGGACAGGGTCCTGACACACTGTGAGACCCCACAAACACCTGACAGGATACTGACTCACTGTCAGACCCCACAGAACATAGTTAGCGTCCTGGCATACTGTGAGACCCTGACCCACTGTGAGACCCCACAAACTACTGACACGGTCTTGGCACACTGTGTGACTCCACACACTACTAACAGGATCCAGACAAACTGTGAGACCCCACACACACCGGACAGGGTCCTGACACACTGTGAGACCCCACACACCCCCGACAGGGTCCTGACACACTGCGAGACCCCACACTCCCCTGACAAGGTCCTGACACACTGTGAGATGCCACACACCCCTGACAGGGTCCTGACACACTGTGAGACCCCACACACCCTTGACAGGGTCCTGACACGCTGTGAGACCCCACACACCCCTGATAGGTTCCTCACACACTGTCAGACCCCACACACCGCGGACAGAGTCCTGACACAGTGTGAGACCCCACACACCCATGGAGGGATCCTGAAATACTGAGATACCCCATAAACAACTGACAGGGTCCTGACGCACTGTGAGACCCCACAAACACCTGTCAAGATCCTGACACAGTGTGAGACCCTACATACCCCTAGCAGGGTCATAAGAGCATAAGACCATAAGACAAAGGAGCAGAAGTAGGCCATTCAGCCCATCGAGTCTGCTCCGCCATTTTACCATGAGCTGATCCATTTTATCCTATTTAGTCCCACTGCGCCGCCTTCTCATCATAACCTTGATGCCCTGGCTACTCAGATACCTATCAATCTCTGCCTTAAATACGCCCAATGACTTGGCCTCCACTGCTGCCCATGGCAACAAATTCCATAGATTCACCACCCTCTGACTAAAAAAATTTCTTCGCATCTCTGTTCTGAAAGGGCGCCCTTCAATCCTGAAGTCATGCCCTCTCGTACTAGATTCCCCCATCATGGGAAACAACTTTGCCACATCCACTCTGTCCATGCCTTTTAACATTCGAAATGTTTCTATGAGGTCTCCCCTCATTCTTCTAAACTCCAAGGAATACAGTCCAAGAGCGGACAAACGTTCCTCATATGTTAACCCTCTCATTCCCGGAATCATTCTCGTGAATCTTCTCTGTACCCTCTCCAACTTCAGCACATCCTTTCTTAAATAAGGAGACCAAAACTGCCCACAGTACTCCAAGTGAGGTCTCACCAGCGCCTTATAGAGCCTCAACATCACATCCCTAACACACGGTCCTGACACACTGTGAGACCCCACAAACCCATGACAGGGTCCTGACCCACTGTGAGACCCCACAAACCTCTGACAGGGTCCTGACACAGTGTGAGATCCCACACACCCCTGACAGGTTCCTGACACACTGTGAGACCAAAGACATCCCTGACAGGGTCCTGACAATCTGTGAGACCCCACACAACCAAGTTGGGGTCCTGACACATTGTGAGACCCGACACATCGCTGACAGTGTCCTGACACGCTGTGAGACCCCACAGACACCTGACAGGGTCCTGACACACTGTGTGACCACACACACACCTGACAGGGTCCTGAGACACTGTGACACCTCACATACCCCTCACAGGTTCCTGACACACTGTGAGGCCCCACACACATATGAGAGGGAGAGAACACACTCTAAGACCCCCACACGCACCGGATAGGGTCCTGACACATTGCCAGACGCCATACACCCCTGGCAAAATCCTGAGACAGTCTGAGATCCCCCACACCCCTGGCAGGGTCTTGACAAACTGTGATACGCCACACACCCCTGACAGATTTCTGACACACTGTGGAACCCCACACACCTCTAACAGATTCCTGACACACTGTGAGACCCCACTCACCCCTGACAGGATCCTGACACACTGTGAGAACCCACATACACCTGACAGGATACTCACACACTCTGAGACCACACACACACCGCTGACAGGGTCCTGACACACTGTGACATCCCACACACCCCTAACAGGGTCCTGACACACTTTGAGACCCAACACACCCCTGACAGGGTCTTGACACACTGTGAGATCCCCACACACCCCTGACAGGATCCTGACACACTTTGAGATCCAACACACCCCTGACAGGGTCTTGACACACTGTGAGATCCCCACACACCCCTGACAGGATCCTGACACACTGTGAGATCCCAACACACCCCTGACAGGGTCCGGACACACAGTGAGACCCCACACACAACTGACAGGTTCCTGACACACTGTGAGACGCCACACACCCCTGACAGATTCCTGACACACTGTGGAACCCCACACACCTCTAACAGGTTCCTGACACACTGTGAGACCCCACTCACCCCTGACAGGATCCTGACACACTGTGAGAGCCCACTCACCCCTGACAGGATCCTGACACAATGTGACATCCCACACACCCCTAACAGGGTCCTGACACACTTTGAGACCCAACACACCCGTGACAGGGTCCTGACACACTGTGAGACGCCACACACCGCTGACAGGGTCCTCACACACTTTGAGACCCCACACACCCCTAACAGGGTCCTCACACACTTTGAGACCCCCCACACCCCTAACAGGGTCCTGACACACTGTGAGAGCACACAGACACCTGACAGGGTCCTGACACACTGTAACACCCCACACACCACTCACAGGTTCCTGACACACTGTGAGGCCCCACACACACGAGAGGGAGAGAACACAGTATTTAAGACCCCCACACGCACTGGATAGGGTCCTGACACATTGCCAGACGCCACACACCCGTGACAAAATCCTGAGACAGTGTGAGATCCCCACACACCCCTGGCAGGGTCCTGACACACTGTAAGACCCCCACACACCCCTGACAAGGTACTGACACAATTTGAGACCCAACACACACCTGAAAGAGTCCTGACACATTGTGAAAACCCACACACCCCTGACAGGGTCCTGACACACTGTGAGACCCCACACACTCCTGACAGTGTCGTGACACACTGAGACCCCACACACCCCTGACAGGGTCCTGACAATCTGTGTGAACCCACACACCCTTAATGCACTCTGAGACCCTACACACCCCTGGCAGAGTCCTGACACACTGTGAGACCCCACACACACATGAGAGGGAGAGGACACACTCTAAGACCCTCACACACACCGGATAGGGTCCTGGCACATTGCCAGACGCCATACACCCCTGGCAAAATGCTGAGACTGTGAGACCCCCCCCCCCCCCACACCTGGCAGGGTCTTGACACACTGTGAGATTCCGACACTCAACTGACAGGGTCCGGACACACTGTGAGATCCCCACACACTCCTGACAGTGTTGTGACACATTGTGAGACACATTGTGAGACTCCACACACACTTGCAGGATCCTGACACACTGTGAAAACCTACACGCCCCTGAGAGGGTCCTGACACACTGTGAGACCCCACACACACCTGCAGGATCCTGACACACTGAGACTCCACACACCCCTGACAGATTCCTGATGCACTTTGAGACTAAACAAACCCCAGATATGGTCCTGACAAACTGTGAGCTCCCACACACCCCGACGCACTGTGAGACCCCACACACCCCTGACAGGTTCCTGACACCATGTGAAATCCCACACACCCCTGACAGGGTCCTGACACACTGTGAGCGCCCACACCTCCCTGACAGGGTGACGATGAGAGGGGAGGGGGAGCTATGATTCCCTGACCTGTTCCTTTCACAGAATGCCCACTATCCTTTCCTCCATCTCCAGATGCCACATCAACACTGGGGACTAAAAGTTTCTTCCACAGGAATAAATGACAGCTGTGATAGTATTGGGAGTTTGTCCAGTACGAGACAGTCGGGTGTCAGTGAACTACCAGGGTAATACTCACCTTCACAGCACAGTTAATTGTGAAATGTGATGATCTGGTGTTTATCTGGACCAGGCCTCTCTGTCCAGTCAGGGGTCTGTTTATCAAATTTACTGTTCGAGCATCCATTGAAGAATCCAATTAATGCAATAGCTTTGAGCTAACTCTTGTGTATTTAAATACTGAGTTCTGAGTTGAGGCATCTAACAGTTTGTCCACTGTCTGTTCCCATGGAAGATGTTCAACAGAAACACAAGGAGACTCTGCGGACCCAAACTGAAACACTGAGAGTGAACACGATCCTGATGAGGGAGAAGGTGAAGGTTTTCCAGCTGGTTGATCGATACGCTGAGCTCACGGTCATTTCTACTGTTCGAGATCGGAGACTGGTGGAACATGAGCTGCTGGCAAGAGGCAGAGACCACGAGGAGTGGAGAGAGGAACATCTCCGCAGAGAGCTGGAGAAACTCCGGACAGATCAGTTGTTCCAGAGCAGCTTTTCCCGGAGTAAATCCAAATCTGGGAGTTCGGCAGCAGTGGCCGGAGTCCCAGGGGTCGGGAAAACGACAATGGTACAAAAGATTGTTTATGACTGGGCCACAGGGAAAATATACCAACAATTCCAGTTTGTCTTCAGTTTCAAATTCCGAGATTTAAACAGTATTAACTGTCGAATAAACCTGAGGGAACTGATTCTGGATCAGTATCCTTACTTTGGGAATTTACTCAGAGAGGTCTGGAAGAACCCAGAGGGATTGCTGTTTATTTTCGATGGTTTGGATGAATTCAAACACAGAATCGATTTTGCTGACAGTCGGAGAAATACAGAACCCAAGCACCAGTGCCCAGATCCCGAGTGGTGGTGTGAAGTGTCTGACATTGTGTACAGTTTAATCCAGGGCAAGCTGCTCCCAGGGTGCTCAGTGCTGGTGACCACCCGTCCCACTGTGTTACATTTATTGGAAAAGGCGAAGATCGATGTCTGGGCTGAAATCCTGGGATTTGTTGGTGAGGAACGGAAGCAATATTTCATCAGGCATTTTGAAGATCAGACAGTGGCAGCAGCTGTTTTCAAACACGTGAAGGAGAACGAGATCCTGTACACCATGAGCTACAACCCCTCCTACTGCTGGATCCTCGCTCTGGCACTGGGCCCCTTCTTCACACAAAGAGTCAGGGACCCGCAGCGAGTTCCCAAGACCATCACCCAACTGTACTCCTACTATATTTACAACATCCTGAAAAACCACGGCCGTGAGATTGAGAACCCCCGTGATGTGTTACTCAGGGTTGGTCAGATGGCCTTCAGAGGAGTGTACGATAAGAAGATTGTGTTTACAGATGGAGATTTGATCAACTACAATCTGCAGCCTTCCCAGTTCCTGTCCGGGTTCCTGATGGAGCTTTTGGAGAGAGAGGATTCTGCCCGGAGCGTGGTGTACACATTCCCACACCTCACCATCCAAGAGTTTGTAGCTGCAGTCACGCAATTCCTGAATCCACATCCCGGAGATATCCTGAAATTCCTCACTGAAGCCCACAGCACGACAGATGGTCGATTTGAGGTATTTCTCCGTTTTGTTGCTGGTCTCTCCAACCCAATGACAGCTCGGGGCCTGGAGGAGTTTCTGGGCCCATTTCCTCATCAAACAACCTGCCGGGTGATTGACTGGGTGAAGGAGGAGGTTAAACGCCAGAGTGGAAACACGAGGAGTGAAGCTGGTAAAAGGAGCCTCCTGAACACATTGCACTACCTGTTTGAGTCTCAGAATCCTGGACTGGCTCAGGCCGCACTGGGATCTGTGAAAACACTTTCATTCAGTGGAATGACACTGACCCCGATTGACTGCGCGGTCCTGTCCCACGTCATCGGACTCTGTGATAGAATAAAACACCTCGACCTGGAGAAATGCCACATTCAATGTGAAGGAATCCAGCGGCTGGGACCCGGGCTGCACAAGTGCCGGGAGTTGAGGTAACTTGAATTATCTCTCACTCTGAACTGTGAAACTGTCCCATTGTGTTGTTTCACTGTGAAGGGATTTGGGTAAAACTGTAGTGAATCAGATAGTAAAGAATTGTGACAAATGCCATCCCCCTTCCTCCTGTGGGATCTCTCTACCCCATCCCTATTCCCCCTTCATCCCTGCCCCTCTCAGCCCTCTCACTCCAGGAATACGTTTCTAACCATCGGGGAATGAGACAGGATATGTGGAGCTTACAGGGTCACACCGACAGACTAAATTACTGACATTCGGTCAATACCCTGGAGCTGGGCAGTGAGGGACATTGACAGTGATGGGAACTCCGATCAGTGATTTACTGAAGGGTTTAATGTTTCCTGAAATATCCGAGTGAGAAAAATTCCCTCAGACCCGCGGTTTGAATCACTTTGTTTATCAATTTGTCTGTTTGTGTTTAGACTCGGGCGGAATAAACTGGGAGATTCAGGAGTGAAACTGGTGTCTGCGGCTCTGAGGAACCCGGAGTGTAAAATACAGACACTGGGGTAAGTACCAGACTGTGGGAGATTGTGTTTACAGTCACTGGGTGTCTGACACTGAACATTAATGTGATCAGTAATTGTGTTACTGATAAACACTGGGGATTTGTACCGTCTCCTGTCTCTCTGTGTCCTTCACACTCACTCTCTCCCATCTCCAGGCTGTGTGAGGTCGGTCTCACAGATTCTGGTGCCGAGGATCTCGTCTCCGCTCTCAGTACAAACCAATCACTGACGGAGCTGAACCTGAATTATAATAAATTGGGAGATTCAGGAGTGAAACTTGTATCTGCGGCTCTGAGGAACCCGGAGTGTAAAATACAGAAACTGGGGTAAGTACCAAACTGTGGGAGATTGTGTTTACAGTCACTGTGTGTCTGACACTGAATATTAATGTGATCAGTAATTGTGTTACTGATAAACACTGGGGATTTGTACCGTCTCCTGTCTCTCTGTGTCCTTCACCCTCACTCTCTCTCATCTCCAGGCTGGACCGTGTCGGTCTCACAGATTCTGGTGCCGAGGATCTCGTCTCCGCTCTCAGTACAAACCCATCACTGACGGTGCTGAACCTGGTATCAAACTCGCTGACAGACCGATCTGTCCCCGCTCTCCGCCGCCTCATATTGACCTTCCCGAGTCTCAAATGGATCGGGTGAGTGTCTGTGTTAATGTTCAATGTGATAAAATATCAGCAGATCCGCGGGTTTTCTGGTGATATTTGTCTGTGAGTGTTGTCCCCTGTTACTGACACTGTTGTGTAATCTGTTTATTTCATCTTTATTCTCCCATCTGTTTCAGGCTGTGGTACAATCGGTTCAGTGAGACCGGGAGGAAGGAACTGAGATCTCTGCAGGAACCCAGACCCAGACTGAGAGTGTCCGTGTGAACATCTGAATGTGTGAACATCCCCGCCCGCGGGATGGGGACATTTTGGCCGATTCCCCGCCCTCCCCTTTAACTCCCGCCCCGCCCCCCCACCTTCCCCTTACCCTTAATGACCGCGCGCCAGGTTTAATTCCCAACCGTTCTAACGGAGCTAGTTCCGTGCTCGCGCTTTGCGTCGATCTTTGCGTGCCCGTACTGACGTATTTCCGTCTCCTGTCCAGTGGCGCTGCTTCCGCCAGATGTGCGGGTTTGAGACCCCCCCCCTTCACGTGAGACCCGGGGAATTACACAGACAGGAAGAGCCCGGGGTCCGGGGCTCAGTCTGGGACACCGGTGTCCCGGGTGGGATTATCCCGGGAGAGAATCCTTTTGCTCCCTTTGCTGAGGACGGTGCATTCGGCAGTCTGGCTGATATAATGATGTTAAATTGACAAATCCCTCGGAAGTGACCCTGGATCTGTAGCGATCTCAGACACGGCCCTGAAGTGTGATTTAATAATCATCGGTTCCCCGATACAGAGTGACGGTGAGAAACGGGACTGATTATTCAACCGGTCACCCGTTGTCGCCGGTCAGTTAGTTCTGTGTGACTGTGATTGAGTCGGGAGCAGCTTATTTATTCCCGCACGTCAGCAGCTCACGCATTTAACTCCATGCTCCGTCAGACCATCCCTCTGCACATGTATCCTCCTTATCACTCGTTCCGCCTCACCTTTCTCTACTTCACACTTCGCGTTCCGGAACCGTGTAGTCCCCACCTGTCCTTTATATTTCATCTCGCTATCCTCTCTCACATTCTGGATCCCTGCCCCCTGCAGATTTAGTTTAAACCCCCCCAAGCAGCCCTAGCAAACTTTCCTGCAAGAATGTTAGTACCCCTCCAGTTCAGGTGTAAACCATCCCGTCGGAACAGATCCCACCTTCCCTGGAACAAAGCCCAATTATCTAAAACCCTGAAGCCCTCCCTCCTGCACGATCCTCTCAGCCACTATTGATCTGTATAATCCTTCTGTCCCTCGCCTCACTCACACGTGCCCCACCTCCCCCTCGTACCCCATCCCTTATTTATTATTTATTATCATTATTATTTTTCCCCATTTTTTTCTCTCCCTTTATTCTCCCTCTGTGCCTCTCACTATAGTGGGTTTCACTTCCCCCTTTCTTTCTCCCTAGGCCTCCTGTCGCATGACCCTCCCCCTCCTCCATCTCTGTATACCTTTTGCCAATTAACTGTCCAGCTCTTGGCCCCATCCCTCCCCCTCCTGTCGTCTCCTGTCATTTCAGATCTCCCCTTCCCCCTCCCACTTTCAAATCTCTGACTATCTCTTCTTTCAGTTAGTCCTGATGAAGGGTCTCGGCCCGAAACGTCGACTGTACCTCTTCCTAGAGATGCTGCCTGGCCTGCTGTGTTCACCAGCATTTTTGTGTGTGTTCCTTGGTTAATGTGGCGGCCAGGGATGGAGTGAGACACTGACTTACAATGGCCACTGTCGCACACAGAATCTATGGCGAAGGAACATACGGTGCCCGTGGATACAATCCCGGGATCGAGTGTGTTATTGATTGTAATAACAGTATTTTAATTTGTGTTTTATATCGTCTTGGGTATTGCATGTATGTTTGAATTCTAATAATTTTCTCATTGAAAAAACTAATGTGCATATGTCTCAGATATTCACACATACACATATACATGTGGGTTTTGGGGAGGAAGGGTGAGGGGTTTGGGAGGAAGAGGAGTGAGGGGATGAGGAGTGGACTGATGAGACGGTGACCGTGGCGAAGTCACTGACTCAATAGGGGACGAAAAGGGGTAAAAGTTCCTGTCACAAACTGGTGGTTTGAGACGGGGTGAGGAGGAGTGAAACGACAGGAAGGGAGTGGGAGTGGTGTGACCAGGAAGGAGGGAAACTGATGGGACGGGGAGGGAGGGGAAGTGATGGGACGGAAAGAGACGGGAAGTTACAGGACTAGGAGAGAGGGGTCTGATAGGACAGGGTGGGCAGGAACAGGATGGGGAGTGTCTAGGGAGTGACTTACTCAATAGAGCAGGAAGGGTGGGTGGTTACGATCCTTCGCAAATAAGACGAGCTGCAAGAAGAAGGGGGTGCGGACAGGGGAAAGGGGGAGCGAGGGGTCGGGACGCGGTCAGGGCTGATGGACGGAGAGTTGAGTGTCGTAACGGAGGGAGAGGGGAGATACTCACTCAACGACGGAGGGAAGGGAAATTTCCCATCGGAAAATGTTCACCACCCAGGATGTGGTGGATGGCGGGAGAAAGGACAAGGGGACAGAGAGGGGAGGGTGTCAGGAGTGACGGGGTGAGTAGTGGAGAGACTCACTGGGTAACAGAGAGAGAAGCGGCGATGAGGAGAGGCGAAAATTGGCATCGCAAAATGGCAGCCGACCATCATAAAGTGCACAACATCGAGGTGGTGGGGAGAGGAAAGCGAGGGGAGGGAGAGGAGGGGTTTGTGAGTGATGGAATGGGAAAGGGGTTGACAAGATGGTGAGTGTGAGGGAGTGACACACTTCGTGGTGGAGGAAGTGGGAGGGAGGGTCACACCCGGTCACTGAGTGTCTGTCTGCAGAAGGTTAAATGGAGAGTTGGGAGAGCTGGGGGTGGGGGGGAGGAGAGGAGGGATGAGGAGTTGAGATTGAATAAACAGGGAGGGAAGCGAGTGGGAGATGAGGACAAGGGTGTGACTATTTCTACGATGCTGGGAGAGCAGTTATCAATAGCAGCCATCACAAAATGGCCACCAGCCAGGGTGAGACGGGCGGTGATAGAGGGGACAGAGAGCGGAGTGTTTCAGGAGTGACCGGATGGCGAGGGTGGGACAGACCGACTTGTAACAAGGGAGCTTGAACTGGGGGGTACCCACGGGGAGGAATGTGACCACAGGAATATTACCCACCAACCCCCCCCCCAACTCCGTCTCCAAAATCCCGCCTTGATTTTTCTCTCAGGCCGCTCGGCCCGAATCCTTTGGGCTGTCCCGTGGAGCGGGAAACGTGTCATCACCGCGGCCCGTCAGAGGCTGGGGTGGGCGCCGGTTTGCTGGAGAAGATGGAGGCGAGATCCGGCGGTGCGGGCTGGTTAGCGTGGATCACCACCATTCTCTGTGGGTGGGGGAGAGGGAGGGATCAGATTGAGGAGGGGACGGGAGAAAGAGAAGGTGAGGAGAGGAGACGGGATCCACTACCCACTCCCTCAGCCTCCCTCTCCCTCCGTCCCCTCTCCACTCCCTCTGTCCCTCCATCTCTTCCCCCCACCTCTCTCTCTCCCCAGCCTATCCTCCTCTCCCCACCCCTTTCATTCCCTTTCTGCCCCCATCTCTCTACCTCTCCTGCTCTCTTGCTCCCTCTTGTCTCTCCCGACCCGCTTTCCATCTCCCCTCATCTCTTCTACCCACGTCCCATCCCCCGCCGCCCACCCCCCAGGTGCACAGGAAGATCCCACTCACCACCGGAGGCCGTGCGGCACAGCACTCGAGGTTCCTGCAGTTGACGATGGCCGTGAGGACAGACATCACCAGGGAGACCAGGCAGTTCACCAGCAAAATCACCGTCACCCCGCTCACAGACCTCTGCCAGAGGGAGAGAGGGAGACATGGGGTGAGAGAGGGAGAGAGAAGGGCTCGGGCCGGGGAAGACAGACAAAAGAGGGGGATGGGGGTAGGGTTGGGAGCGGGAGTGTGGAGTAGGCGGAGGTGGGAGACCCAGACTGGGGGGCGATGGGTGAGGAAGAGAGGGGGTGGGTGGGAGAGAGATGGGGAGAAAGAGGAGAGGCGGCAGGGAATAGTTGATAGCGGGAGAGTCAGACGGGGGGAGAGGGAGCGGTGGGAGACAGAGGGTAGAGGGGGGAGGGAAACGTGAGAGGCAGGAGATAGAGGTAGGACAGGGAGGGAAAGGTGGAGAACGGGGGGGGGGAGAGACGGAGAGGGGTGAACGAGGTAAAAGAGGGAGAGGGGTGGGAAATCGAGAAGAGTGAGGGACAGAGAGGGGTGAACGAGGGAGAGGGGAGAGAGGGGGTGAGAGACGGAAAGGGGGAAAGGGGGGTGAAAGACAAAGCTGAGCAGAGAGGAGATATAGAGTGTGGGAGAGTTGAGAGTGTGAGAGAGAAGAGGGGTAGTTCCGAGGGAGGGGTGAGAGGGGAAGAGATAGTGAGGGGGGGAGTGAAGAGGGAGAGATGGCCAGTAAGAAGGAGGAGGAGAAGAGCTGTTTGGGTATGGGGGTAAAGTCGGGGGAGAGGGAAGGAGCGCGTTGGGTGGGGAGAGAGGGGGAGTGTGGGAGAGGGAGATGTGTTTACAAGTGTTGGGGGGAGTGAAGAGAAATCTCTGGTAACTCCTGTCTCGGGAATGTAGCTTTCTCTTCACGGAACACACCAGGTTTTGGGTGACGGAGAGGGGGTGACAGGTTTTGGGTGACGGAGAGGGGGTGACAGTGGTGACAGGTTTAGGGTGACGGAGAGGGGGTGACAGTGGTGATGGAACACACCAGGTTTCGGGTGACGGTTCCCTGAAAGTGGGGAGACGGAGAGGGGGTGACAGGCGTGACAGGTTTTGGGTGATGGAGAGGGGGTGACAGTGGTGATGGAACACACCAGGTTTCGGGTGACGGTTCCCTGAAAGTGAGGAGACGGAGAGGGGGTGACGGGTGACAGGTTTTGGGTGACGGAGAGGGGGTGACAGGTTTTGGGTGACGGAGAGGGGGTGACAGTGGTGATGGAACACACCAGGTTTAGGGTGACGGAGAGGGGGTGACAGTGGTGACAGGTTTTGGGTGACGGAGAGGGAGTGACAGGGGTGACAGGTTTGGGTGACGGAGAGGGGGTGACAGTGGTGATGGAACACACCAGGTTTCGGGTGACGGTTCCCTGAAAGTGAGGAGACGGAGAGGGGGTGACGGGTGACAGGTTTTGGGTGACGGAGAGGGGGTGACAGGTTTTGGGTGACGGAGAGGGGGTGACAGTGGTGATGGAACACACCAGGTTTAGGGTGACGGAGAGGGGGTGACAGTGGTGACAGGTTTTGGGTGACGGAGAGGGAGTGACAGGGGTGACAGGTTTGGGTGACGGAGAGGGGGTGACGGGGTGACAGGTTTTGGGTGACGGAGAGGGGGTGACAGGGGTGACAGGTTTAGGGTGACGGAGAGGGGGTGACAGTGGTGACAGGTTTTGGGTGACGGAGAGGGGGTGACAGGGGTGACAGGTTTTGGGTGACGGAGAGGGGGTGACAGTGGTGATGGAACACACCAGGTTTCGGGTGACGGTTCCCTGAAAGTGAGGAGATGGAGAGGGGGTGACAGGCGTGACAGGTTTAGGGTGACAGAGAGGGGGTGACAGTGGTGACAGGTTTTGGGTGACGGAGAGGGGGTGACAGGGGTGACAGGTTTTGGGTGACGGAGAGGGGGTGACAGGGGTGACAGGTTTAGGGTGACGGAGAGGGGGTGACAGGTTTAGGGTGACGGAGAGGGGGTGACAGTGGTGATGGAACACACCAGGTTTCGGGTGACGGTTCCCTGAAAGTGGGGAGACGGAGAGGGGGTGACAGGCTTTGGGTGACGGAGAGGGGGTGACAGGTTTAGGGTGACGGAGAGGGGGTGACAGGTTTTGGGTGACGGAGAGGGGGTGACAGGGGTGATGGAACACACCAGGTTTCGGGTGACGGTTCCCTGAAAGTGGGGTGACGGGGAGGGGGTGACAGGTTTAGGGTGACGGAGAGGGGGTGACAGGGGTGACAGGTTTAGGGTGACGGAGAGGGGGTGACAGTGGTGATGGAACACACCAGGTTTCGGGTGACGGTTCCCTGAAAGTGGGGTGACGGAGAGGGGGTGACAGGGGTGACAGGTTTAGGGTGACGGAGAGGGGGTGACAGGGGTGACAGGTTTGGGTGACGGAGAGGGGGTGACAGTGGTGATGGAATACACCAGGTTTCGGGTGACGGTTCCCTGAAAGTGAGGAGATGGAGAGGGGGTGACGGGTGACAGGTTTTGGGTGACGGAGAGGGGATGACAGTGGTGACAGGTTTTGGGTGATGGAGAGGGGGTGACAGTGGTGACAGGTTTAGGGTGACGGAGAGGGGGTGACAGGGGTGACAGGTTTAGGGTGACGGAGAGGGGGTGACAGGTTTAGGGTGACGGAGAGGGGGTGACAGTGGTGATGGAACACACCAGGTTTCGGGTGACGGTTCCCTGAAAGTGGGGTGACGGAGAGGGGGTGACAGGTTTAGGGTGACGGAGAGGGGGTGACAGGGGTGACAGGTTTAGGGTGACGGAGAGGGGGTGACAGGGGTGACAGGTTTAGGGTGACGGAGAGGGGGTGACAGTGGTGATGGAACACACCAGGTTTCGGGTGACGGTTCCCTGAAAGTGGGGAGACGGAGAGGGGGTGACAGGCTTTGGGTGACGGAGAGGGGGTGACAGGTTTAGGGTGACGGAGAGGGGGTGACAGGTTTTGGGTGACGGAGAGGGGGTGACAGGGGTGATGGAACACACCAGGTTTCGGGTGACGGTTCCCTGAAAGTGGGGTGACGGGGAGGGGGTGACAGGTTTAGGGTGACGGAGAGGGGGTGACAGGGGTGACAGGTTTAGGGTGACGGAGAGGGGGTGACAGTGGTGATGGAACACACCAGGTTTCGGGTGACGGTTCCCTGAAAGTGGGGTGACGGAGAGGGGGTGACAGGGGTGACAGGTTTAGGGTGACGGAGAGGGGGTGACAGGGGTGACAGGTTTGGGTGACGGAGAGGGGGTGACAGTGGTGATGGAATACACCAGGTTTCGGGTGACGGTTCCCTGAAAGTGAGGAGATGGAGAGGGGGTGACGGGTGACAGGTTTTGGGTGACGGAGAGGGGATGACAGTGGTGACAGGTTTTGGGTGATGGAGAGGGGGTGACAGTGGTGACAGGTTTAGGGTGACGGAGAGGGGGTGACAGGGGTGACAGGTTTAGGGTGACGGAGAGGGGGTGACAGGGGTGACAGGTTTAGGGTGACGGAGAGGGGGTGACAGTGGTGATGGAACACACCAGGTTTCGGGTGACGGTTCCCTGAAAGTGGGGTGACGGAGAGGGGGTGACAGGTTTAGGGTGACGGAGAGGGGGTGACAGGGGTGACAGGTTTTGGGTGACGGAGAGGGGGTGACAGGTTTGGGGTGACGGAGAGGGGGTGACAGGGGTGACAGGTTTTGGGTGACGGAGAGGGGGTGACAGGTTTTGGGTGACGGAGAGGGGGTGACAGGGGTGACAGGTTTTGGGTGACGGAGAGGGGGTGACAGGGGTGACAGGTTTTGGGTGACGGAGAGGGGGTGACAGGGGTGACAGGTTTTGGGTGACGGAGAGGGGGTGACGGGTGACAGGTTTTGGGTGACGGAGAGGGGGTGACAGGGGTGACAGGTTTTGGGTGACGGAGAGGGGGTGACAGGGGTGACAGGTTTTGGGTGACGGAGAGGGGGTGACAGGGGTGACAGGTTTTGGGTGACGGAGAGGGGGTGACAGGTTTTGGGTGACGGAGAGGGGGTGACAGGGGTGACAGGTTTTGGGTGACGGAGAGGGGGTGACAGGGGTGACAGGTTTTGGGTGACGGAGAGGGGGTGACAGGGGTGACAGGTTTTGGGTGACGGAGAGGGGGTGACGGGTGACAGGTTTTGGGTGACGGAGAGGGGGTGACAGGGGTGACAGGTTTTGGGTGACGGAGAGGGGGTGACAGGGGTGACAGGTTTTGGGTGACGGAGAGGAGGTGACAGGGGTGACAGGTTTTGGGTGACGGAGAGGGGGTGACAGTGGTGATGGAACACACCAGGTTTTGGGTGACGGTTCCCTGAAAGTGGGGTGACGGAGAGGGGGTGACGGGTGACAGGTTTTGGGTGACGGAGAGGGGGTGACAGGGGTGACAGGTTTTGGGTGACGGAGAGGGGGTGACAGGGGTGACAGGTTTTGGGTGACGGAGAGGGGGTGACAGGGGTGACAGGTTTTGGGTGACGGAGAGGGGTGACAGGGGTGACAGGTTTTGGGTGACGGAGAGGGGGTGACAGGGGTGACAGGTTTTGGGTGACGGAGAGGGGGTGACAGGGGTGACAGGTTTTGGGTGACGGAGAGGGGGTGACAGGGGTGACAGGTTTTGGGTGACGGAGAGGGGGTGACGGGTGACAGGTTTTGGGTGACGGAGAGGGGGTGACAGGGGTGACAGGTTTTGGGTGACGGAGAGGGGGTGACAGGGGTGACAGGTTTTGGGTGACGGAGAGGGGGTGACAAGGGTGACAGGTTTTGGGTGACGGAGAGGGGGTGACAGTGGTGATGGAACACACCAGGTTTTGGGTGACGGTTCCCTGAAAGTGGGGTGACGGAGAGGGGGTGACGGGTGACAGGTTTTGGGTGACGGAGAGGGGGTGACAGGGGTGACAGGTTTTGGGTGACGGAGAGGGGGTGACAGGGGTGACAGGTTTTGGGTGACGGAGAGGGGGTGACAGGGGTGACAGGTTTAGGGTGACGGAGAGGGGGTGACAGGGGTGACAGGTTTTGGGTGACGGAGAGGGGTGACAGGTTTTGGGTGACGGAGAGGGGGTGACGGGTGACAGGTTTTGGGTGACGGAGAGGGGGTGACAGGGGTGACAGGTTTTGGGTGACGGAGAGGGGTGACAGGGGTGACAGGTTTTGGGTGACGGAGAGGGGGTGACAGTGGTGATGGAACACACCAGGTTTCGGGTGACGGTTCCCTGAAAGTGGGGTGACGGGGAGACGGGGCGGTGAAGGCGATGCTCGGCATCCCCGCCATCGCCGGATCGGACACCGGGAACAGGAGACCGGAGATCCCGGGGATTTACGGGGATGTCGCCGGGACTGGAGGGACTGAGTTACGGAGAGAGGTCGGGCGGGTTGGGAATTTATTCCCGGGAGTGTCGGGGTGACCTGACAGGGGTGTGTAAAACCACCAGGGGTACAGACAGGGTGAACGAACACAGACATTTCCCCAGGGTCGGGGAATCGAGATCCAGAGGGCGCAGGTTTTAGAGATTTAATAGGGGAGCCCGAGGGGAAACTTTTTCACCCAGAGGGTGGCCCGTCTGTGGAAGGAGCTGCCGGGGGAAGTGGCGGAGGGAGGGACGGGGGGGAGGGGAGGGGGGGTTCTGAGGGAGCTTGGCGTGGAGGGAGGGAGCGCTACCGGGAGGGAGGAAAGCGTCGCGGGAGAGGGGAAGGCCGAGTGGAGATCTCCGGGGGTTGAGGGGGTGTTGAGGGCTGGTTCGCCAGTGTATTGGGTGTGCGGGGCGGGGGGTGGGGTGCGGAACACTCACCATCCGGCACCCGGTGTAGCAGTACCCGATGCAGGGGAAGACCCGGACGGTCAGCGAGTACAGGATGACGGCGGGAGGGCAGGCGAGAGCGCAGATCACATTCGCGACCAGGCAGGCGATGGTCTGTCGCAGAGGGAGAGAGGGAGGGAGGGAGGGAGGGAGGGAGAGAGAGAGAGAGAGAGAGAGAGAGAGAGAGAATGGGGTGGGGAGGGACAGTGATGGGACAGAGAGAGATAACGGACGGGGGGGATGGACGGAGAGAGAGAGACTGGAAAGGAGGAGAGCAGCGAGAGGAAGGCAGGAAAACGAAAGGAAGAGCGGAGGGGAACAAGGGAGAGAGAGAGAGAAATTGGAAGGGAGAGGGGGAGAAAGGTGAAAATGGAGAGGAATGAGAGAGTGTGAATGAAGGGAGGAGGGACAGAGAGGGATAAAGCCTGAGAGAGGGGAGAGAGAGGTGGAGGGATGAGAGAGGGGATGAGAGGGGGGGAGAGGGGGATGCGATAAGGGGGGGAGGGGGATGGGATAAGGGGGGAGGGAGAGGGGGAGGGAGAGAGGGGGATGGGATAAGGGGGGACCCGGAGACCGGGAACCGTAAACCGTGAACGGTGGGGAGTGTCGAGGGACGGGGGGACTCGGGGAGAGAGGGACAAAGATCAGGAGGGAGGGGAGGGGATGGGGGGACATGGCCGGGGAAGAGAGAGGAGGGAGAGGGAGGGGAGACGGAGAGAGGGAGGGGAGGGTCGGGGTCGGGGAGAGAGGGACAGAGATCAGGAGGGAGGGGATGGGGGGACATGGCCGGGGAAGAGAGAGGAGGGAGAGGGAGGGGAGACGGAGAGAGGGAGGGGAGAGTTGGGGGTCGGGGTCGGGGAGAGAGGGACAGAGATCAGGAGGGAGGGGAGGGGATGGGGGGACATGACCGGGGAAGAGAGAGGAGGGAGAGGGAGGGGAGATGGAGAGAGGGAGGGGAGAGTTGGGGGTTGAAGTGCGAGGTCGGGGTCGGGGAGAGAGGGACAGAGATCAGGAGGGAGGGGATGGGGGGACATGGCCGGGGAAGAGAGAGGAGGGAGAGGGAGGGGAGACGGAGAGAGGGAGGGGAGAGTTGGGGGTGGAAGTGCGGGGTCGGGGTCGGGGAGAGAGGGACAGAGATCAGGAGGGGAGGGGTGGGGGGACATGGCCGGGGAAGAGAGAGGAGGGAGAGGGAGGGGAGACGGAGAGAGGGAGGGGAGAGTTGGGGGTCGGGGTCGGGGTCAGGGAGAGAGGGACAGATATCAGGAGGGAGGGGAGGGGGGGACATGGCCGGGGAAGAGGGAGGAGGGAGAGGGAGGGGAGACGGAGAGAGGGACGGGAGAGTTGGGGGTCGGGGTCGGGGAGAGAGGGACAGAGATCAGGAGGGAGGGGGAGGGGGGGCATGGCTGGGGAAGAGAGAGGAGGGAGAGGGAGGGGAGAGTTGGGGGTTGAAGTGCGGGGTCGGGGTGGGGTTGTTTTTATTGGTGGGGGCGGGGGTCGATGTTATTGTTCCCTTTTGTGCGGGAGGGGTGGGTTTTGTGGGTTGATGATCGGGATACCGTTCTTTTTGATGTAGGGGTGGGCTGGGAGTTTGATTTTTCTCTCTGATCGACTTCCATGCTCTTTCTTTGTTTCGTGGTGATGTTCATGGATACCCGCTTTAATAATAAATTAATCTTTGAACTATCCGCTCCGAGCGGAACTTCCCGCTGTCCAAACATTTTCATTCCGATTCCCATTCCTGTTCCGACCTGTCAACCCATCGCTTCCTCTTGTGCTAAGATGAGGCCACCCTCAGGGTCCAGGATCAGCACCTTATATTCCGGCTGAGTACCCCCTCCGCAACCTGATGGCATGAACATGAATAGTGGACTGCTGACTGGCACTGGAAAAGGGTCTGGCCAACAGGAATCCAGAATGAATGTTCACCATTGTCAACACATACATTGCCCCTTCATAGTGTGGGTGGGGGTCATCAATCGAATCTGCTGCTTCAGAAGTCCATTAAATCGTTCAATCAAGCCAGCTGCTTGGGGGTAATAAAGTATATGGTGGACCCAATAAATACCTTGCTCTTTCTCCCAATCCTGGATCTGTTGCCCTGTAAAGTGGGATCCATTATCTGACTGTATTTCCTCGGATGTGCCATAATGTAACAACAGGTATTCCACCCCGGAATAGTGGACTCCTGACTGGTACTAGGAAAGGGTCTGGCCAACAGGAATCCAGAATAAGCGTCCACCTTTGTCAAGACATATTTATCATTCTTATGTGGGGGCAGGGGTCCAATGTAATCAATCTGACATACTTTCGCCGGGTACGGAGCCTCTCTTAATATGGCCGAAAGGTCCACCCGGGACAGAGCGAGACTTGACTTGCTGGCAGATAGGACATTCCGACACAGTAGTCCGACAGTCATCCACCGTCAAAGGTCTCGTCCCCACTCTCGCGTCCCCTTCTCTGCGGGACGGCCGGACTGTTCGTGGGCCCATCTAACTAGAGGCACTGTAATAGCAGATACCGCAGCCAAGCCGTCTACTTGATTATTGTGGAGCGTCGTAATGTCCTCCTGGTGGGCATTCACATGATACACATAAATATCGCGCCTCCGCACCTCTTGTCATACCTGCTGCCAATATTCCTTGCCCCAGATAGGTTTATTATGAACTGCCCACTGGTGCATCTGCCAGCTCACCATACAGACAGCCATTCCATTAGCCACCGCCAACGAGTCGGTATATATCCTAATTTCCTTGGTGGGGAGGGAAGAGGGCAGGGTAACCGCCACAAGTTCCGGCAGCTGACTGGATCCGTCCTCTCCTTCTTGTATTAACTGAGAATCGTCCGAGGGTCGCAGGGCAGCGGCCTTCCACGGTTGGCCCTCTCACACCCAACGGTTCCAGCTGTCCGTAAACCAGGCACCAGCCTTTTCACCCGATGTCAATTCCTCGTACGGCCGGCCCCATCGAATGGGGGAGGGTTCGAGAGGGGGAGCCGCCTTCTCTTTCTCGGTTCCCGCTGTCATAGGTCATCTGGCTACTTGTTCCTGAAGACGGCTGACTCCTTCGGATACTTTAGCGGCCCGGTCCTGTATATACCATTTCCAATTCGATATGGATGACTGCTGTGCACGGCCCTGCCTCACCTTCGCATCTGGGGCGAGCACCCAGGACATAATAGGCAAATCAGGTCGCAACACCGTGGAGTCTGATCCCGTGATGGACTCCATTTCCACCAGGGCCCAATAACAAGCCAGGAGCTGTCGTTCTAACGGGGTATATCGTCCGGCAGCCTCCGGTATAGTGCGTGATCAGAACCCGAGGGGCACCCTCCTCCCATTCTGCAGCTGCCACAGACTCTACACGGCCACGTTATCATGAACAGACACCGTAATTCATACGGGGCCCCCGGGACCCGAGGTGAAAGGGGATGAGTCTGTTCAGCTGCCATTTTGGACTGCTCGAATGCCTCCTTTTGCTCATCTCCCCACGTGAGTTTGCTCTTCTTACGAGTGACCGCGTACAGTGGTTTCAGTAGGAGAGTCAATTCGGGAATATGTCTTCTCCAATATACCAATAACCACATAAAGCGCCGAACTTCTTGTTTATTAGCGGGAGTAGCTGTGGTTTGTATTTTATTTCGTACCTTTTCCGGTATAATCCTCTCCCCAGCATGCCAGTGGATGCCCAGAAACGTCAGGGATTGACTGGGACCTTGCACCTTATCTTCATTCACAGCCCATCCCCTCTCTCAGACACACTGTAACAGGGACCGCAGCGCCTCTGCGACACCCTCCCCGTCCGGTCCCTGTAACATGACATCATCGATGTAGTGGTGAACTCCGACGTTAGGGGGCAGTGCGCAGGTCTCCAGATCACCTGCCACTATCCCGCGGCATGAGGTCGGACTATGGACAGGTCCCTGTGGCAAACGAGTGAAGGGATATTGCCGACCGTTCCAGGTGAAAGCCAACTGCTCCTGTGATTCCTCCTCCAAGGGAATCGAACAGAAGGCGCTGGCCAGATCAATAACAGCATACATCGACCATCTGCATCATCCGAAATATCATCTACCAGCGTCACTATGTCGGGCACAGCAGAACTCAACGGGGAAGAGTATCGATTCAATTGTCGACAGTCAACAGTCATTCACCAGGACCCGTCTGGTTCCTTTACCGGCCAGAGCGGGCTATGGTACGGGGACGTGGCGGGTCGAATAACCCCAGCTTGCTTCAAGGAGGCAATAGTTTCAGTCATTTCCTTGTGACCTCCCGGGATCCGGTATTGTGGAACCGACGCTAACTGCGTCGGTGGAGGGATAATCAGGGGCTCCCATTTTGCCCTCCCGACTACACCCGCATGCTGCGGATCCCAAAACTAAAAGTCCCTAACGATGTCTTCAATTGCAGTCCCCGTAACGCATTCATTCCGAAGATGCGCTCGGTGGTTACAGCAATTAGGACAGACACAGAACGCGGGACGTTTTTGTCAATCGTTCCTCGTACCGTTACTTCCTGGGCCCTAGTAAGGGCACTACCCCCACCCCCCATCCCTTCAATATTATACTCGGGTCCCCTCCACTTATCGGGGTCTCCCGGGATCACAGTATGTTCTGCCCCAGTATCGACCAGAGCAACAGTCCGTTGATAATTTCCCTTAGCCCAATGGACATAATGGTACATAAGGCCTAGGGTCCCCCGGGTCCACAACGAATGGATCTTACATGTCGGGGGAACCCGGCCACCCCAAACGCCCCCCCCCCCCGCAGGTCCGGGAGGGTTTGGGAGGCCGTCATTTTCCGGTCTCCTCCTGTATGGCCATTTTTCACTACATCCTGCAATCCAGCTGACGATGGGTACAGTGAGAAGGCAGGAGGAGCAGGAGGGCCCACTGGCGTCTTCCCAGCTTTCATGTGCTCACGATACATAGCATACAATACACTAGTCGGCACCCCGTCAATCTTCTCCTTACTGACATCTGCTTTCAAAAGGGTAGTGAACATCTCCCCTGCGCGTCAGGGCGGGTTTCCTAGTCCCATTGGTACCATTAGTACCTCCTCCCCACCGCCAATATTCGTTAGCCGTGTGGAACGGACTTGGGGTTTAACCACCTGCAAGTCCGAAAGGTTCGCCGAGGCATTAGTCACGTCCTCCACATCCTCCTGAACTGAGGGCCCCAATAATGCAAGAGCCACACCCTGAATGGATGGGGCGGCTGACCGCACCAATCTCGTGTACATCCCTCCGGTGAATTCCTCTTGGTCGGGATCTCGACCCCGTCGCCACTGTGCGTCCCAGTCCCCAGACATCCTATTGACCAGGGCCTGTTGTCTTCAGCGGTGAATGCCTTCAGCGGCAGTCTCCCAGTCCCCCTGTACCTGTGAATCCCAATCAAGGGGGTGCCGAATACCTTCTTAACAGCATCCAACACTTGAAAAAGGAACCTATCCGCACGGGGAGATTGGCGTAACTCAGTGTTAATACGGGGATTCAAGGTTAAAGACCCTAGCCTCGCTTGTTCTTCAGGATGAAAGGTTATACTAGCCCCTCTATCATCCCACAAGGGGAGTAACCATTCCGCTAGCGACTCCCCAGACCTTTGCTTAAAACGGGCAGCCATCTCAGATAGCTCCTTATCATTATACTCGAGAGTCTGTACTCCCGGCTGCCCGGGTACAGTCTTTTGAGAAGTCATCACAGCAGGCCGAGCCTGCAATGGTTCTGGGGGAAAAGCAGTTTCCCCCTCACCAAAGGACCCATTATCATTATCATTATACCATATATCCCCATCCCAGGTATCTGGATCTCCCTTGGGTAACAACATTGATCTTATCTTCACGGCATCGGGGGTATAATTCTGGCGGCGAACCGCCTCCTGTTGTTTAATTTGCACTAGCCTACATGCCATCTGAATTCCCTTCTCCTCAGCTTCCTGCGCCCTATTCTGACTGGTCCTCACCACCTCAATCATGACTGAGCACCTCTCCTTCACAGCAATCCGTCATCCCTCAACGTATCTCTTTCTTGTTCCACCTCACGGGTCCTTTCCAACTGTTGGCGCAAGGCTGTGGCCAGCAGCCAATAGCCATCGGTATGAGAACCTTGATTTGATGGAAAATTTATTTCTCACAACAGTCTAGCCATCTTACTTCCCCATTTCTCGCCAGTATTATCTAGGCGATCATCCCAGTTTATGGGAGGTCCCAGCTTAGCAAGGGTGTTAGCAAGCGCAGCAAACCCATCAGTATTATCCGCCCACCTTCTTCTCACAGAAACATCTGACTGATGCTAAGCTGGGACACATCATCAGTGATGTTACCTGGGGTCGTCAGGTGTTTCGGGTCTTTCAACATCATACACCCTCGCCCAGGCGACCCAGCCGGGGATCCCTGTGTCCTAGCAGCAACACACGGATCTGCCCTCTTTATCCAGAGCCATCCTGACGCTTTCTCTGCTGCATCTATGGTGGTAGAAATGGCTCTCCTTCTTCTCTCTCCCGTGATTCCAAGTGCAGTGTGTACTTTGCAGAGCGACTGGCCTGCAAAGCCACGACACCCGACCTCCACGGGCCAGCACTCTGCTCTCCAGCCTCTTCTCTGCAAGTTGTTCTTCAGATCTTCATACTTGGCTCGTTTCTGCTCGTGGGCCCCCTCCATGCGTTCTTCCCGCGGCACGGTAAGCTCCAGCATAGGGACGTGCTTCAGTGAGTCAGACCACAACACAGTGTCGGGCCGCAGTGTAGTCTCTGTGATGTGGGGAGGAAACTGCAGCTGTTTTCCCAGGTCTGCTTTTAGCTCCAGTCCTGCGCAGTGAAGAGCAACCCGGTTGCTTTCTGGTGTCTGTTGGTCTTTCCCCCTCTTTGACAAAGCAGATGGTATTCTTGACCGGACTTGTTTTCTGGCAGATGTTAAGGGTGTTGCAGATTGTCTCCGCAATTGTCCGGAGGACCTGGTCATGCCGCCACCGATAACAGCCATCAGCAAGAGCTCTGGGGCAGCAGCACAGAATGTGCTCCAGCGTACCGGTCGTCTCACAGAGGGGGCAAGCTGGTCGTTCTGCAGGGCCCCAGCAGTGCAGGTTGGACGGGCTAGGAAGGACGGCAGAAACAGCCTGGATAAGGAACCTGATGCGGTGTGAATCCACCTTCCAGAGATCATTCCACGTGATCTTTCACTCCATCACCTGCTCCCATTTGGTCCAGGCTCCTTGTTGTTTCATTGCCACCGCTCTGCTGGTCCTCTCCTCCTCCACAGCTGCCCTTACTTCATTCTGGACCAGTTCTCGTCACTCTTTCCCTTGTACTTTGTCAAACTGGGGGACTTCAAGGCCTCCGAGTCTAACTCTCCCCTTGGCGACTGCCCCCACCAGCACTTTGTGACGCAGTTGCGCCTCAGCTTCTCCCACCGCAGCTTCCGTTCTCCACTCTCTTCCAGTTCTCACCACCACTCTTGCTCCGGCAACCTGTGGATCTGAAGATTCCCGAAACTGCAGCACCTCTCTTGCTCGCAAAACCTTCAACTCCTCCTCGATGGATTTCAGGAGGAGCCTCGGTTTGCAGTTATTCCCGCACAGAGCGATGCTGCTGATGTTCCTTGGTAAACCCAGCCATCTTCGCAGGAACCGGCTGACGACCCTCTCTAATTCAGCAACAGTGGGAATTGGAAACTGATAGAGAAGCAGCGGCCAGAGGATTCTGGGTCGTATACCGTGCTGGTAAATCCGTGCCTTAAACCGCCCTGGAAGGCCAGTCCTGTCAACCTCTTGCAGCCATTGTTCAAGCTCCCCACAGGTGTTCCTTATTGCTGCCTTATCTCTGAGTGTTGCATCAAACCTCTTCACAAGACTTTTAACAGGATTCTCTGTGATGGTAGGGGTTGGAATGTCCTCAATAGAGAAATTTCTCCTGTGCTCTCCCCCCTTCTCCAGCACTACAGATCCTGATTTTACAGGCTTAAAGGACATCCTTGCCCACCTCATCACCCTTTCCAGCCCCTTCAGAATCCACACAGCACCGGGCACTGACTCCGCAGTGATGGTCAGATCATCCACGAAGGCTCGTATTGGTGGTTGGCGGATCCCAGATCTTCATTTCGGACCTCGACACCCCACTGCTGATTCCCTTCTCCTCATCATACGTTCTTACCCCGACCATTGTCCAGAGCCCCAAACTCTGCCCTGTGCAGACCCCCCTCTGGTTTCTGACCCTTCTTTGTTGAAGATCCAACTAATGGTTTCCCATTCTGCTTTCAGTCTTTAGAGGACAGGGTGTTTTCAACAACCCTTTAGAAGCAGGGGAAATGACCCATAACGTGGAAATGAGCCCTGAATAAGGAGGTTAACTACCAATGTCATTCTTCCTCAGCCCAGAGATTAGAGGGGTGAAGAACATCGCAGACACAACTGCAGTCACCTCCACTTCTTCAGTCTGCAGGAAATTCAAGGGAAACCTCTTCACCCACAGAGTGGTGACTATTTGGAACTCATCCACAGGGAAAACCAGGGGTGAACAGCAGGGGTGCATTTGAAAGGACTGTCGTGGAACAGAATCACTGGCAGTGTCCAGCCGGCCTGAGTTGACTCTCTACTGTACACTAGGTGTTATAAATTCACTAAGTACTGGAGACAGTGTTTAAAATAGAACTGATTTATTTGTCACAGATCTAGTACCATTAAAGGTGAATGTGTAGAAGAAACTCCTCCCATGCCCAGTGACCAGGGTGCAGAACTGGGTGTGGTGAGCAGCAGCAATAATTGCAGAGTTCAGCACCGACAGTCACTCTCAAAATTGCATTCAGCAACATCTGGCAAGCAGCTTATTGAAACTTCCTCCCCAGTGTGAACCCGGTAGTGTGTCATAAGAGTAACATGCTGTAAGGTTTCACTGCTAACGTAATGGCCTCTCTACACTGTTTCACTGCTGAGGTTTGTCTGTAGCAGCAATGTTTAGGTTCATTATCATCATCATCAGGTGCCAAGCCCAGCTTGAGCTTTGACTGCCATGGCCCACACACTCCTGTTTCGGGTCAAGTGGATCAATTCATTGGTATTCCATTCCAATTCTCTGGCTGCTGTCTCCATCATCATTTGTCTTCCTCTTGATTTCTTCCCTTCAATCTTTCCCATAATTACCGTGCATTCTGACTCCTCTTTCCTGATCACATGTTCAATATGATGCAAAGAATATCATGGACAAAATGAATGTCTAACGAGGATGTCATGAACAGAGCAAACACAAAAAGTGAAATGTTTAGGTTACGACTAGAGATAACAGGGTTTTCAAGTGTGGAGCTATCCAATGACAGAAATATTCTTCCTTGTAAGTCTGGAAGAGAGATTTTCATGGTCTTTTGCTGGGAACAGATGAGAAGATGCAACTGGAGAGAGTGGACTGTTTTTCCATTTTTTTTGTTTACTTCACTAACCATATAGTCAAAATAAGAATTATAAAGCTCAATCGTTTTATCACATATTGTGGACTGTTTCTTATTTCAGGGTACAGTACTGATTTGTAACAGGGGACACATCACACAGCATCCACCCAAATGAGATTTCTTAACTTTGGCCGGGCTGCGGGACTATCCCCTGCTACTAGCCGAAGCGAGAGTTACATAAGGTTAGATGACTGCGTGAATCGCTTCCCACATTCACAGCAGGTGAACGGTCTCTCTCCAGTGTGAACTCAATGATGTACATTAAGTTGATTTTGCTGAGAGATTCTCTTACCAAAGTCTGAGCAAGCGATTGGCCTCTACCCAGTGTGAACTCGCTGGTGTCTCTGTAGTTGAGATGTCCAAGTCAATCCCTTCCCACACACTGAAGCCTGAATTGTACTTCTCCATCAAAGCTACGTCACAGGCTCCGCGTAGACGCATACTCGACGTGGCACGCTGGGCCGTAACATACGCCGTAGCCTAACATGCACCTTCCCAAAAATGTAACTACGTGTCACGGCGATGCAGACCGCAGGATCTGTGATTGGTCCGCTTGGTAGCAGTGCATTTCCTGTTGCTTCGACGTTGGAAAATGGACCTAATCGAGGAGAGATTAAGTGAGGAAGTCAGAAAATATGTACATTTGTACCACACTTTGTCGGCAGACTATGAAGACTTGCAAATGGCATCAAATTCGTGGAAAGAAATTTTGACAAACCGGTTTGGACGTCGTGGAATGCACAATGGAAAAACTCTGCGTTGCAGTAAATTCAATAAAAGTAACTTCTGTTCAACGTCTATTAGCTCCGACTCCAACAAGATATACTCAGCAGTCGCCATCATTTCCAGCTCAACACGAGTCAATTCAAAACAGTGGGATAGAAAGCCCAAAGCCAACTAGCATTTTGGCAGAGCGACGAAGACACACGAATGCATAAGTAGAAATGCTCACAACGGCATAGGCCACTTGCATGGGCTACTGCGTAGGCTACACTGTAGAACCTATGCAGAGGTATAACTCAGGCTTCAGCAGGTGAACGGCCTCTCCCTAGAATGAACTCGCTGGTGTGCTTGTAGGTGGGATGACCGAGTGAATCCCTTCCCACATTCTGAGCAGATGAACGGCCGCTCCCCAGTGTGAACTCGTTGGTGACTCTGTAGGTTGTATGACTGACTGAATCTCTTCCCACAGACTGAGCAGGTGAACGGCCTTTCTCCAGTGTGAACTCGCTGGTGTGTTTGTAAGTGGGATGATCGAGTGAATCCCTTCCCACAGTCTGAACAGGTGAATGGCCACTCCCCAGTGTGAACTCTCTGATGTACCTTCAGTTCAGATGACCGTGTGAATCCCTTCCCACAGTCTGAGCAGGTAAACGGCCTCTCCACAGTGTGAACTCCTTGATGTATATTCAGTTCAGATGACTGAGTGAATCCCTTCCCACAGTCTGAGCAGGTGAATGGCCTCTCACCAGTGTGAACTCCCTGATGTACCTTCAGTTGAGATGAGCAAGTGAATCCCTTCCCACAGTCTGAGCAGGTGAATGGCCGCTCCCCAGTGTGAATTGACTGGTGTCTCAGTAGGTGGGATGACCGAGTGAATCCCTTCCCACAGACTGAGCAGTTGAATGGCCTCTCCCTGGTGTGAACTGACTGGTGTCTCAATAGCTGAGATGACAATGTGAATCCCTCCGCACAGTACGAGCAGGTAAACGGCCTCTCCCCAGTGTGAACTGACCTGTGGGCTTGTAGGTGGGCTGACTGAGTGAATCCCTTCCCACAGTCTGAGCAGGTGAACAGCCTCTCTCCACTGTGAACTCGCTGATGTACCTTTAGTTTAAATGACTGAGTGAATCCCTTCCCACAGTCTGTGCAGATGAACGGCCTCTCTCCAGTGTGAACTCGCTGATGTACCTTCAGTTCAGATGACTGAGTGAATCCCTTCCCACAGACTGAGCAGGTGAACGGCCTCTCCCCAGTGTGAATTGACTGGTGTCTCAGTAGGTGGGATGACCGAGTGAATCCCTTCCCACAGACTGAGCAGTTGAATGGCCTCTCCCTGGTGTGAACTGACTGGTGTCTCAATAGCTGAGATGACAATGTGAATCCCTCCGCACAGTACGAGCAGGTAAACGGCCTCTCCCCAGTGTGAACTGACCTGTGGGCTTGTAGGTGGGCTGACTGAGTGAATCCCTTCCCACAGTCTGAGCAGGTGAACAGCCTCTCTCCACTGTGAACTCGCTGATGTACCTTTAGTTTAGATGAGCAAGTGAATCCCTTCTCGCAGTCCAAGCAGGTGAATGACCACTCCCCGGCGTGAACTCGCTGGTGAGACATTAGGGTGGATGACTAAGTGAATCCCTTCCCACAGTACGAGCAGGTGAATGGCCACTCCCCAGTGTGAACTGACCAGTGTGCTTGTAGGTGGGTGACTGAGTGAATCCCTTTGCACACACCGAGCAGGTGAACGGCCTCTCTCCAGTGTGAACTTGGTCAGATAACCAAGTGAAATTTCCCCACAAACTGAGCAAATGACTATCCTCTGCCCAATGTGAACTGACTGGTGTGTCCACAGGTGGGATGACTGACTGAATCCCTTGTCACACCAAGAAACGGTGAATGGCCTTGTCCCAGTGTGAACTTGCTGATGTACCTTCAGTTGAGATGACCGCATGAATCCACTCCCACTGTCTGAGCAGATTAATTGGATCCCGTTTAAAATTACGGGCATGCCAGTCGGTCCGATGATCCCACAGTCTGAGCAGGAAGGATGATTGAGTGATATCAAATATTAAATACCTCGACAGAGACAGCAAAACTGATGTGTTGTGTTCTAGATCCCCGTAGACAAATTCCTTGTCGTGTTTAACCTGTAAAAAGATTTACAAAATCCATCAATGGGTGTAGGACAACCTTTCAGATGAGATCACTTGAGCTGTCAAGGTGTGATCTGGCATCACTCTGTTACAGTGAGGTTCAACCCAAGTTAGAGAGAGAAATCATTTTCTAACTGGGTACAGTGCTGGTATCTGGAATGATCATCAAACTCTCTGATGCTCTTCCTGTCTCTATAAGAATGGGGCATTTCTGCCATCTCCAATCTGTGACCTGACTCAGTTTGCCTCTCTCCATTGGTATTATTCCCTGTTCCCACTGAGCTGCATGGATTCCTGGCCCCACAGTAACTGAAACACTCTCACACAATAACCGGCAGTGCATTCCACGCACCCACCACTCTCTGTGTAAAAAACTTACCCCTGACATCCCCTCGGTATCTGTTTCCAAGCACCTTAAAACTATGTCCCCTCGTGTTAGCCATTTCAGCCCTGGGAATAAACCTCTGGCTATCCACACGATCAATGCCCTCATCATCTTATACACCAAAAAAGGCTCCAAACATAAACAAGGAAATTATACATTGCTGTGGGGATTTGCCAGAAATACTGTATACAAAATTATGACGGTATAGATAGGGTAAATGCAAGCAGTTTTTTCCACTGAGGTTGGGTGGAATGACAACCAGAGGTCATGGGTAAATGGGGAAGGTGAAAATTTTACAGGAACATTTGGAAAATCTCTTTCCTGAAATGGTCATGAGAGTGTGGAATGAGATGCCAGCACAAGTGAAGAATATGAGCTCGGTTTCACTATTTAGAAGAAATTTGGATGGGAGCCTGGATGGTAGGGGTCTGAAGGCGAAAGTCCCAGTGCAGGTAGTTGCAGTAGAGACCTTAAATGTTTTTTCAGCATTGACTAGATGGGCCAAATAGCCTGTTTCTGCACTGAACATCCCCATGTTTCTATGACAGAGCAGCTGGACAAACTTGTCTGGAAGGGAAAAGGTCGGAGTGACAACGGAGCAGCAATGGCTGGAGTTTCTGGGAGCAATTCCGGAGCTGAGTGACCGATACATCCCAAAGAAGTGGAAGCATTGGAAAGACAGAAGGACACAACTGTGGCTGAAATGGGAAGCCAAACTGAAGGCAAACAAAAGAGCAAAAACTATTGGGAAGCTTTTAGAAACCAACAGAAGACGACTAAAAAAAAAAGTCAGACGAGCACGGGGGTGGAATTATGATATTGTAGTCATTAATGAGTCTTGGTAGCACCCAACAGTCTGAGGCATTTAGAGGAACAAAATATCCGGGGCCTCAATATCTCTTGAAAACCAAGGTACCCTGCACCAGTTACCTTTCAACTTTTATTTTGGCAGGCACATACAAACTAAACACCTTCAAAATTTCACTTCTGAAGGCCTCCCACTTACAAATACTCCTTTGCCAGAAAACAGCTTTCCCCAAACCACACTTGTCATATCCTTTCTGATACCATCAAAATTGACCTTTCTCCAATTTAGAATCTCAACCCATGGTCCAGACCTCTCTTTTTCCATATTTACTTTGAATCTCATGGAATTATGATCACTACTTTCTGTCACCAGCCCTGGAATATTTCCGAACAGGTTATTGCACACTTCTACGTTGGGAATTCTATGAACTGATTAAGGGCACATTTGACAAACTCTACCCCATCTAGTCCTTTTACAGTATGGGAGTCCCAGTCAAAATAGGGAAAGTTAACATCACTTACTGAATCAACCTTTGTTTCTTGGCATGGTCTACCATCTCTCTACAAATTTGTTCCTCTAAATCCCTCAGACTGTTAGGTGCAACCATGTCCCAATAATGGCTACAGTATCATAATTCCCTGTCCTGAGCTCATCTGGCTTTCCTACGATGCTTCTTGCATTGTGATATACACAGCTCAGCACATTCATCACACCATGCTCAACCATTTGATTGCTGACTCTATCTGAGGTCTGAACAACATCCGACTGGTGTCAAGAAAACAAACTCTCCCTCATTGTCACAAAAACAAAGGAGCTGATTGTGGACGACAGGAGGAATGGAGACAGGCTAACCCCTATTGACATCAATGGATCTGGGGTTGAGAGGGTGAACAGCTTTAAGTTCCTCGGAATAAACATCACCGAGGATCTCACATGGTCTGGACATACCGGCTGTGTTGTGAAAAGAGCACAACAGCATCTCTTTCACCTCAGACGGTTTTAGAAGTCTGGGATGGGGCCACAAATCCTAAGAACTTTCTACAGGGACACACAATTGAGAGCATCCTGACTGGCTGCATCACTGCCTGGTATGGGAACTGTACTTCCCTTAATCACAGGAACCTGCAGAGAGTGGTGCGGACAGCCCAGCACATCTGTAGATGTGAACTTCCCACTATTCAGGACATTTACCGAGACAGGTGTGTAAAAAGGGCCCAAAGGATATTGGGGACCCAAATCACCACAACCACAAACTGTTCCTGCTGTTACCATCCAGGAAACGGTACCACAGCAAAAGGACCAACAGGCTCCGGGACATCATCTTCCACCAGCCCATCAGACTGATTAATTCATGCTGATACAATTGCATTTCTATGTTATATTGACTGACCTATGTACAAACTATTTATTATAATTTACTATAAATTACACATTGCTGATTTAGCTGGAGACATAATGTAAAGATTTCTACTCCTCATGTATATGAAGGATATATGTAATAAAAGTCAATTCAATTCAATTCACCCTCTCCACTATCTGTTCTGTCATTCTGGCTTCCATTCCCCCTACAACTTATTTTAACCACATCATCCTCTCCCCACACTAGCACTAGCGAGCCTCACCACTAGGATATTAGTTCCCTCTTGTTCTGTTCTCCTAATGAATGAATCCCCTATCACCCCTTGACTTTCCTCTGCCAGGTAAATCCCCCCAACAGTTTCTAAAGTGGTCCACCTGTTGTTGTGTGGGATGGACACAAGAGTACTCTGCGATGGCTATTTAACCTCATTCCCCTTCCCGACTCTCACCAAGTTTCCTGTGCCCTGCACTTCAGGTGTAACTCACCTCTCTTCATGTCATATCTATCACCCCCTCCAGCTCCTGGATGATCCGGAATTCATCCGTTTCAAGTTCCAACTCCTTAAAGTGCAGGGTTACAAGCTGCAGCTGGATGCACATCTTGTAGGTGAGGGCATCAGTGACACTGGAGGTCTCCCCACCTTCCCACCAATGCCCTCCCCCCCAATTTGTAATGACCAGTGTGCACATAAATCTTGTACTGTACATTTTCTACCCAGTGTGCACAGTGAATTTTATATAGAGTGGTATTCATTTTAACAGCTATCAAATCATTGTCGATAAGAACTTTGATTTCCTCTGGGTTTGATCGAGTCCCACCTGCATTCTCACACAACCTATGTCGCAGGCCTGTAATGGGTAATGAAAGATTTTCTCACCAGAGCTTTTGCACATTGTCCATATTTGGTTTGCTTGCTAAATTACGCTTCAAAAACTCAGATTTCAAAATATCACTCCACTTCTTCCCACTTGTAAATTCTCCAGCAACTTTTGCATCACCACAATACACACAGGTGACACCAGTTTCTGTATTGTACATAAATATTTCCCCTGAACCCTCCTGAGGAATTGAGGATATATAAAGAAAATCATTTTGATCCTATGTAACCTCTGGCTGCAAGGATAACTGGGACTGTTTTGGAATTTTTGAACTGAAGTAAACTCTGTCTTCTGCGGTTAGCTAAGACAGGCTCATTACTGGTTCTCTGCAGCTTGCAGAGAGATGCACTGAGAGCTGATAACATTATACATTGTACTCTCATTAGTTGATAATATTATACATTGTACCCTCATTTGAGTAAAGGGAGGAGGACTCGCCGATTAGGACAGGAATGAACATCTCTCTGTAATTAAATCAGGGCCTTGCAAAGGGAATACCTGATAAGGGCTGGACAATATATCAATCTGTAATTAAAACCTTGATTTAGCAAACTCTCTTATCTAAGTAATTAAGTTTTGCACCAACAGACTTGGTGGGTGTACCAGTTCAAATACCATCCTCCAAAAGTAATGTATGGGGCTTACTATGTATAAATATACGGCTGTAACCTAAGTCAGTCCACTTGTCAGAAGGTGGCAGTGTTTACGTGCCTTCCCTTTGACAACTGGGTCTCAAACTCCTGCAGGAGAATGCACAATAAACTGTGGTGACGATAAGAAGCTGGTCTCCCGAGTTTTATTCAGATTCAACTTTAACATTTGGCGTCACAAACAGGATCCCAGTATACCCAAGCAGACGGGCTGAGTTAGTGTCTGGACCACTCTGGGGACTGTGGAGACTGACTGGGCGCCCAATAGGTATTTTACCTTTTGTCGCTCTCCGTTAGTTCCTTTGGAGGTACGGTCCCTCGCCTGAGACTGATCATATAACCTTGATGGGATCGGGAAAGAATCTGTCGGGAGAAATTTTACCAAATGGGCAGGAGGCAGTACTGGCTAAATTTTACAAAGTGGGCAGGAGGCAGACGTGCCGTGTAAGTTTATCAATTGATCAGGGGGTGCCAGCCGGGTGAATTTATCTGATTGTTAATTGAGCTGGAGGCTTTGTGCCAGGTAAATTACTTAGAGAACACGGGTCAACTGCAGTCGATTGACACGAGCAGGCCAGGAGCAGCCCTACACAATCTGTATGAGAGTTTTCCGGACAAGGAAAAAAGATTTGCGAATGTTGAGTGCAGGGCTGAATAAGAAATTGGGGAATAAAATGTGGCCGCTGTGGAGTGCAGAACCTGGTATATAAGCTCATGTAAACAAGCAGCCAATCTGATTTGGAGAAAGAACTGTGGAAAGAAGTGGAAATTGTTGAAAAGGGGGTGGAAGGAAAAGGTAGATGTGAAGTGGAACAGTATATGATCAGCAAGCTGGAGGGATAATGCATGTGACAAAGGGATAGAGGTATGTACTGCAGAAGGAACGCCAAAGGTTGGGAGACGCTAAAAGCGGAGCGTGAATGGGTGGATGGGCACCGAAAACGAGAGCAGGAAAAACAACATAAGCAAACCAAGGGTGGCCTAGGTAGCAGAGAAGGGCAGGAACGTCAGTCTGAAGTTCGAACTGTTTGGGAAACAAGGGATCCGGAACCCATGTCTGGCATACTGACCCTGTGTCAGGACAGTGACCGTGATGAGGAGTGGGCACCCCCCACCTTACCAAGGGCCAAGTGCACCCAGTGCTCCTGAACCCCAATCCTCCCAGTACTCAGATACGGTGGCTGCTCGGGTCAAACAGCGGCGGCAGGGAAGGGGAGGCTCTCTATGCCCTGAGATCCAGAATGGGAATACCAAGGATTATTCCGAGACAGGGAGGGAAGAATCCAATAAAACCCCAGAGTTAATGGCTCCATGAAGACGATTGCCGACCCAAATGCTGCCCAATCCACGAGCAGGAGGAGGGACAGTCCTCAGTGATTCCTGTGTATGCACCCTGGAAGCCTCAGGAAATGATAATGATCATGATTCAGCCCCAGATAGAAAAGAAAAACCTGCACAGTTTGCTCAGTATGTCCGCAGTACTATACAAATGTATAATGTGACCCGGGAAGATTCATTCGGTCTCTGCTGCATGATTCTCTCAGCTAATGAGGGGCAGAAATGGAAAGCAGAATTGAGATACCAAACCTATCAGGAGTTACAGGTGGAAAACCATAATGAGAATGAACAGACAGACCAGATTATTCAAGCCTTGGAAAGGGCTCTCCAGCAACCTGAAAACATCACTAAAGTACCTGAATGCAAACCTAAGCCTGGGGAATGGGGACCAGACTATTGGGAGCGATTTCTGGCCTGCTGCAGCACTTTCGCAGGAGACCAAGCCTTCAATGATGGAAATCCGTCCCCCCAGTTTAATGCCTTTCTGCTCCAATGCTTACCAACTAAGTTAGCCAACGTGATTAAAACAAATAATATGGATCGGCCTGACAATGATCAAAATCAAATGTGACGAGCTTTGACATATTATTGGGACCCGGCTTTCGAATTCCGATCAACCCCGAAAGGAACTAATATTAGACCTGAATATGTTCAGCGGGTAGAAGGATGCGAGCGGGCTTTATCTGGGGATCAGAAATGGGAACACAAACCTACCAAGGGACAGATAGGGACAAAAACTGTTTGGAAATTGACAAGCAAGGACGCTTCCTGCTGTGAGTACCACCCCTCAGGAAAACCCAATGAAATATTGCAAGTTGCTGCAATTCCAATTCCATTTACGGGGGCCACCACAACCACTCTCGATCAGGAAATAGTACTGGAAAAGGGATTCCAGCCATCAGACGCTACAATCACTGTGTCTGGGTTCGAAGGCACGGAACATACGTATTCATGTACCCAGCCACTGCAGGTGGAATTCCAGTGTGAGGTTTCATTTACAGTCACCACCAGTCTGGGGTGTAATCCAGCAGGGAGAGACTTGCTCAGTCCGCTGGAAGTCGAGATTCTATGCACGGACAAGGGTGTCTCCCTGGGACTAGCGAACAACCAACAGCTTCCCCAGTTTCCGACCTCTCAGTGGTGGGCACTTTATCTGGACTCCACTGCATTTGAACCCCTTCTGCCAGCAGCCAACCCTCATGTGACCCTGGGCTATGACCCTAAGGGGTGCTCAACTGAGGAAAGCTAATATTATGCACCCCTCGAGGGACAGAAGTTCCCAGGCATGGTGATTGGAGATGTTAAAGGAAGAGAGGACTGTGCATTACTGGCCGAAGTTCCGGATTTCCTTTGGCGAAAGACAGGACTGGTGGTTCCCCATACCACCGTTAGGGTTTTCCCTGGGTTCAAGCCAAAGAGCCTCGGGTTCCTTGCCTACACCCTGACGAAACAAGCCTCCAGCACCGAGGGTGAATAACAAGGCTTGGCCACCGGCCAACTCCGATACTGGAAGGAGTTGAAGGTGAAGGTAAGACATTCTTTTAATATTGACTGAACCCAAGACGTTGTACCCCATCTCTGGGCAATTTCAGGCCATGAAGTCGGCCGCACCAACTGCCCCCCTGTCCGGATCACCGTGAAAGAAGGACAGACTCTCCCACCCATTCCGCAATACCCCCTCAAGCCCGAGGCAACGTTCTATGAGGATGGAAGCTCTTTTGTGGATCCAGCAGGGAAACGATGTGATAGTGACGGACAGTGAAGTAATGGAAGCAGCTGTCTCCGCCCAGAAGGTTGAGCTGTTTGCTATAACTCGTGCCTGTATCCTAGCAACAGACTAAAGGGCAGACATTTACACAGATTCCCGTTATGCACTGACTATGGGGCTTTGGGGATTCCTGACTTCCTTTGGCCACCCCATTAGTAATGCTTCCTTTGCAGACAAGTTACTCACCGCTCCACAGTTACCTCGAGCTTTGGTTATTATTAAATATGCAACCCACACTGGGGAATCTGATGACATATTTAAGGGTAATACTAGGGCTGATGCAGCGGCCGAACAGACAGCCCTGAACCCCACACTTTTAGTAGCCTCGGGAACCCAGCAAGCTCCAATTAGACAAAATCTAAGGATGGGCATGCCAAACATGGGGGAAATACATAAGTTCCATGGGGACGCCCCTGAAGGAAAACGCAAACTGTGGTCCCAAATGGGTTGCCACCTTGAACCTCAGACCAATTTATGGGTGACCCCTGCAGGACAGGTCTGTGTTCCCTCTGTGTTCTCACCTATTCTGATAGATTATGTACATAACTGTACACACCTGGGCAAGGAGGGAATGCTTAATACATTATTACCATCTTGGCGGCACCCTGATCTCCAGAAACTAGCTGAAGAGTGAGCCACAGCATGCTCAATTTGTAAAAAGAAATGAATGCTGGAAAGGGGATGCCATGTGGTTCCAGAACTACCTCCTTGCCTAGTGGACCTTTTTCTTGTTTACAACTTGATTTTACAGAATTACCTAGAGTACACTGTTGTCAGTGTTGCTTAGTGATAGTAGATGTATTTAGCAGATGGACTGAAGCTGTTCCTACAACTAATAATACCGCTATGATCGTTGTGAAAATATTCCTGAAAGAAATAATTCCTCGCTATGGACGTTTAGAAATGATAAGCTCGGACAATTGGCCACATTTTGTTGCCAAAATAAATGAGGAAATCTATAAAGAAATTGCTATAAAACCACAGTTCCACTGCATCCATCATCCGAAAGCAGCCGGCATAGTGGAACGAGCCAATGGTACCTTGAAAGATAAGTTGGCCAAACTGACACAAGAAACTGGACTGACCTGGTTGGAGGTTTTCCCCTTGGCCCTATTCCATATGAGAATCACGCCATCAAGTAAGACGGGGTTGTCACCTGCAGAAATTATCTACGGGAAGCCGATGAGAACCCCATGGGGACCCCGACCTCGTTTGCCGCTCCTCCCTGAGAACGTACCTGCAACATTGGATATATAGACCTTGGGGGAGGAGATGGGAAAATACTTGTGCAAATTAACTAAAACTCTGCAAAGCTTGCGTTCCCAGGTACGACAGGCCTACCGAGAGGACGACCCCACCATCCAGCCTGGAGATTTTGTCCTGCTGAAGAACTGGGATGGGAAGGTGTTGGGACCGAGGTGGAAAGGACTGTACCGAGTGCCACTGACAACACCTACTGCAGTGAAGGGGGAAGGGCCGCTCCGGAGGGTACGTCGAATGGACTGTAAACACGTTACTGGCCGGACTGATAAGGACTGAAAACCGTACTGGCTAATGCTGACTTTAATGACCCGCAGGGGACCTGCCCCTGTCTCGGGAGCCCCCAGGTTCACACTTTCCTGTCCCTCTGCCACACCTACGCTAAGCAAGTGGAGCGGGGAGCACGTTGGGTATGTGCCGAAATTCCCCAGCACGGTAAGACTACGAACCCCATGTCAGTGGTGCCCCTGAATACCAGTGAAGTAAATTCAGTCATGGTGTTTTCTGGTAGCCGTAATGGTGGCATTATCAATTGCACCATATCCAGGTCTGGAAGGCCAGACACCGTGTTGTGTTGATGAAGGTGTTGCTTTGAGGGACGGAGTCGTCGGTCCCCTCCAGGCTATGGCTGGGGATACGAGTTACCTCTCCAGCAGTGGTCAGTACCACTTGTTGGTGTGACCACAGTGAGAGTGCACCCTACCAAGTGGGAGGTAGTGACTGTACCAAGAACCAAACTTATCATACCCCTGGACCAGTAAATGGAACTTACTGGGTTTGTGGAAAAACATAGAAACATAGAAAATAGGTGCAGGAGTAGGCCATTCGGCCCTTCGAGCCTGCACTGCCATTCAGTACGATCATGGCTGATCGTCCAACTCAGAGCCCTGTACCTGCCTTCCCTCCATACCCCCGATCCCTTTAGCCACAAGGGCCATATCTAACTCCCTCTTAAATATAGCCAATGTACTGGCCTCAACTGTTTCCTGTGGCAGAGAATTCCACAGATTCACCACTCTCTGTGTGAAGAAGTTTTTCCTCATCTCGGTCCTAAAAGGCTTCCCCTTTATCGTTAAACTGTGATCCCTCATTCTGGACTTCCCCAACATCGGGAACAATCTTCCTGCATTTAGCCTGTCCAATCCCTTTAAGATTTTATACGTTTCAATCAGATCCCCCCTCAATCTTCTAAATTCCAACGAGTATAAGCCTAGCCAATCCAGTCTTTCCTCATATGAAAGTCCTGCCATCCCAGGAATCAATCAGGAAAACGGGGCCTATCCCTGGCTGTCGGGAGAAAGAACAGGGCAGCGGCACGGAGCCACACCCGACCGGACAGGTCCTCCAGGGCGGGACGAGGGTTGGAGTGGTCGCTGCTGTTTGGCCGACCGTGTGTCACACTGGAGGATCCTGGATCACCCCCAATGGAATAGGCAACGAAGGCATATAACGGATTGGGGATGGTTGCCTTCCCCTCCTGTGGGGGAGCCAGAAATTCCAGGGAAATAATTAATTCAGCAGCCGCTCTGGAAGAATTGGCCAATAATACAGCTGGAGCGCTGACTGACACTCAGCACAGGTAACAGAGATATCCACTAGGATGATTACAATTCACCAAACGGTGCTACAGAACCGGATGGCCTGAGACTTTACACTGGCAGAGAAAGGAGGGACCTGGGCTTTGTCACAGAGCCCAGAGTCTGGGAACAGCTAGATGGGAGGAAGCAGATGGTGATGATGGGAGGCTGTTTATTGGAGTCCAGGCCCACGCCTCGTGGAGTTCCCCAGGGTTACACCCATTGCTACATGTCATCTAAATCAATAATCTGGTTGAGAATGCACAGGGTATGGGGAGTGAGTTTGCAACAAGTCATTTCAAACAATTATTTCTCTTTCTCTCTCCACACTCAGAACAGACCAAAAGCTACTTCAGAAGATGCAAGTTCTTCAAATGAACAAACACTGAGGGAACGTGAGTGACTTTAAAGAGCTGGGATACTGACAGTACATTACCAGACCTGGAGTGATTGCAACTGGGTCTGACAGAGGCATAACTGGTATTTCTGGGCACATTCAGTCTCACCACAACTATTCCCTACCTTACCTTGTATAGATATGTAATGTCTGAAGGACCAGTATTTGAGTAAATGAGACTCACCAAACTTGCTCCTGACTGAATTAATGGAAACCCTGAGTCAGAAGCGTTCTCTCCAGTTGGTGCTCTCAGTCCTTGGAAATAATAGTCATGGAAATAATAAATAGTAATAGAAATATAGTAATAAATAGTTAAATAGTAATATGTAAATTATGCCAGTAAATTATGAAATAAGTCCAGGACCAGCCTATCGGCTCAGGGTGTCTGATCCTCCAAGGGAGGAGTTGTAAAGTTCTGTGGAGCTCTGGAATTCATATATTTCTTGCATCTTGGTTTAGTGCTTGACATTATAAAAAGCCCTATTCATATATATACGATGTCACACCCAATTTGTGTACCTGCTCATTACATGAATGGGACAAGGAAGTTGCCCAGTACATGAAATGAGCAGGTACACACACTGGGTGTGACATACCAGGGGTGATTGATAGGTTCGTGGTCTAAGGTGGAAGGAGTCAATTTTAGAAAACGTGTCAATTTTCAATTATCTGAAACAGAAATACCACAACAGTTATTAACTTCAAACTTTCTGCATGATCACTCACAGAGCGGAACTACACGTACATGTAACGACAGCTGTAAACTTCAGGCCTTCTAACTTAGGCCACGAACTTATCAATCACCCCTCGTCCAGCTCCAGCACCTAAAAGATTGTCACTGCACCCCTGCTCCAGCCGTCAGACAGAGCCCGGGCCCGGGACTTTCCCGATCCACCGGCCCCGATTCACACAAACCCGAGATTTGTTTCCACTCACCGCCGCCCCAACAGGAGACCCGCCAACGGCAGCGGCATTCGGCACCGCGCATGCGTTTAGCAGGTGGTTCGCTGCAGCGCCACCAGTGCCCGGAGGTCCATGCAGCGCCACCAGTGGCCGGAGGTCGATGCAGCGCCACCAGTGGCCGGAGGTCGATGCAGCGCCACCAGTGGCCGAAGGTCCATGCAGCGCCACCAGTGGCCGGAGGCTGGAGCGACAACGGAGAGGTAAATCACAAACACGACAAAGTCTGCAGATGCTGAAAATCCAAAGCAACACAAACAAAATGCTGGCGGAACTCAGCAGGCCGGGCACCATCTATCGAAAAGAGTCAACAGTCGATGTTTCCAGTTGAACCCTCCTTCAGGACTGAAATGCAATGGGGGAAATATCTGAATAAAATCGGGGCGGGAGAGGAAATGTCTCGCTGGAAGGTGATAGGTGAAGCCAGGTAGGTGGGAAAGGTCAAGAGCTGAAGAAAATAGAATCTAATAGGAGACGAGAGTGGAGAACAGGAGAAAGGGATGGAGCAGTGGACCCAGAGACAAGTGATCAGCAGGTGAGAGGACGTGAAAAGTCAGAGAGGAAGAGAGGGAGTGGGAGGGAGGGGTGAGGGGGAGATTTGTTCAAAGGAAGGAGAAATCGATATTCATGCCATCGGGTTGGGGAGGGAGTATTCAGACGGAATACAAGGTGCTGATCCTGGACCCTGAGGTGGCTTCACCTTGGCACAAGAGGAGGCGATGGGTTGACGCGTCGGGACGGGAATGGGAATCGGAATGAAAATGTTTGGACACCGGGAAGTCCCGCTCGGAGCGGATAGTTCAAAGGTTAATTTACTGTCAAAGCAAATATCCGTGAACAACTGAGTTTTTGTTCTCCTCCACAGAGCCACGAAACAAAGAAAGAGCATGGAAGTCGATCAGAGAGAAAAATCAAACTCCCACCCCACCCCCCGCATAAGAAAGAACGGCATCCCGATCATCAACCCCCAAAACCCACCCCTCCCGTACAAAAGGGAACAATAACATCGACCCCCCCCACCAATAAAAACAACCCGACCCCGCACAACTGCGGAGGGTCTGGTGTCACCAGTGTCGAGGCGGCCGCATCGGGAGCAGCGGACACAACGGGCGACCCCGGAAGATTCACAGGTGAAGTGTCGCCTCACCTGGAAGGATGTTTGGACAACGGAGAGAGTTCGGCCGTCCGGCCCTTTCACTGTGACACCCCGAACTCCACATCAAATCCGTCCAAACCAATCTGGGTGAACTTTAATGACCAATAAATATAATTCCTCTCAGTGATCAGCTGTCTGAGTGATCCCCTGACTCTGAGAGGAAGGGGTGTCTATAGTCCACATTGTCAGGGTGTTGAGTTTACCAGGAGACAGAGACTGCAGGGACGAGAGGTTTTCTGTTGACTAATACACTGTGTGTGGACCCCGCTGGCAATTCTGGCGTTGTGACCCGAATCGAGACAAACACCAGGCTGCCCACTCCACCAACAACACAGCACAGCCGGACACATAACAGGGGACTTTACATCTCACAACACTGGATTCAGTGATGAAACCCGTGATTAATGTTGTTGTCCCACCGAAATCATCAGAAACGTCCATTCAGGTGTTTCTAAATACGAGCGCTCCCCCACAGGTGACGTCACACATGTGCACGCACGCGCCTGACGTCACACATGAGCTCCCCAGACCGAGATCTGCCCTCACGTGCGCCGTGTCTTACGTCACCCGCGCGCTGGAGAGCTCGAGCTTTGTCGGTTTAACGGCTGGGCTACTAATCACGTGACTAGACCCTCCCCACCGCTGTCAAGAGGATTCAGGAGCTGCGCTATTCCCATTGGTGCGAAGCGATGTCAATCACTAGTTACAACCAATAGTAGAGGCGGACCAGCTGAGAGGGCGTTACCCCGCTGAATCAACCTGGCGTCGATCTCTCCGTCAAAGCGAAACAAATCCCAAAGTAAATGTCCGGTTTCTGATTTATTTCCATTTCCCTCCGAGGGAACAAAATCTTTGACATCAGCTGTTGAGAAAATCACCTTTGTTCTGCCCCCATGTGAGATGAGGAGAGGTGAGGTACACCCCAGGTGCGGGACACGGGAAACTGGGTGAGAGTCGGGAAGGGGAATGAGGTGAAATGGCCATCGCAGAGTAATCTTGTGTCCGTCCCGCACAACAACAGGTGGACCCACTTTAGACACTGTCGGGGGGATCACTGACAGAGGAAAGTCAAAGGGGTGAGAGGGGACTAATATCCCAGTGGTCAGGCTCGCTAGTGCTAGTGTGGGGAGAGGGTGATGTGGTTCAAATAAGTTGTAGGGGGAATGGGAGCCAGAATGACAGAACAGATAGTGGGGAGGGTGAATTGACTTTATTACATACATCCTTCATATACATGAGGAGTAGAAATATTTACATTATGTCTCCGACTAAATGTGCAATGTGTAATTTATAGTCATTTATAATAAATAGTTTGTACATAGGACAGTCAATATAACATAGAAATGCAATTGTATCAGCATGAATTAATCAGTCTGATGGCCTGGTGGAAGATGATGTCCCGGAGCCTGTTGGTCCTTTTGCTGTGGTACTGTTTCCTGGATGGGAGCAGCAGGAACAGTTTGTGGTTGTGGTGACTCGGGTCCCCAATATCCTTTGGGCCCTTTTTACACACCTGTCTCTGTAAATGTCCTGAATAGTGGGAAGTTCACATCTACAGATGCGCTGGGCTGTCCGCACCACTCTCTGCAGGTTCCTGTGATTAATGGAAGTACAGTTCCCATACCAGGCAGTGATGCAGCCAGTCAGGATGCTCTCAATTGTGTCCCTGTAGAAAGTTCTTAGGATTTGGGGCCCCATCCCAAACTTCTTCAGCCGTCTGAGGTGAAAGAGGTGCTGTTGTGCTCTTTTCACAACACAGCCGGTATGTACAGACCATGTGAGATCCTCGGTGATGTTTATGCTGAGGAAACTAAAGCTGTTCACCCTCTCAACCCCAGATCCATTGATCTGAATAGAGGTTAGCCTGTCTCCATTCCTCCTGTCGTCCACAATCAGCTCCTTTGTTTTTGTGACCATGAGGGAGAGTTTGTTTTCTTGACACCAGTCAGATGTTGTTCAGACCTCAGATAGAGTCAGCAATCAAATGGTTGAGCATGGTGCGATGAATGTGCTGAGCTGTGTATATCACAATGCAAGAAGCATCGTAGGAAAGCCAGATGAGCTCAGGACAGGGAATTATGATATTGTAGCCATTACTGGGACTTGGTTGTACCCAACAGTCTGAGGGATTTAGAGAAACAAATTTGTGGAGAGATCACAGACCATGCCAAGAAACAAAGGTTGATTCAGTGAATGATTTTAACTTTCCACATATTGACTGGGACTCCCATACTGTAAAAGGACTAGATGGGGTAGAGTTTGTCAAATGTGCCCTTAATCAGTACGTAGAATTCCCGACGTAGAAGTGTGCAATGAGCTGATGATCCAGGGCTGGTGACAGAAATTAGTGATCATAATGCTATGAAATTCAAAGTAAATTTGGAAAAATAGTGGTCTGGACCATGGGTTGAGATTCTAACTTGGAGAGCGGTCAATTTTAACGGTTTCAGAAAGGATCTGACAGGTGTGGTTTAGGACAGGCTGTTTTCTGGCAAAGGAGTCCTTGGTTAAGTGGGAGGCCTTCAGAAGTGAAATTTTGATGGTGCAGAGATTGTACGTGCCTGCAAAATAAAAGTTGAAAGGTAACTGGTGCAGGGAACCTTGGTTTTCAAGAGATATTGAGGCCCCAGATATTTTGTTCCTCCAAATGTCTCAGACTGTTGGCTGCAACCAAGACTGTTAAATGACTACAATATCATAATTCCACCCCCGAGGTCATTCAACTTTTTTTTAGTCGTTTTCTGTTGGTTTCTAAAAGCTTCCCAATATTTTTTGCTCTTTTGTTTGCCCTCTCCTTGGCTTTTATCTTGGCTTTGGCTTCTCATTTCATCCACAGTTGTGTCCTCCTGCCTTTCCAATGCTTCCTCTTCTTTGGGATGTGTCGATCACTCAGCTCCCGAATTGCTCCCAGAAGCTCCAGCCATTGCTACTCCGTTGTCACTCCCAACTTTTCCCTTCCAAACAAGTTTGGCCATCTTATCTGTGATGGAAACATTGAGAAGTTCAGTAAGAAAACAGGATATTTGGCCCATCTAGTCAACACTGAAAGAAACATTTAATCTGTCTAATGAAACTACCTGCACTGGGACCATCGCCCTCCATACCCCCACCATCCAGGCTCCCAAACAAACTTCTTTTAAATGGTGAAACTGAGCTGATATTCACCACTTCTGCATTCCATACTCTCATGGCCATTTCAGTAAAGAGCTTTTCCAAATGTTTCCGATAAATTTTATCCTTCCCCACTTACCTATGACCTCTGGTTGTTATCCCACCCAACCTCAGTGGAAAAATCTGCTCTCATTTACTCTATCTATACCCTCAAAATTTAGTATACTTCTAACAAATCCTCAAAGCAATGTATAATTTCTTGTTTATGTTTGGAGCCTTTTTTGGTGTATAAGATGATGAGGGCATTGATCATGTGGATCGCCAGAGGTTTATTCCCAGGGCTGAAATGGCTAACACGAGGGGGCATAGTTTTAAGGTGTTTGTTAATAGATACCGAGGGGATGTCAGGGGTAAGTTTTTTTACAGAGAGTGGTGGGTGCGTGGAATGCACTGCTGGCTATTTGTGTGAGAGTGTTTCAGTTACTGTGGGGCCAAGAATCCATGCAGCTCAGTGGGAACAGGGAATAATACCAATGGAGAGAGTCAGACTGTGCCAGGTCACAGATTGGAGATGGCAGAAATGCCCCATTCTTAGAGAGACAGGAAGAGCATCAGAGAGTTTGATGGTCATTCCAGATACCAGCACTGTGCCCTGTTAGAAGATGATTTCTCTCGCCAACTTGGGTTGAACTTCACTGTAACAGTGTGATGCCAGATCACACCTTGACAACTGAAGTGACCTCATCTGAAAGGCTGTCCAACACCGTTTGATAGATTTTGTAAATCTTTTTTTTTACAGGTTAAAAATGACAAGGAATTTGTCTACTGGAATCTCGAACACAACACGCCAGTTTTGCTGTCTCTGTCCAGATATTTAAGAAGTGGAGCAAGGGATTCACTCGATCATCCTTCCTGCTCAGACTGTGGGGAGGAATTCTCTCGATCATCAGACCGACTGGCATTCCCATCATTTTACACAGGGGGGAACCCATTCACCTGATCAGACAGAGGGAATGGATTCAGCCTGTCTTCTGAACTGAAGGTACATTAGCAAGTTCACACTGGACGAGGCCATTCACCTGTTGCATGTGTGAGAAGGGATCAGTCGGTCTTTCCACCTGTGGACACACCAGTCAGTTCACACTGGGCGGAGGCTGGTCAGCTGCTGAATTTGTGGGGAAGAATTCACTTGATCATCTGACCTAATGGCTCACCAGTCATTTCATACTGGGAAGTGGCCATTCACCTGCTCAGACTGTGGGAAGGGATTCAATCGGTCATCCCAACTGAAGGTACATCAGCGAATTCACACTGGAGAGAGGCCGTTCACCTGCTCAGACTGTGGGAAGGGATTCACTTGCTCATCTAAACTGAAGTTACATCAACGAGTTCACACTGGAGAGAGGCCGTTCACCTGCTCAGACTGTGGGAAGGGATTCACTTGCTCATCCCCACTGAAGGTACATCAGCGAGTTCACACCGGGGAGAAGCCATTCACCTGCTCGGACTGCGGGAAGGGATTCACTTGCTCATCTAAACTGAAGTTACATCAACGAGTTCACACTGGGGAGAGGCCCTTCACCTGCTCAGACTGTGGGAAGGGATTCACTTTGTCATCTCAGCTACTGGGACACCAGTCAGTTCACACTGGGGAGTGGCCATTCAACTGCCCAGTCTGTGGGAAGGGATGCACTTGCTCATCTAAACTGAAGGTACATCAGCGAGTTCACACCGGGGAGAGGCCATTCACCTGCTCAGACTGTGGGAAGGGATTCATTCGGTCATCTCACCTGCAATCACACCGGTCAGTTCACACTGGGGTGTGGCCATTCACCTGCTCAGTGTGTGGTAAGGGATTCACTCAGTCATCTCTGCTGCAGAGACACCAGCGAGTTCACACTGGTTAGAGGCTGATCGGCTGCTCAGACTTTGGGAAGAGATTCTCTCAGCCAAATCAACCAAATTTGCATCATTGAGTTCACACTGGGGAGAGGCTGTTCACCTGCTGTGAATGTGGGAAAGGATTCATTCAGTTATCTATCCTTATGACACACTACCAGGTTCACACTGGGGAGAGGCTGTTCACCTGCTGTGAATGTGGAAGCGATTCACTCAGTCATCTTGCCGAATGTAACTCTCGCTTCAGCTAGCAGCTTAATATAGGGGGTGATAGCCCCCCAGCCCAGCCAAGCTTAAGAAATCTCGTTTGGGTGGATGCTGTGCGATGTCTCCCCTGTTACAAATCAGTACCCTGAAATAACAAACAGTACACAATATGTGATTAAACGATTGAGCTTTATAATTCTGACTTTGACTATAGGGTTGGTAAAGAAAACAAAAAAAAAGAGCCCACTCTCTCTATTCGCGTCGTCTCATCTCTCCCCAGCAAAAGACCATGAAAATCTCTCTTCCAGGCTCACAAGAGAGAACATTTCTGTCACTGGATAGCCCTGCACTCCAAAACCCTGTTATCTCCAGTCATAACCTAAACATTTCTGCTGCAGAGAAACCGTGATGTTACTATTGTGTCCACTCTTTTTCTGAAAGTTTATTTAAGTAATCTTGTAAATTGTCTGGCAGCCTTTTTGTTTTCTGTTTTTGATTTGTTTTGTCCGTGCTCCACTTGGTACTGTATTTCCTTGGTATTGTTTTATCTTCAATACATTTTGTCTTTGTAAAATTGAAAATTGTTAATAAAGTAATTTTAAAAAAAAGATCCCGGTGTGAGGTGCTCCACTGGTCGAGGTACATGTGTGTGGTGGGAATGGTTATATCTATTGAGGGAGTTGTTCCTGCTTGTTTATCCTGTAATATTATATCCGGATGGTTATTATGGATTATACTATCTGAAATAATGTATTGATTATCATATACTTTGTGAGATTTTGACTCTAAAACTGGATCAGGCTCAAATATATTTTGCCTTAATGAAGTGATGAAGGTCATTCATAAGTTTGTATTTTAAAGCAAGATTCTGGTGAATGATATTTGCCACTTGATTGTAATCAAATTGAGTTCAACTGCTGCAGGATCCTGGAATGTGTTGGATTGTGTCTGATTTCCCTCGATATTCCCCGCATTTATTGCCTTGTTTGTTTGTATTGTACAACGTTTGCAAGTAGTTTTGATTTTTTTCTTATTTTTCTTAACCACCTTGGCCTGTATTTCTGCAAGGAACCCCTCTGTTTCTGGGAAGAGATCTCCAACTCTCAGTCAGGTGCTCGATGCTTCCTTGCCAACAACTGGTCTGCTCAGATCGTTGGGATGTCTCCCATGGAGGGTCGTACTCATTCCACTGGTTAATATTTTCTTCCATAGTGATGATTTATTTTTCTGAGTTAGCCTCTCATTTAAGTTTCTGGTCTGTATTTCTTCTCACAATTGCATATATACACACAGACTGTTAAGTCCGGTTCAGTTTTCGTGAAAATATATACTCCGAAGTTTTATCTGACTGTTGTGTGATTTTTTTTTCAAGTGTGTTATTTCTCTTCCTCCATCTGTCCAAGGTAGTGTTAATCTAAGTGGGTTTGAGTGTAAATAGTCTTTTCTAAAGTTGTCATTTCAGTTCTTATTTATCTTTGTAAATTTTACTGATTGAAATATTTTCATTAAAAAAAGTCAATGTCGGTATTGATGAAAGTGTTTATTGCCTTTGTTGTATTTGTTAACAATTGAGCTCTGTTTGGCAGGTTTTTTTTAAGCCTTGACTAAATTTTGTCAAAGGTTTTCCCTATTTCACACTACTTTCTATTGTCTTTGTTTGTTGATATTCCAAATACGTGGGTATCAAGAGTCCCGATGAAGCATCTTGGCCCGAAATGTTGATTCCCATCCATAGATGCTGCCTGACATACTGAGCTCCTCCAGCACTTTGTGTGTATTTCTCTAGATTTCTAGCATCTGCAGGTCCTCTTGTTTCCCAGATACTTACATGTTTCTTGAAAGAACAAGCTGGTAGTGGGGTTGTGTGGCTCTGTTGGTAAAATACTAAATAAGATCATTCGAAAGACGTGGCATAGGGTTGGAAGGTGTAGAATCTCTGTGGGTGGATTAAGGAACAGCAAATGTAAAAAAAAATCCCTGATGGGAATTGTATAGAGACCTCCAAACAGTAGTATGTTTTCCACAAATTACAATGGGAGATAGAAAATGCATGCCAGAAGGGCAATGTTACATGGGGGATTATCATGCAGGTGATTAGGAAAATGAGGATGGTATTGGTCTCAAGAGGAGGAATTCCTAGAATACCAACAAGATGCTTTTTTAGAGCAGCTCATGGTTGAGCCCTCTTGGGGATCAGCTATTCTGGATTGGGTGCTGTAATGAATTAATTAGGTCACTTAAGTTCAAAGAACCCTTCAGGGCAAGTGATCTTGATATGATAAAATTCATCCTGACATTAGAGAAGGAGAGGCTTGTTACATACCCCGTGACGGGTTAAATGAACCAGCAGCAATAGAGCACACCTGGAGTCTGTTTTTAATGTTAAAAACCACTATTTATTAGTAACTACTTAATATAGTAACTTAAACCAGGCAAATCAAAAGTTAGCAATGTTATGTAAGGAAGTTCAGTTCAATCCTCAGGTTAATTGATGAGAGATGTTTGTGTAACATCTGTGCCCCAATTTACCCCCGTTCGTCTAGGGTGAACAGCCGTCGCCCTGCCACGAGTGCAATACTTCGGTGTAAATACGGTGTAACGCTCCCAACACAAATATCAGACAATACACCAGAGGCGAGTAAGTAATTACAACTTGTTATTTCTTAGTGATGGGTTAGTAGAAACACATAACCTAAAGGCACCAAAGCAGTAAGTTTATCAGTCTGTGCACATAATGTTTTAATACGTTGGAGCTCACACCTCCGGTTCCATCCACAACGACCCTCCGAGCCCTTGGCCACCGTCCGAACCGCCGACTTCCAGTATCCGTCACCCTGGAACCGCTGTCCGCTCCTCACACGTCTGGCCTCCTCGCTCACCTCCCGAAAAAGATGGTGAACTCCCACTCAGCTCAGACATACAAGATAGCATAACAATTCTCCATTGATTAGTTCCACCCGTATCGGCAGGAGGAGGAGAAGATGGCAGCATGACGCAGTGTGCAGCGGCCACTCCGGTGGTGATACCTGTAATCTGTCAAGTAGGGTGCTGTGCACAATCCTGATTTGATGGAGACAGATGTGAGAGCTCGGAGGAACATCTGGAGAAACTTCCGAAATGCCTTCTTCACTGCCGCTTCTACTGTGTGATCCAGAATCTCCGGAGGAGAAGGCCCGGAATCCTCAGCTTTGCTTGTTGCTCGGTGGCCGGGGTGGGGTCGAAGCGCTCGGCAGAGGATGGTGCTCGGAGAGGCTGTATCGGAGGAACTGGTCGGAGTCTCGAAGTTTTCGGACGGACTCAGAGTCGGCTGTGGTCGGTTGCTTCCAATGCATCGGCTGTTGTCGGCACCTGGAGGTTTACGGCAGGGAGAGTTTCTCCCTTTTGCTGCCTGCTATCCGGTGTTGATCGGAACTTAGAGACTTTTTTTTACCGTGCCCATGGTCTGCTCTTTATCAAATTATGGTATTGCTTTGCACTGCTGTAACTATATGTTATAACTATGTGGTCTTGCCAGTGTTAGTCTTTGGTTTGTCCTGTTTTTTTTTTGTGATATCACTCTGGAGGAACATTGTATCATTTCTTAATGCATTCATTTCTAAATGACAATAAACGAGGATTGAGTGTCCTCATAATCTAAATAATCTAACTCAAATATTTCGGCTACAGAAACCCATGACAGCATTAAGTAACATTACAGAGAAGCCATTCTGTTAGCCTGAACAGCTAACACCACAGTTAATGGTAATGAGAGCCTACATTCTCCCCCCACAGAATTCAGTCATGTCCTCATGACACTCAGATAATTTGCCAACCCTTCCTGCAAAACACAGAGCCCAACCCAAGTGCAGAGAGCAGTGACATAACTCCCCGAAACAGTGGAGATCACACCCTGTTCCCTGGGCGTATCAAGGCCAACCTATGTGGGGGGTCCTTACTTCTGTGTGATCTGTGTACTCCCTCCTCGAACTCCTCCACCTCCGACATTACAGGAGACTCATGGAAACTATGAGGCGAACCCTCCTGCGAGCGGTCACCCAAACCCCTCTGCACCTCGGAACCCTCTATCTCTCACTCGGGCCCCACATCATCCTCTCCAATGCCCTGTGGTACCCCTGACGGCCCATCAGTAGCCACCCTTACTCCATCTAACCCAGTGGGGGAAGGGCCAGGAGCCTCCCCCTCAATCACGGGGGCCTCAGCGAACAGCCACATGCACCAGTTGTCCGAGTCATCATCCCCCTCTGAGCGGGCCCGTCTCTCCCGGTGTGGGCTCTTCCTCCATCCCACGTGGACGCAGAGTCCCAGTACTGGGTGCAGCCGGCACCTGGGGCTCCCGTTCCACCTGTACATCTCACCCCAGGGGCGACAGATGATTCCGATGGAGAATCTTGACCGGCCCCTTCCCATCCTCGGGCTGCACTTGGAAAACGGTAAGTCGGGCAACTGACTCTCCACCAGATAGGGTGTGCCCGACCAGCGATCAGCCAACCTGTGCTTCCCAGGAAATCCCAAATTCCTTACGAGGACTCAGTCTGCCGGCAGGAGTTGGGAGAACTTCACTTTCTGGTCACACCTCTTCTTATTTCTCCGATTCTTCTTGGCAGCCGCCTCCCCAGCCAGCTCATAAGCCCTTGCAGCTCCTTCTTCATATCAGACACATACTTCAAGTGAGGCTTCGGCGAAACTTCACCTGCGGCAGTCCCGAGACAGAGGTCAATGGTACCGAGAGCCCTACCTTTGTAACCCAAAGGTGAATGTCGAGAGAAGGCAATTACATTGTTTTCCTCGATGATAAACAGGATAAAAATAGCTGCAGGTTTTATCTCTGTCGTTCCCAGATCCACACACGAAGTATCTCCTACAGTGATCTTCACGGAATATCCTTTTGACACGAGTGGTTACCACAATACCACGCCCGAATTCAGCTACAGGTCATCCCAAAGTGGTGACCACAGGACACTCAACCAGAATCCACGTATGGATTATCACCAAAAGATAGCTGATCACAGGGGTAGCGTGTTCAGGGGGAACTACCACCCAGGCAAGGGTAACACACACAGGTAGATTCCACAGGGTTGCCCCAGTCACACAACGTGATAGCCACTTGTCCAGTTCCACGACATACGAAGTAACTCCAACAGTGATTTGCCACAGGGGTACCGTCTTCCACTGAACTACCACACCCAGGTAAGGGTAAAACAGAAGTGGTATTCACAAACTTTATTCCCCTAACCAGAAACACCCACTCCAGTGGATCAAACTATGTGACAATCACACATTCGTATTCACTGGAATCAATAACCAAACCCACCCTTGTGGGCTGTTGGGAGAGTCCAAACAGTGACCCTTTGTCACTCTGTTCTTTGTTTCAAACCTTCCTCTCCCCTTCTCTGCAACGGCTTCCACCCGCTGCCACTGTGTGCCTGCTTGTGAGAGTCACTTATCAATACCCTGGATCGATACTCAACCCAAATTTCAAACAAATCATTTGTTCCATTCCCCAAGACCTTTTGTTCCATATGTTCCCATGACAACATCCGCAGATGGTCTCCCCTGGTCAAAATAACACTCCACTTTGTTTTGAGAAGTCTCCAAGGCTTGTCTCTCAAAACCACAAACTTAGACCATAAGACCATAAGACAAAGGAGCAGAAGTGGGCCATTCGGCCCATCGAGTCTGCTCCGCCATTTTATCACGAGCTGATCCATTTTCTCCTATTTAGTCCCACTCCCCTGCCTTCTCACCATAACCTTTGATGCCCTGGCTACTCAGATACCTATCAATCTCTGCCTTAAATACACCCAATGACTTGGCCTCCACTGCTGCCCGTGGCAACAAATTCCATAGATTCACCACCCTCTGACTAAAACAATTTCTTCGCATTTCTGTTCTGAAAGGGCGCCCTTCAATCCTTAAGCCATGCCCTCTCGTACTAGACTCCCCCATCATGGGAAACAACTTGTTTATTTTCAAATTCCAAAAACATGATTTAGCAGACTAACATGCACTTTCTCATCAAACTACTGTTCCCTCAGCAAGGTCAAAGGTCCTGAAACCAATCCAGACTTCACAAAAGGACTGAATTCCTTTCCAACCAAATCAGACATTTCAGGTTTTAACTGAGCTTCAACACAATGCTCAGCATCCTGCGGATTTACAGATGCTTCAACAACCTGAACCCAGGCAACTGGGACTGCCTCCTGTTCCAGGCTTTCATCACTAGTCCCAGCTTCCACTTCTAGTTTACCCTGGTCATCCCAGCTACTCTCTTGGAAGCTCTCACCCGAGGTAAACTTAACCTTGTGGGTCAAAACAAGCTCATCTGCTAATCTAGCAGCCTCCTGCAAAATGGCAACATCCTTTTCATCCAGGTACGTCTTCATCTCATCAGGGTCGCACCTTTTAAATTCTTCGATCAAAACCAACTCTTTCAAGTTGTGAACATCCCCATTTACCCCATCGGAGGTACACCAACGACTGAAGTACACAAACTTCTCACTGGCAAATTCCACATACGTTTGGTTCCCAGATTTCCTCAAATCTCTAAACTTTTGTCTGTAAGCCTCCAGAACCAACTCATAAGGCTTGAGCACAGCCTCTTTCACTGAGTCATAATCAGCTGCCTCTTCAAGTGTTAGGGCAGACTACCCTTGCTGGGCTTTCCCCTGAATTACACTTTGTAACATAACAGCCCAGCTGTCTTTCAGCCACCTTCGATTCTGAGCCACTTTTTCAAACTGCAAGAAGGACTTATCAACTTCTGCTTCATCAAATGGAGGTGCCAACTTAACTTCTCGACTGGCACTAAACTTGCCACCAGGATCTGGCACTGAACCTCCTTGTGGCCATCCCTCCACCTCGAATCACCTCTGTCTTTCTGCCTCTTCCCTCTGTTTGTCCGCTTCCTCAGCCTCGGACTGTTTTAGTCGTAACTCATGCTGTCTTTGCTTATCCTCAGCCTCCCTTTTTAATTTTTCTAACGGGAGCTGCAGCTCAGCCCCAGTAGGTTTACTTTCAGCAAACATTTCCAACACATCTCCATCAAACACTTCCTTAGATACATAACACTCCACTATTAATGTCTGTACCTGAGCCTTCCTCATTTTAGTGCTCACCTGAAGTTTTAACTTGTGAGCAATTTCCAACAGCACAACCCTCTTTGCGCCATCCAATGCTTCAGGGGTTGGCTTTGTCAGAAACCCATCAACCTCCATTGCTGCTGATCTTCCACTCAAACAAATCAAAGGAGATTTCCCCAATCAGATCGATCATTAATCAATCAATTCAGCCCCCAACCAATTTCTTCATATCCCGGACGCAGGCCCCAATTATGTTACATAAAAGCAACAGTTTAAATGAACCAGCTGCAATAGAGCACACCTTGAGTCTGGTTTTGATATTATAAACCACTGTTTATTAGTAACTACTTCATATAGTAATTTAAACCAGGTAAATCAAAAGTCAGCAGTGTTACACATCTATATGTGTGTAAATACAATTCCCAAACTCGTTAAAGCTTGGGTGGCAAGAGTTAAAGTCTTACGATGGAAATGTAAGGAAGTTCAGTTCAATCCACGGAATTGGTGTGTGTGAGGAAGGTATTTGTGATCCAAGGTGAAAACCACACTAGGAGAAGAACGAGTAAACAGGTACCGTTGATCTTCCATCGTCAGGCTCCAAATCCACTCTCGAGTTAGCCAAACGCAGCTTATCACTAAGGAGACCGTCTTCGAGGGTAAACTACCACCCAGGCAAGGGTAGACACACCGGTAGCCTCCACAGGGTCAGCCCTTCCACACACCATGACAGCCACTGATCAATTACCCTGATCGATCCTCAACCCTCGCTTGTGGGCACTCGAAAGTTCCACCCAGTGACTCCTCTGTCACTGGCCTCCTTTCACTGACCGGTCGCCGTAACCGGTGTCCCACTGTGTGTCTCTGGGAGAGTCATCTGACCTTGCTTAAATAAACACGCTACAAAGCAACTGTGAACATCGAACTGTCCATCACATAACTCCGCCTCTCTCTCACCATGGCAACCAAGAAGCAACTGTGAACATCGAACTGTCCATCACATAACTCCGCCTCTCTCTCACCATGGCAACCAAGAAGCAACTGTGAACATCGAACTGTCCATCACATAACCCCGCCTCTCTCTCACCATGGCAACCAAGAAGCAACTGTGAACATCGAACTGTCCATCACATAACTCCGCCTCTCTCTCACCATGGCAACCAAGAAGCAACTGTGAACATTGAACTGTCCATCACATAACTCCGCCTCTCTCTCACCATGGCAACCAAGAAGCAACTGTGAACATCGAACTGTCCATCACATAACTCCGCCTCTCTCTCACCATGGCAACCAAGAAGCAACTGTGAACATCGAACTGTCCATCACATAACCCCGCCTCTCTCTCACCATGGTAACCAAGAAGCAACTGTGAACATCGAACTGTCCATCACATAACTCCGCCTCTCTCTCACCATGGCAACCAAGAAGCAACTGTGAACATCGAACTGTCCATCACATAACTCCGCCTCTCTCTCACCATGGCAACCAAGAAGCAACTGTGAACATCGAACTGTCCATCACATAACTCCGCCTCTCTCTCACCATGGCAACCAAGAAGCAGGCAGCAGTACTGCAGACAGTTTCTCTCTCTCTCTCATTTAAAGGCACTGTCCATGTCCACCACAAATCCTTCACCACATTCACAGTAGGTGAACGGCCTCTCTCCAGTGTGAACTCAGTGATGCCCAATTGGTTGATTTGGCTGAGAGAATTTCTTCCCACAGTCTGAGCAGGTGATCAGCCCCTTCCCAGTGTGGACTCGCTGATGTTCCTTCAGTTGAGATGACGTAATGAATCCCTTCCCACAGACAGAGCAGGTGAACGGCTATTTCCCTGTGTGTCAGCAGGTGAAATGACCAATTGAATCCCTTCCCACAGACTGAGCAAGTAAATGGTCACTCCCTAGTGTGAACTGACTGGTGTCTCAGTAGATGAGATGAGCAAGTGAATCCCTTCCCACAGTCTGAGCAGGTGAACGGCCTCTCCCCGGTGTGAACTCGCTGATGTATCTTCAGTTGAGATGACTCTATGAATCCCTTCCCACACACTGAGCAGATGAATGGCCTCTCCCCAGTGTGAACTGACTGGTGTCTCAGTACAGCAGATGACTTTGTGAATCCCTTCCCACACACTGAGCAGGTGAACGGCCTCACCCCAGTGTGAATTCGCTGATGTACCTTCAGTTGATATGACTGAGTGAATCCCTTCCCACAGTCTGAGCAGGTGAACGGCCTCTCCCCAGTGTGAACTCGCTGATGTGTCAGTAGGTGAGCGAACAGTTTGAATCCCTTCCCACAGTCTGAGCAGGTGAACGGCCTCTCCCCAGTGTGAACTCGCTGGTGTACCTTCAGATTAAATGAGCAAGTGAATCCCTTCCCACAGACTGAGCAGGTGAATGGTCTCTCCCTGGTGTGAACTCTCTGATGTACCTTCAGTTGAGATGACTGAATGAATCCCTTCCCACAGTCTGAGCAGGTGAATGGTCTCTCCCCAGTGTGAACTCGCTGATGTGTCAGTAGGTGAGTGAACAGTTTGAATCCCTTCCCGCAGTCTGAGCAGGTGAACGGCCTCTCCCCGGTGTGAACTCTCTGATGTACCTTCAGATTAACTGAGCAAGTGAATCCCTTCCCACAGACTGAGCAGGTGAATGGTCTCTCCCTGGTGTGAACTCGCTGGTGTGCTTTCAGATGAGATGACTGAATGAATCCCTTCCCACAGTCTGAGCAGGTGAATGGCCTCTCCCCAGTGTGAACTGACTGGTGTCTCAGTAACTGAGACGACACAGTAAATCCCTTCCCACAGTCTGAGCAGGTGAACGGCCTCTCTCCCGTGTGAACTCGCTGATGTACCTTCAGTTTACATGATTTAGTGAATCCCTTCCCACAGTCTGAGCAGGCGAACAGCCGATCCCCGGTGTGAACTCGCTGGTGAGCCATTAGGTCAGATAACCGAGTGAAACATTCCCCACAAATTCAGCAGATGACCAGCCTCTGCTCGATGTGAACTGAATGGAGTGTCCACAGGTGGGAAGACTGACTGAATCCCTTCTCACACACAGAACAGGTGAATGGCCTTGTCCCAGTGTGAACTTGCTGATGTACCTTCAGTTGAGATGACCGACTGAATCCATTCCCACTGTCTGAGCAGATGAATGGGTTTCCCCCTTTGCTGACGTAGAGCTGGGATTTTCTTTTATCTACTGTCAATTTAAAGTGCCACAGTCTTAAAGCCATGAAAACATCTTCTGCCCAGATGAATGGTTGGTCTGCACAGCTGTTAAAAGGAATTAAATGAATATTAATATTATTTCATGTTCTTGTCACAGAGTCATAGAAAAGTACAACACAGAAACAGGCCATTTGGCCCATCTAGTTTGTGTTGAACTATTTAAACTGTCTACCCCTGTACCCCTACCATCCAGGTACCTATACAAACCTCTTACATGTTGAAATTGAGCTCGCACGCACCAGTTGGACTGTCTGCTCATTCCACACCTGGATGACCATCTGTGTGAAAAAGTTTCCCCTCATGTTCCCCTTCATGTTTCAACGTCACCCTTAATCCGTGGCCTCTGGTTGGAGTCCCACCAAATCTCAGTGGAAAAAGCCAGCTTGCATTTACCCTAACTATAACCCTCATAATTTTGGCACACCTCCATCAAATCTCCCCTCAATCTTTTACATTCCAAGGAATAAAGCCCCATCCTGTTCAATCTTTCCTTATAACCCAAGTCCTCCAGACCTGGCAACATCCTTGCGAACTTTCCCTGAACTCTTTCAACCTCTTTTACATCTTCCTGTAGGTTGGTGATGTGACAAAGGTGTGCAAAGACTGAGATGTTGACTGTCCTGTGCTATCAGCAGTGGGATCGTCAGTTGATCTGCCACCTGTCTTCAGGAGGAGAGATAAGTAAGACAATGGAGCAACATTTGGAAATGTTAATGAAGAGACGAGAGAGTTTAACGGAAGGAGACACCGGTCTGAGTATTGTCAAGACCGGCTGCTTTGAAACCCTGAACTGTTTGAAGTCTGATGGACAGGCGATACCCCAACAGGGGGGATAAAAAGGGACAGTTTCGCTAAGGCAATAGACACCACTCACGACACCACGAGGTAACGAGACCCTGGAAGCGGTGCGCCCCCACAAGTCGGTGGGAGTTTTGGAGGGCTGGTCGCGGGACCAGCCACAGACGCACAGGGTGGAAAGTTACGGTCGGCGGGAACCAGGTGTGTGGGTCCGCCCTTGCCTGGGTGCTAGGTTCACCGCAGAAGAACGATCGTGTCTGAAACGGAGGGGTCACAGTCGGTGACCTCAGAAGACATTACAAAGGGCTCGCCCGAAAGCTAACTGCGAGGAATATCGAAGGTCTGTTTGGAATCCGATTTGAATATTCATTCGTTCTCGTTCTCTCTCTCTCTCTCTCTCTTCAACGGCACAAAAGCGATTACTGCGAAATGAACTAAATTGAACTCTGTCACTTGTGATTGATCATTTTACCCCTAGACTGCGACAGAGCTTGATTGATCCTATTATCCTAGTTCTGTGTACATGTGTGTTTATTCATTGCTAACCTGTTGCATTTATATCCTTACTATTAGGGTACTGTGTTGCTTATTCCTTTAATAAAACTTTCTTAGTTCCAGTAATCCAGACTCCAACTGAGTGATCCATTTCTGCTGGTTTGGCAACCCAGTTACGGGGTACGTAACAGTGACCAAAACTGGACCCAACACTCCAAATTCGGCCTCACCAATGTCTTGTACAACACCAACATAACATCATCTCCTGTACTCAGTAATTTGGTTTATGAAGGCCAATGTCCCAAAATCTTTCTTTCCATCCCTATCAAACTGTGATACCACTTTCAGTGAAATATAGACCTGTATTCTCAGATTCATTTCTTCTACAATGCTTCTCGGTGCCCGACCAGTCACTGTGAAAGACCAACCCTGGTGGGTCCTACCAAAGTGCAACACTTCACACTTGTCTGCATTAAATTCCATTTTCCATTTCTCAACCCACTTTTCCAGCTGGTTCAGATCACACTGCAAGCCATGATAGTCTTCCTCGCTGTCCACTACACCACCAATCTTGATGTCAGCCACAAATTTGCTGATCCAGCTAACCATGTTAACATCCAGATTACTGACATAGATGACAAACAATAACAGATCCAGCACTGATCCCTGTGGCACACCACTAGTCACAGGCCTCCAGTCAGAGAGGCAACCATCTGCTACCACACAGTGGCTTCTCACAAAGCCAGTGTCTCATCCAATTTACTATCTCATCCTGAATGCTGAGTGACTGAACCTTCTTGACCAACCTTCCATATGAGACTTTGTCAAGTGCCTTGCTAAAGTCCATGTAGACAACATCCACTGCCTTGCCTTCATCCACTTTCCTGATAACTTCCTCAAAAGGCTCTGTAAGATTGGTTAGACATTACCTACCGTGCACAAAGCCATGCTGTCTATCCTTAATCAGTCCACATCTATCCAAGTACTTACAGTATATATCCGGTTCCTGCACACACGTTCCAATAACTTTCCCACTACTGATGTCAAGCTCACCAATGTACAATCTCTTAGTTTATTTTTAGAGCCTTTCTTGAACAGCGGAACAACATTGGCTGTCCTCCAATCCTCCAGTACCTCACCTGTCACTAAGGTTGATTTAAATATCTGCGCATGGGCCCCAACAATTTCTGCACTTGTCTGCCGCAGAGTCCCAGGGAACAACTTGTCAGGCCCTGGGTACTTATCCACGCTAATTTGCCTTAAGACAGCAAACACCTCCACCTCTGTAATCTGTACAGGGTCCAGGAAGTTGATGCTGCTTTGCCTCACTTCTATAGACTCTGTGTCCATCTCCTGTGTAAATATGGATGCAAAAAAAATCTCCCACATCTATTTTGTCTCCTCATATGGATTACCATTCTGATCTTGCAGAGGATTAATTTTTTCCCTTGCAATCTTTTCACTCATAATATATCTGCAGAATCCCTGAGGATTCTCCTTCACTTTGACTGCTGGGGCAACCTCACGCCTTCTTTTATTTCTTTCATAAGTGTTCACTTGAATTTCCTGTACTTCATAAGTACTCCATTTGTTCCTATCTGCCTGTACCTGGTATGCACCTCCTTTTTATTGATCTGGGAGAGGAAAGCCAAAGGGGTGATAGAGCTGTACGGTGGGAGGTAGGGGTAAGGGGGGGGGGTTAAGCTAAAGTTGCAGGGGGAATAGAGCCCTGAATAACAGAACAGATAGTGGAGAGGTTGTGGAGACAGATGTTGTTCAGTCCTCAGACAAATTCAGGAATGAAAAAGTTGAGCATGGTGCAGTGAACATGCTGAGCCCTGTACATTTCAATACAAGGAGCAGTGTAGGAAAGGCAGATGTGTTCAGGGCATGGAACAACACTGAAATTATGACACCAGCATCTGGCAACTGTGGACTGGGACAGGCTGCTTTATGGCAAAGGTGAGCTTGGTAAATTGAGGACTTCAAAGCAAAATTTTGTAAGAACAAAGTGGGTATGTGCTTGTCAGAATAAAAGGTAAAGATAGAAACTGTATCTCTTGGTTTTCAAGTGATATTGAGAACCTGGTGAAGCACAAAATGGAGTTGCATAACAAGGATAGGCAGGTAGGTTCTTATGGAGTATAAGAAATGCAAGAGGACACATAAGAAATAATTCAGGATGGTTGAAAGAAAGCATGAGATTCCCCTCACAGAAGAGATAAAGGATAATCCTCAGGGATTCTGGAGATAGATTAAAAGCAAAAGAATTGCAAGGCACAAAATTGGTCCTCTGGAAGACTGAAGTGGCAATCCACGTGTGGAACCAAAGCAGATGGGGGAGATCTTAAATATTTTTTTCATCTCATTTACTCAGGAGATGGACACAGTGTCAATGAGAGTGTGGAAAAGTGGCATTAAAATCATGGGACCTGTACAGATTAAAGAAAAGGAGATGTTTGCTATCCTGAGGCAGATTAGGGTGGATAAATCTTCAGGGCATGACAAGGTGCTCCCTCGGACCCTACGGGAGGTAGTGCAGAAATTGTTGGGGCCCTAGCAGAGATAATTAAATCATCCTTAGTGACGGGGGATTATCAGAGGATTGTAGGATAGCCAAAGTTATTTCGCAGTTCAACATATAACATAGAAATCTACAGCATATTCCAGGCCATTCAGCCCACAATGATGTGCCAACTATGAAACTTACTCTAGAAACTGCCTGGAATTTCCCTAGCACATGGACCTCTATGTTTCTAAGCTCCATGTACCTATCTAAGAGGCTGTTAAAAGACCCTCTTGTATCTGGCTCGACCACCACTGCAGGCAGTGCATTCCACGCACCCACCACTCTCTGTATAAAAAACTTACCCCTGCCATCCCCTCGGTACCTATTTCCAAGCAGCTTAAAGCTACGCCCCTCATGTTGGCCATTTCAGCCCTGGGAAAAGCCTCTGGCTATCCACATGATCAATGCCCCTCATCATCCTATACACCTAAAAAAGGCTCTAAGCATAAACAAGGAAATCATACATTGCTTTGAGGATTTGTTGGAAGTGTACAAAAGGTATGAGGGTATAGATAGGGTAAATGCAAGCAGCTTTTTCCACTGATGTTGGGTGGGACGACAACCAGAGGTCATGGGTAAGTGACTTCCCCATTTATACAACACAATACAATACAGCACAATACAGGCCCTTCGGCCCACAACGCTGTGCTGAACATTATTTACTTCAGAAATTCCCTAGAGTTCCCCATAGCCCTGTATTTTTCTACACGAAGTGTACCTATCCAGGAGCCTCTTAAAAGACCCTATTATGTTCGGCTTCATCACAGCTGCCGCAGCCCATTCCACGCACTCACCACCCTGTGTAAAAAACTCACCCCTTGAGGTGATATCACGTGTCAGGACTTGACTGGACAGAGTTCTGAGCATGAACAGAAATGAATAATGATCGAGAAGCATGGCAGTGTAAACCGTGGTTTTGTTGCTGTTAAATAAAAGTTCAATTCTGCAGAATATGGTTTGTTATTAGTAACCCACGGTACGTACAAAGAACACAACACCCCGACATCTCCTTCGTACCTGCTTCCAAGCACCTTAAAACTGTGCCCTCTCTGCAGATTTTCTCTTGTTTGTGACTGGAGGCAGAACAAAGGTGATTTTCACAACAGCTGATGTAAAAGATTTTGTTCCCTTTCTCCGAGTTCCCGATCCTTGCATTTAGACAGCTGGAGCTCAGCTCTGTCTGAGAGACCCATCGGTTCCCATTCCCTCATCAGCCGGAAGCTCCCCGGGGCCCGTGTACGGATGGTGGGGCTGAGAGAGAGGGAAGAGAGCAGGACTGTCCCGGGATTGCGGGTCACGGAGTCCGGAGTCACAGCAATTGTCCCGAAGTCGGTGTTGAAACCCCCTACTAACCCCCGGAGACTCCCTCTTACCTGCAGCCGATCTACTTAGGCCCACCGTACTGCGCGCATGCGTGATATTCGAAACGTCACAACCTTTACGCCTGCGCATTTGATCGGTGCTTCGGCGAAATTTCTAATGCAGGGATTTATGGGTAATCACGGCGCCATTACAAGTTTCTGTAAGCACCTGTTCCATGTCCATACCTAAGTTTTTTTTGTTCAGCAGCTGTTTTAACGAAGAAAGCGGCTCCCATAAACAATATACTCAATATCAACGTGTATCAAATGCCAAAGTACAATCCTCTTACAAACGTAGATATAAAACACAACAGATTCTGCAGTTGCTGGAAGTACAGAGACATACACACACAAAATGCTGGAGGAACTCTGCAGTTCAGGTAGCGACTAAGCAGAGGAGTACATAGTCCAGGCATGCTGAAAGGGTTCGGCCTGAATGTTATCTACTTATTCCTCTCCACATCTGTTGCCAGGTCTGCTGATTTCTTCCAGTATTTTGGAGAAATTAACCAACTTTTTTTTTCAATCAATCAGTTTCCAAATGTTTCATTTGTAGACACATCCTGCTGGTCTGATTCCTCCTCCTCCTCATAAACTCTAGACCCCATCTCTCTCTGGAGCCTCAAAGCCCTGACTCAGGCCGGCATCTCATTGGTTTCTGACTCTGCTCCATCGAAGAATCATTCGCTAGTCTGCTGTCAGACTTTAGAGGCGCATTGCAACAACCCAGCTGTCTGAGGCACAGTCCTTTGAAATTAGTGAAAATGACCGAAAACTTTGAAAAGAGCAGCAAAGGAGTTCAGCTAAATTATTTCACAGCGCTGAAGAACTTCAAATACACAGGGAGCTCATCGTCTCATTCAGCCTGGAGAAAATCATGCAGGGAATTCATGCAGGTGTATAAGATGATGAGAGATATTGGTCGTGTGGATAGCCAGAGGCTTTTTCCCAGGGCTGAAATGCCTAACACGAGGGGCATAGTTTTAAGGTGCTTGGAAGCAGGCGCACAGGAGATGTCAAAGAGTGGTGGGTGTGTGGAATGCACAGCCAGAGACATTGGTAGACGTGGATACAATAGGGTCTTTTAAGATACTCTTAGACAATCGACAATAGGTGCAGGAGTAGGCCATTCGGCCCTTAGAGTCAGAACCACCATTCACTGTGATCATGGCTGATCATCCACAATCAGTATCCAGTTCCTGCCTTCTCCCCATATCCCTTCACTCTGCTATATTTAAGAGCTCTATCTAACTCTTTTTTGAAAGAATCCAGAGGATTGGTCTCCACTGTCTTCTGAGGCAGAGCAATCCACAGAACCACAACCCTCTGGGTGAAAAAGTCTTTCCTCAACTCTGTTCTAAATTGTCTACCCCTTATTCTTAAACTGTGGCCTCTGGTTCTGGACTGCCCGAACATCGAGAACATGTTTCCTGCCTCTAGCGTGTCCAATCCCTTAATAACCTTATACGTTTCAATCAGATCCCCTCTCATCCTTCTAAATTCCAGCGTATATAACCCCAGTCGCTCCAATCTTTCAACATATGACAGTCCCACCATCCCGGGAATTAACCTTGTGAAACTATGCTACACTCCCTCAATAGCTGGAATGTCCTTCCACAAATTTGGAGACCAAAACTGTACACAATATTCCAGGTGTGGTCTCACCAGGGCCTGTACAATTGCAGAAGGACCTCTTTGCTCTTATACTCAATTCCCATTGTTATGAAGGCCAGCATGCCATTAGCTTTCTTCATTGCCTGCTGCACCTGCATGCTTACTTTCAGTGACTGATGAACAAGGACACCTCAATCTCCTTGTACTTCCCCTTTTCCTAACTTAACACCATTTAGATAGTAATCTGCCTTCCTGTTCTTGCCACCAAAGTGGATAACCTCACATTTATTCACATTAAACTGCACCCGCCGTGCATCTGCCCACTCACCCAACCTGTCCAAGTCACCCTGCATTCTCATAACGTCCTGCTCACATTTCACACTGCCACCCAGATTTGTGTCATCTGCAAATTTGCTAATGTTACTTTTAATCCCTTCATCTAAATCATTAATGTATATTGTAAGTAGCCGCGGTCCCAGCACCGAGCCTTGCGGTACCCCACTGGTCACTGCCTGAAAAGGACACATTAATCCCTACTCTTTGTTTCCTGTCTGCCAACCAATTTTCTATCCATGTCAGTACCCTACCCCGAATACCATTTGTTCTAATTTTGCACACTAACCTCCTACGTGGGACCTTATCAAAGGCTTCCCGAAAGTCTAGGTACACTACATCCACTGGCTTTCCCATGTCCATTTTCATAGTTACGTTCTCAAAAAATTCCAGAAGATTAGTCAAGCATCATTTTCCCATCGTAAATCCATGTTGACTGGGACCTATCCTGCCACTGCTATCCAAATGTGCAACTATTACATCTTTTACAATTGATTCCAGCATCTTCCCCACCACTGATGTCAGACTAACTGGTCTATAATCCTAGGGGGTACTTGAATCCTAGGGGGACCAATATCCTGGCAGGGAAATTAGCGGGGGCTACTGAGGTGACTTTAAACTTGAACGGTTGGGGGGTGGGAATCAAATTAAAGAGGCTAGGCGTGAGGAGGTTAGTTCACTACAGGGGGATGGGAACCAGTGCAGAGAGACAGAGGGGTAGTGAGGGTAGAAACAAAAAGTACTATGGAGAAAAGTAAAAGTGGCAGGCCGACAAATCCAGGGCAAGCATTAAAAAGGGCCACTTTTCAGCATAATTGTATAAGGGCTAAGAGAGTTGTAAAAGAGCGCCTGAAGGCTTTGTGTGTCAATGCAAGGAGCATTCGTAATAAGGTGGATGAATTGAAAGTGCAGATTGTTATTAACGATTATGATATAGTTGGGATCACAGAGACATGGCTCCAGGGTGACCAGGGATGGGAGCTCAACGTTCAGGGATATTCAATATTCAGGAGGGATAGACATGAAGGAAGGGGAGGTGGGGTGGCGTTGCTGGTTAAAGAAGAGATTAACGCAATAGAAAGGAAGGACATAAGCCGGGAAGATGTGGAATCGATATGGGTAGAGCTGCGTAACACTAAGGGGCAGAAGACGCTGGTGGGAGTTGTGTACAGGCCACCTAACAGTAGTAGTGAGGTCAGAGATGGTATTAAACAGGAAATTAGAAATGTGTGCAATAAAGGAACAGCAGTTATATTGGGTGACTTCAATCTACATGTAGATTGGGTGAACCAAATTGGTAAAGGTGCTGAGGAAGAGGATTTCTTGGAATGTATGCGGGATGGTTTTTTGAACCAACATGTCGAGGAACCAACTAGAGAGCAGGCTATTCTGGACTGGGTTTTGAGCAATGAGGAAGGGTTAATTAGCAATCTTGTTGTGAGAGGCCCCTTGGGTAAGAGTGACCATAATATTGGGGAATTCTTCATTAAGATGGAGAGTGACATAGTTAATTCAGAAACAAAGGTTCTGAACTTAAAGAGGGGTAACTTTGAAGGTATGAGACGTGAATTAGCTAAGATAGACTGGCAAATGACACTTAAAGGATTGACGGTGGATATGCAATGGCAAGCATTTAAAGGTTGCATGGATGAACTGCAACAAATGTTCATCCCAGTTTGGCAAAAGAATAAATCAAGGAAGGTAGTGCACCCGTGGCTGACAAGAGAAATTAGGGATAGTATCAATTCCAAAGAAGCAGCATACAAATTAGCCAGAGAAATTGGCTCACCTGAGGACTGGGAGAAATTCAGAGTTCAGCAGAGGAGGACAAAGGGCTTGATTAGGAAGGGGAAAAAAGATTATGAGAGAAGACTGGCAGGCAACATAAAAACGGACTGTAAAAGCTTTTATAGATATGTAAAAAGGAAAAGACTGGTAAAGACAAATGTAGGTCCCCTGCAGGCAGAAACAGGTGAGTTGATTATGGGTAGCAAGGACATGGCAGACCAATTGAATAATTACTTTGGTTCTGTCTTCACTGAGGAGGACATAAATAAACTTCCAGAAATAGTAGGGGACAGAGGGTCCAGTGAGATGGAGGAACTGAGCGAAATACATGTTAGTAGGGAAGTGGTGTTAGGTAAATTGAAGGGATTGAAGGCAGATAAATCCCCAGGGCCAGATGGTCTGCATCCCAGGGTGCTTAAGGAAGTAGCCCAAGAAATAGTGGATGCATTAGTGATAATTTTTCAAAACTCGTTAGATTCTGGACTAGTTCCTGAGGATTGGAGGGTGGCTAATGTAACTCCACTTTTTAAAAAAGGAGGGAGAGAGAAACCGGGGAATTATAGACCGGTTAGCCTAACGTCGGTGGTGGGGAAACTGCTGGAGTCAGTTATCAAGGATGTGATAACAGTACATTTGGAAAGCGGTGAAATGATCGGACAAAGTCAGCATGGATTTGTGAAAGGAAAATCATGTCTGACGAATCTCATAGAATTTTTTGAGGATGTAACTAGTAGAGTGGATAGGGGAGAACCAGTGGATGTGGTATATTTGGATTTTCAGAAGGCTTTTGACAAGGTCCCACACAGGAGATTAGTGTGCAAACTTAAAACACACGGTATTGGGGGTAAGGTATTGGTGTGGGTGGAGAATTGGTTAGCAGACAGGAAGCAAAGAGTGGGAATAAACGGGACCTTTTCAGAATGGCAGGCGGTGACTAGTGGGGTACTGCAAGGCTCAGTGCTGGGACCCCAATTGTTTACAATATATATTAATGACTTGGATGAGGGAATTAAATGCAGCATCTCCAAGTTTGCGGATGACACGAAGCTGGGTGGCAGTGTTAGCTGTGAGGAGGATGCTAAGAGGATGCAGGGTGACTTGGATAGGTTGGGTGAGTGGGCAAATTCATGGCAGATGCAATTTAATGTGGATAAATGTGAAGTTATCCACTTTGGTGGCAAAAATAGGAAAACAGATTATTATCTGAATGGTGGCCGATTAGAAAAAGGGGAGGTGCAACGTGACCTGGGTGTCATTATACACCAGTCATTGAAAGTGGGCATGCAGGTACAGCAGGTAGTGAAAAAGGCGAATGGTATGCTGGCATTTATAGCGAGAGGATTTGAGTACAGGAGCAGGGAGGTACTACTGCAGTTGTACAAGGCCTTGGTGAGACCACACCTGGAGTATTGTGTGCAGTTTTGGTCCCCTAATCTGAGGAAAGACATCCTTGCCATAGAGGGAGTACAGAGAAGGTTCACCAGATTGATTCCTGGGATGGCAGGACTTTCATATGAAGAAAGAATGGATGAACTGGGCTTGTACTCGTTGGAATTTAGAAGATTGAGGGGGTATCTGATTGAAACGTATAAGATCCTAAAGGGATTGGACAGGCTAGATGCAGGAAGATTGTTCCCGATATTGGGGAAGTCCAGAACGAGGGGTCACAGTTTGAGGATAGAGGGGAAGCCTTTTAGGACTGAGATTAGGAAAAACTTCTTCACACAGAGAGTGGTGAATCTGTGGAATTCTCTGCCACAGGAAACAGTTGAGGCCAGTTCATTGGCTATATTTAAGAGGGAGTTAGATATGGCCCTTGTGGCTACGGGGGTCAGGGGGTATGGAGGGAAGGCTGGGGCAGTGTTCTGAGTTGGATGATCAGCCATGATCATAATAAATGGCGGTGCAGGCTTGAAGGGCCGAATGGCCTACTCCTGCACCTATTTTCTATGTTTCTATAATTGCCTGTTTTCTCACTCCCTCCTTTCTTCAAAAGTGGGATAACATTAGCTACCCTCCAATCCACAGGAACTGATCCTGAATCTATAGAACATTGGAAAATGATTACCAATAGACAGGTACATGGAGCTTAGGAAAATAGAGGGCAATGCGGTCGGGAAATTCCAGGCAGTTTCTGGAGTAGGTTACATGATTGGCACAACATTGTGAGCTGAGGGGCCTGTAATCTGCTCTAGATTTCTATGATTCTATGAAATTCAAGGGAAATCTCTTCTCCTGCAGAGTAGTGACTAGTTGCAACCTGTCATCATGGGGAGAGTGAGAGGTGAAGTGAACGGTAGGGCTAGATTTTACAATACTGATATGGAACAGAAACATGGGCAGGAACCAGACGGACTGAGTGGCCTCTCTAGTGTACAGAGTGAGTGTGGTAGAGACAGTAAGTATCTGTGACATGAGATTTGAAACAGAACTGATTTATCTTTTACAGATCCACAATATTAAACATCAGTCTAGTTTAAGGCGAACATCAGAAGAACATTTGATTTGATAAGGTACACCATGCAAGGCTTATTGAGAAAGTAAGGAGGCCTGGGATCCAAGGGGAGATTGCTTTGTGGATCCAGATCTGGCTTGCCCACAGAGGGCAAAGAGTGGTTGTAGACAGGTCATATTCTTCATGGAGGTCGGTGACCAGTGGTGTGCCTCAGGGATCTGTTCTGGGACCCCTACTCTTGGTGATTTTTATAAATGACCTGGATGAGGAAGTGGAGGGATGGGTTAGTAAATTTGCTGATGACACAAAGGTTGGAGGTGTTGTGGATAGTGTGGAGGGCTGTCAGAGATTACAGCAGACATTGATAGGATGCAAAACTGGGCTGAGAAGTAGAAGATGGAATTCAACCCAGATAAGTGTGAGGTGGTTCACTTTCGTAGGTCAAATATGATGGCAGAATATAGTATTAATGGTGAGACTCTTGGCAGTGTGGAGGATCAGAGGGATCTTGTGGTGCGAGTCCATAAGTCACTCAAAGCTGCTACGCAGGTTGACTCTGTGGTTAAGAAGGCGTACGTTGGGAATTCTAGGTACTGATTAAGGTCATCTTTGTTTCTTGGCACGGTCTGCGATCTCTCTACAAATTTGTTCCTCTACATCCCTCAGACTGTTGGGTGCAACCAAGTCCCAGTAATGGCTACAATATGATAATTCCCTGTCCTGAGCTCATCTGGCTTTCCTGCGATGCTTCTTGCATTGTGATATACACAGCTCAGCACATTCATCGCACCATGCTCAACCATTTGATTGCTGACTCTATCTGAGGTCTGAACAACATCTGACTGGTGTCAAGAAAACAAACTCTCCCTCATTGTCACAAAAACAAAGGAGCTGATTGTGGACGACAGGAGGAATGGAGACAGGCTAACCCCTATTGACATCAATGGATCTGGGGTTGAGAGGGTGAACTGCTTTAAGTTCCTCGGCATAAACATCACCGAGGATCTCACATGGTCTGTACATACCGGCTGTGTTGTGAAAAAAGCACACCAGCACCTCTTTCACCTCAGACGGCTGAAGAAGTTTGGGATGGGGCTCCAAATCGTAAGAACTTTCTACAGGGACACAATTGAGAGCATCCTGACTGGCTGCATCACTGCCTGGTATGGGAACTGTACTTCCCTTAATCGCAGGAACCTGCAGAGAGTGGTGCGGACAGCCCAGCACATCTGTAGATGTGAACTTCCCACTATTCAGGACATTTACAGAGACAGGTGTGTAAAAAGGGCCCAAAGGATATTGGGGACCCGAGTCACCACAACCACAAACTGTTCCTGCTGCTCCCATCCAGGAAACGGTACCACAGCAAAAGGACCAACAGGCTCCGGGACATCATCTTCCACCAGGCCATCAGACTGATTAATTCATGCTGATACAATTGCATTTCTATGTTATATTGACTGTCCTATGTACAAACTATTTATTATAAATGACTATAAATTACACATTGCACATTTAGATGGGGACATAATGTAAAGATTTCTACTCCTCATGTATATGAAGGATGTATGTAATAAAGTCAATTCACCCTCCCCACTATCTGTTCTGTCATTCTGGCTCCCATTCCCCCTACAACTTATTTGAACCACATCACCCTCTCCCCACACTAGCACTAGCGAGCCTGACCACTGGGATATTAGTCCCCTCTCACCCCTTTGACTTTCCTCTGTCAGTGATCCCCCCGACAGTGTCTAAAGTGGGTCCACCTGTTGTTGTGCGGGACGGACACAAGATTACTCTGCGATGGCCATTTCACCTCATTCCCCTTCCCGACTCTCACCCAGTTTCCCGTGTCCCGCACCTGGGGTGTACCTCACCTCTCCTCATCTCACATGGGGGCAGAACAAAGGTGATTTTCTCAACAGCTGATGTCAAAGATTTTGTTCCCTCGGAGGGAAATGGAAATAAATCAGAAACCGGACATTTACTTTGGGATTTGTTCCGCTTTGACGGAGAGAGCGACGCCAGGTTGATTCAGCGGGGTAACGCCCTCTCAGCTGGTCCGCCTCTACTATTGGTTGTAACCAGTGATTGACATCGCTTCGCACCAATGGGAATAGCGCAGCCCCTGAATCCTCTGTTGACAGCGGTGGGGGAGGGGCTGGTCACGCGATTCGTAGCCCAGCCGTTAAACCGACAAAGCTCGAGCTCTCCAGCGCGCGGGTGACGTAAGACACGGCGCACGTGAGGGCAGATCTCGGTCTGGGGAGCCCATGTGTGACGTCAGGCGCGTGCGTGCACCTGTGTGACGTCACCTGTGGGGGAGCGCTCGTATTTAGAAACACCTGAATGGACGTTTCTGATGATTTCAGTGGGACAACAACATTAATCACGGGTTTCATCACTGAATCCAGTGTTGTGAGATGTAAAGTCCCCTGTTATGTGTCCGGCTGTGCCGTGTTGTTGGTGGAGTGGGCAGCCTGGTGTTTGTCTCGATTCGGGTCACAACACCAGAATTGCCAGCGGGGTCCACACACAGTGTATTAGTCAACAGAAAACCTCCCGTCCCTGCGGTCTCTGTCTCCTGGTAAACTCAACACCCTGACAATGTGGACTATAGACACCCCTTCCTCTCAGAGTCAGGGAATCACTCAGACAGCTGATCACTGAGAGGAATTATATTTATTGGTCATTAAAGTTCACCCAGATTCGTGTGGACGGATTTGATGTGGAGTTCGGGGTGTCACAGTGAAAGGGCCGGACGGCCGAACTCTCTCCGTTGTCCAAACATCCTTCCAGGTGAGGCGACACTTCACCTGTGAATCTTCCGGGGTCGCCCGTTGTGTCCGCTGCTCCCGATGCGGCCGCCTCGACACTGGTGACACCAGACCCTCCGCAGTTGTGCGGGGTAGGGTTGTTTTTTTTGGGGGAGGGATCGATGTTATTGTTCCCTTTTGTGCGGGAGGGGTGGGTTTTGGGGGTTGATGATCGCAATGCCGTTCTTTTTGATGTAGGGGTGGGCTGGGAGTTTGATTTTTCTCTCTGAACGACTTTCATGTTCTTTCTTTGTTTCGTGGCTCTCTGGAGAAGAAAAGAAACTCCAGAGTTTTTTACGGATACCTGCTTGATAATAAATTAACCTTTGAACTATCCGCTCCTAGCAGGACTTCCCGGTGTCCAAACATTTTCATTCCCATTCCGATTCCCATTCCCGTCCCGACGCGTCAACTCATCGCCTCCTCTTGTGCCAAGGTGAAGCCACCGTCAGGGTCCAGGATCAGCACCTTGTATTCCGTCTGAATACTCCCTCCCCAACCCGATGGCATGAATATCGATTTCTCCTTCCTTTGAACAAATCTCCCCCTCACCCCTCCCTCCCACTCCCTCTCTTCCTCTCTGACTTTTCACGTCCTCTCACCTGCTGATCAATTCTCTCTGGGTCCACTGCTCCATCCCTTTCTCCTATTCTCCACTCTCGTCTCCTATTAGATTCTACTTTCTTCAGCTCTTCAGCTTTCCTACCTACCTGACTTCACCTATCATCTTCCAGCGAGACATTTCCTCACCCGCCCCGATTTTATTCAGATATTTCCCCCATTGCATTTCAGTCCTGAAGGAGGGTTCAACTGGAAACATCGACTGTTGACTCTTTTCGATAGATGGTGCCCGGCCTGCTGAGTTCCGCCAACATTTTGTTTGTGTTGCTTTGGATTCTCCGTTGTCGCTCCAGCCTCCGGCCACTGGTGGCGCTGCATGGACCTTCGGCCACTGGTGGCGCTGCATCGACCTCCGGCCACTGGTGGCGCTGCATGGACCTCCGGCCACTGGTGGCGCTGCATGGACCTCCGGCCACTGGTGGCGCTGCATGGACCTCCGGGCACTGGTGGCGCTGCAGCGAACCGCCTGCTAAACGCATGCGCGGTGCCGAATGCCGCTGCCGTTGGCGGTTCTCCTGTTCGGGCGGCGGTGAGTGGAAACAAATCTCGGGTTTGTGTGAATCGGGGCCGGTGGATCGGGAAAGTCCCGGGCCCGGGCTCTGTCTGACGGCTGGAGCAGGGGTGCAGGGACAATCTTTTAGGTGCTGGAGCTGAACGAGCGGTGGTTGATAAGTTTCTGGCCTAAGTTAGAAGGCCTGAAGTTTACAGCTGTCGTTACATGTACGTGTAGTTCCGCTCTGTGAGTGATCATGCAGGAAGTTTGAAGTTAATAACTTTTGTGGTATTTCTGTGTCAGATAATTGAAAATTGACAGGTTTTCTAAAATTGACTCCTTCCACCTTAGACCACGAACCTATCAATCACCCCTGGTATGTCACACCCAGTGTGTGTACCTGCTCATTTCATGTACTGGGCAACTTCCTTGTCCCATTCATGTAATGAGCAGCTACACAAATTGGGTGTGACATCGTATATATATGAATAGGGCTTTTTATAATGTCAAGCACTAAACCAAGATGCAAGACATATATGAATTCCAGAGCTCCACAGAACTTTACAACTCCTCCCTTGGAGGGTCAGACACCCTGAGCCGATAGGCTGGTCCTGGACTTATTTCATAATTTACATATTACTATTTAACTATTTATTACTATGTTTCTATTACTATTTATTATTTCCATGACTATTATTTCCAAGGACTGAGAGCACCAACTGGAGAGAACCCTTCTGACTCAGGGTTTCCATTGATTCAGTCAGGAGCAAGTTTGGTGAGTCTCATTTACTCAAATACTGGTCCTTTAGACATTACATATCTATACAAGGTAAGGTAGGGAATAGTTGTGGTGAGACTGAATGTGCCCAGAAATACCAGTTATGCCTCTGTCAGACCCAGTTGCAATCACTCCAGGTCTGGTAATGTACTGTCAGTATCCCAGCTCTTTAAAGTCACTCACGTTCCCTCAGTGTTTGTTCACTTGAAGAACTTGCATCTTCTGAAGTAGCTTTTGGTCTGTTCTGAGTGTAGAGAGAGAAAGAGGGGTGTTTATATTACTATCTGGCAAAAAGAAATAATTGTTTGAAATTACTTGTTGCAAACTCACTCCCCATACCCTGTGCATTCTCAACCAGATTATTGATTTAGATGACATGTAGCAATGGGTGTAACCCTGGGGAACTCCACGAGGCGTGGGCCTGGACTCCAATAACCAGCCTCCCATCATCACCATCTGCTTCCTCCCATCTAGCTGTTCCCAGACTCTGGGCTCTGTGACAAAGCCCAGGTCCCTCCTTTCTCTGCCAGTGTAAGGTCTCAGGCCATCCGGTTCTGTAGCACCGTTTGGTGAATTGTAATCACCCTCGTGGATATCTCTGTTACCTGTGCTGAGTGTCAGTCAGCGCTCCAGCTGTATTATTGGCCAATTCTTCCAGAGCGGCTGCTGAATTAATTATTTCCCTGGAATTTCTGGCTCCCCCACAGGAGGGGAAGGCAACCATCCCCAATCCGTTATACGCCTTCGTTGCCTATTCCATTGGGGGTGATCCAGGATTCTCCAGGGTGAGACACGGTCGGCCAAACAGCAGCGACCACTCCAACCCTCGTCCCGCCCTGGAGGACCTGTCCGGTCGGGTGTGGCTCCGTGCCGCTGCCCTGTTCGTTCTCCCGACAGCCAGGGATAGGCCCTGTTTTCCTGATTGATTCCTGGGATGGCAGGACTTTCATATGAGGAAAGACTGGATCGGCTAGGCTTATACTCGTTGGAATTTAGAAGATTGAGGGGGGATCTGATTGAAACGTATAAAATCCTAAAGGGATTGGACAGGCTAGATGCAGGAAGATTGTTCCCGATGTTGGGGAAGTCCAGAATGAGGGGTCACAGTTTAACGATAAAGGAGAAGCCTTTTAGGACCGAGATGAGGAAAAACTTCTTCACACAGAGAGTGGTGAATCTGTGGAATTCTCTGCCACAGGAAACAGTTGAGGCCAGTACATTGGCTATATTTAAGAGGGAGTTAGATATGGCCCTTGTGGCTAAAGGGATCGGGGGTATGGAGGGAAGGTAGGTACAGGGCTCTGAGTTGGACGATCAGCCATGATCATAATAAATGGTGGTGCAGGCTCGAAGGGCCGAATGGCCTACTCCTGCACCTATTTTCTATGTTTCTATGTTTTTCCACAAACCCAGTAAGTCCCATTTACTGGTCCAGGGGTATGATAAGTTTGGTTCTTGGTACAGTCACTACCTCCCACTTGGTAGGGTGCACTCTCACTGTGGTCACACCAACAAGTGGTACTGACCACTGCTGGAGAGGTAACTCGTATCCCCAGCCATAGCCTGGAGGGGACCGACGACTCCGTCCCTCAAAGCAACACCTTCACCAACACAACACGGTGTCTGGCCTTCCAGACCTGGATATGGTGCAATTGATAATGCCACCATTACGGCTATCAGAAAACACCATGACTGAATTTACTTCACTGGTATTCAGGGGCACCACTGACATGGGGTTCGTAGTCTTACCGTGCTGGGGAATTTCGGCACATACCCAACGTGCTCCCCGCTCCACTTGCTTAGCGTAGGTGTGGCAGAGGGACAGGAAAGTGTGAACCTGGGGGCTCCCGAGACAGGGGCAGGTCCCCTTCGGGTCATTAAAGTCAGCATTAGCCAGTACGGTTTTCAGTCCTTATCAGTCCGGCCAGTAACGTGTTTACAGTCCATTCGACGTACCCTCCGGAGCGGCCCTTCCCCCTTCACTGCAGTAGGTGTTGTCAGTGGCACTCGGTACAGTCCTTTCCACCTCGGTCCCAACAGCTTCCCATCCCAGTTCTTCAGCAGGACAAAATCTCCAGGCTCGATGGTGGGGTCGTCACCCTTAGGCTGGGTTTCGTCCTCTCGGTAGGCCTGTCGTACCTGGGAACGCAAGCTTTGGAGAGTTTTAGTTAATTTGCACAAGTATTTTCCCACCTCCTCCCCCAAGGTCTATATATCCAATGTTGCAGGTACGTTCTCAGGGAGGAGCGGCAAATGAGGTCGGGGTCCCCATGGGGTTCTCATCGGCTTCCCGTAGATAATTTCTGCAGGTGACAACCCCGTCTTACTTGATGGCGTGATTCTCATATGGAATAGGGCCAAGGGGAAAACCTCCAACCAGGTCAGTCCAGTTTCTTGTGTCAGTTTGGCCAACTTATCTTTCAAGGTACCATTGGCTCGTTCCACTATGCGGACTGCTTTCGGATGATGGATGCAGTGGAACTGTGGTTTTATAGCAATTTCTTTACAGATTTCCTCATTTATTTTGGCAACAAAATGTGGCCAATTGTCCGAGCTTATCATTCCTAAACGTCCATAGCGTGGAATTAATTCTTTCAGGAATATTTTCACAACGCTTATAGCGGTATTATTAGTTGTAGGAACAGCTTCAGTCCATCTGCTAAATACATCTACTATCACTGAGCAACACTGACAACAGTGTACTCTAGGTAATTCTGTAAAATCAAGTTGTAAACAAGACAAAGGTCCACGAGGCGAGGAGGTAGTTCTGGAACCACATGGCATCCCCTTTCCAGCATTCATTTCTTTTGACAAATTGAGCGTGCTGTGGCTCACTCTTCAGCTAGTTTCTGGAGATCAGGGTGCCGCCAAGATGGTAATAATGTATTAAGCATTCCCTCCTTGCCCAGGTGTGTACAATTATGTACATAATCTATCAGAATAGGTGAGAACACAGAGGGAACACAGACCTGTCCTGCAGGGGTCACCCATAAATTGGTCTGAGGTTCAAGGTGGCAACCCATTTGGGACCACAGTTTGCGTTTTCCTTCAGGGGCGTCCCCATGGAACTTACATATTTCCCCCATGTTTGGCATGCCCATCCTTAGATTGTGTCTAATTGGAGCTTGCTGGGTTCCCGAGGCTACTAAAAGTGTGGGGTTCAGGGCTGTCTGTTCGGCCGCTGCATCAGCCCTAGTATTACCCTTCAATATGTCATCAGATTCCCCAGTGTGGGTTGCATATTTAATAATAACCAAAGCTCGAGGTAACTGTGGAGCGGTGAGTAACTTGTCTGCAAAGGAAGCATTACTAATGGGGTGGCCAAAGGAGGTCAGGAATCCCCAAAGCCCCATAGTCAGTGCATAACGGGAATCTGTGTAAATGTCTGCCCTTTAGTCTGTTGCTAGGATACAGGCACGAGTTATAGCAAACAGCTCAACCTTCTGGGCGGAGACAGCTGCTTCCATTACTTCACTGTCCGTCACTATCACATCGTTTCCCTGCTGGATCCACAAAAGAGCTTCCATCCTCATAGAACGTTGCCTCGGGCTTGAGGGGGTATTGCGGAATGGATGGGAGAGTCTGTCCTTCTTTCACGGTGATCTGGACAGGGGGCAGTTGGTGCGGCCGACTTCATGGCCTGAAATTGCCCAGAGATGGGGTACAACGTCTTGGGTTCAGTCAATATTAAAAGAATGTCTTACCTTCACCTTCAACTCCTTCCAGTATCGGAGTTGGCCGGTGGCCAAGCCTTGTTATTCACCCTCGGTGCTGGAGGCTTGTTTCGTCAGGGTGTAGGCAAGGAACCCGAGGCTCTTTGGCTTGAACCCAGGGAAAACCCTAACGGTGGTATGGGGAACCACCAGTCCTGTCTTTCGCCAAAGGAAATCCGGAACTTCGGCCAGTAATGCACAGTCCTCTCTTCCTTTAACATCTCCAATCACCATGCCTGGGAACTTCTGTCCCTCGAGGGGTGCATAATATTAGCTTTCCTCAGTTGAGCACCCCTTAGGGTCATAGCCCAGGGTCACATGAGGGTTGGCCGCTGGCAGAAGGGGTTCAAATGCAGTGGAGTCCAGATAAAGTGCCCACCACTGGGAGGTCGGAAACTGGGGAAGCTGTTGGTTGTTCGCTAGTCCCAGGGAGACACCCTTGTCCGTGCATAGAATCTCGACTTCCAGCGGACTGAGCAAGTCTCTCCCTGCTGGATTACACCCCAGACTGGTGGTGACTGTAAATGAAACCTCACACTGGAATTCCACCTGCAGTGGCTGGGTACATGAATACGTATGTTCCGTGCCTTCGAACCCAGACACAGTGATTGTAGCGTCTGATGGCTGGAATCCCTTTTCCAGTACTATTTCCTGATCGAGAGTGGTTGTGGTGGCCCCCGTAAATGGAATTGGAATTGCAGCAACTTGCAATATTTCATTGGGTTTTCCTGAGGGGTGGTACTCACAGCAGGAAGCGTCCTTGCTTGTCAATTTCCAAACAGTTTTTGTCCCTATCTGTCCCTTGGTAGGTTTGTGTTCCCATTTCTGATCCCCAGATAAAGCCCGCTCGCATCCTTCTACCCGCTGAACATATTCAGGTCTAATATTAGTTCCTTTCGGGGTTGATCGGAATTCGGAAGCCGGGTCCCAATAATATGTCAAAGCTCGTCGCATTTGATTTTGATCATTGTCAGGCCGATCCATATTATTTGTTTTAATCACGTTGGCTAACTTAGTTGGTAAGCATTGGAGCAGAAAGGCATTAAACTGGGGGGACGGATTTCCATCATTGAAGGCTTGGTCTCCTGCGAAAGTGCTGCAGCAGGCCAGAAATCGCTCCCAATAGTCTGGTCCCCATTCCCCAGGCTTAGGTTTGCATTCAGGTACTTTAGTGATGTTTACAGGTTGCTGGAGAGCCCTTTCCAAGGCTTGAATAATCTGGTCTGTCTGTTCATTCTGATTGTGGTTTTCCACCTGTAACTCCTGTTAGGTTTGGTATCTCAATTCTGCTTTCCATTTCTGCCCCTCATCAGCTGAGAGAATCATGCAGCAGAGACCGAATGAATCTTCCCGGCTCACATTATACATTTGTATAGTACTGCGGACATACTGAGCAAACTGTGCAGGTTTTTCTTTTCTATCTGGGGCTGAATCATGATCATTATCATTTCCTGAGGCTTCCAGGGTGCATACACAGGAATCACTGAGGGCTGTCCCTCCTCCTGCTCGTGGATTAGGCAGCATTTGGGTCGGCAATTGTCTTCATGGAGCCATTAACTCTGGGGATTTATTGGATTCTTCCCTCCCTGTCTCGGAATAATCCTTGGTATTCCCATTCTGGATCTCAGGGCATAGAGAGCCTCCCCTTCCCTGCCGCCGCTGTTTGACCCGAGCGGCCACCGTATCTGAGTACTGGGAGGATTGGGGTTCAGGAGCACTGGGTGCACTTGGCCCTTGGTAAGGTGGGGGGTGCCCACTCCTCATCACGGTCACTGTCCTGACACAGGGTCAGTATGCCAGACATGGGTTCCGGATCCCTTGTTTCCCAAACAGTTCGAACTTCAGACTGACGTTCCTGCCCTTCTCTCCTACCTAGGCCACCCTTGGTTTGCTTATGTTGTTTTTCCTGCTCTCGTTTTCGGTGCCCATCCACCCATTCACGCTCTGCTTTTAGCGTCTCCCAACCTTTGGCGTTCCTTCTGCAGTACATACCTCTATCCCTTTGTCACATGCATTATCCCTCCAGCTTGCTGATCATATACTGTTCCACTTCACATCTACCTTTTCCTTCCACCCCCTTTTCAACAATTTCCACTTCTTTCCACAGTTCTTTCTCCAAATCAGATTGGCTGCTTGTTTACATGAGCTTATATACCAGGTTCTGCACTCCACAGCGGCCACATTTTATTCCCCAATTTCTTATTCAGCCCTGCACTCAACATTCGCAAATCTTTTTTCCTTGTCCGGAAAACTCTCACACAGATTGTGTAGGGCTGCTCCTGGCCTGCTCGTGTCAATCGACTGCAGTTGACCCATGTTCTCTAAGTAATTTACCTGGCACAAAGCCTCCAGCTCAATTAACAATCAGATAAATTCACCCGGCTGGCATCCCCTGATCAATTGATAAACTTACACGGCACGTCTGCCTCCTGCCCACTTTGCAAAATTTAGCCAGTACTGCCTCCTGCCCATTTGGTAAAATTTCTCCCGACAGATTCTTTCCCGATCCCATCAAGGTTATATGATCAGCCTCAGGCGAGGGACCATACCTCCAAAGGAACTAACGGAGAGCGACAAAAGGTAAAATACCTATTAGGCGCCCAGTCAGTCTCCACAGTCCCCAGAGTGGTCCAGACACTAACTCAGCCCGTCTGCTTGGGTATACTGGGATCCTGTTTGTGACGCCAAATGTTAAAGTTGAATCTGAATAAAACTCGGGAGACCAGCTTCTTATCGTCACCACAGTTTATTGTGCATTCTCCTGCAGGAGTTTGAGACCCAGTTGTCAAAGGGAAGGCATGTAAACACTGCCACCGTCTGACAAGTGGACTGACTTAGGTTACAGCCGTATATTTATACATAGTAAGCCCCATACATTACTTTTGGAGGATGGTATTTGAACTGGTACACCCACCAAGTCTGTTGGTGCAAAACTTAATTACTTAGATAAGAGAGTTCACTAAATCAAGGTTTTAATTACATATTGATATATTGTCCAGTCCTTATCAGGTATTCCCTTTGCAAGGCCCTGATTTAATTACAGAGAGATGTTCATTCCTGTCCTTATCGGCGAGTCCTCCTCCCTTTACTCAAATGAGCATACAATGTATAATATTATCAGCTAAAGAGGGTGCAAGGTATAATGTTGTCAGCTCTCAGTGCATCTCTCTGCAGGCTGCAGAGAACTAGTAATGAGCCTGTCTTAGCTAACCGCAGAAGACAGAGTTTACTTCAGTTCAAAAATTCCTAAACAGTCCCAGTTATTCTTGCAGCCAGAGGTTACATAGGATCAAAATGATTTTTTAAATATATCCTCAATTCCTCAGGAGGGTTCAGGGGAAATATTTATGTACAATACAGAAACTGGTGTCACCTGTGTGTATTGTGGTGATGCAAAAGTTGCTGGAGAATTTACAAGTGGGAAGAAGTGGAGTGATATTTAGAAATCTGACTTTTTGAAGCGTAATTTAGCAAGCAAACCAAATATGGACAATGTGCAAAAGCTCTGGTCAGAAAATCTTTCATTACCCGTTACAGGCCTGCGACATAGGTTGTGTGAGAGTGCAGGTGGGACTCGATCAAACCCAGAGGAAATCAAAGTTCTTATTGACGATGATTTGATAGCTGTTAAAATGAATACCACTCTATATAAAATTCACTGTGCACACTAGGTAGAAAAAGCACAATACTAGATTTATGTGCACACTGGTCATTACAAATTAGAGGGGACATTGGTGGGAAGGTGGGGAGACCTCCAGTGTCACTGATGCCATGACATACAAGATGTACATCCAGCTGCAGCTTGTAACCCTGCAGTTTAAGGAGTTGGAACTTGAAATGGATGAATTCCGGATCATCCAGGAGCTGGAGGGGGTGATAGATATGACATGAAGAGAGGTGAGTTACACCTGAAGTGCAGGGCACAGGAAACTGGGTGAGAGTCAGGAAGGGGAATGAGGTTAAATAGCCATCGCAGAGTACTCTTGTGTCCATCCCGCACAACAACAGGTGGACCACTTTAGAAACTGTTGGGGGGATTTACCTGGCAGAGGAAAGTCAAGGGATGATAGGGGATTCGTTCATTAGGGGAACAGAACAAGAGGGAACTAATATCCTAGTGGTGAGGCTTGCTAGTGCTATTGTGGGGAGAGGATGATGTGGTTAAAATAAGTTGTTGGGGGAATGGGAGCCAGAATGACAGAACAGATAGTGGAGAGGGTGAATTGAATTGAATTGACTTTTATTACATATATCCTTCATATACATGAGGAGTAGAAATCTTTACATTATGTCTCCAGCTAAATCAGCAATGTGTAATTTATAGTAAATTATAATAAATAGTTTGTACATAGGTCAGTCAATATAACATAGAAATGCAATTGTATCAGCATGAATTAATCAGTCTGATGGGCTGGTGGAAGATGATGTCCCGGAGCCTGTTGGTCCTTTTGCTGTGGTACCGTTTCCTCAATGGTAGCAGCAGGAACAGTTAGTGGTTGTGGTGATTTGGGTCCCCAATATCCTTTGGGCCCTTTTTACACACCTGTCTCGGTAAATGTCCTGAATAGTGGGAAGTTCACATCTACAGATGTGCTGGGCTGTCCGCACCACTCTCTGCAGGTTCCTGTGATTAAGGGAAGTACAGTTCCCATACCAGGCAGTGATGCAGCCAGTCAGGATGCTCTCAGTTGTGTCCCTGTAGAAAGTTCTTAGGATTTGTGGCCCCATCCCAGACTTCTAAAACCGTCTGAGGTGAAAGAGGTGCTGCTGTGCTCTTTTCACAACACAGCCGGTATGTACAGACCATGTGAGATCCTTGGTGATGTTTATGCTGAGGAACTTAAAGCTGTTCACCCTCTCAACCCCAGATCCATTGATGTCAATAGGGGTTAGCCTGTCTCCATTCCTCCTCTCGTCCACAATCAGCTCCTTTGCTTTTGTGACAATGAGGGAGAGTTTGTTTTCTTGACACCAGTCGGATGTTGTTCAGACCTCAGACAGAGTCAGCAATCAAATGGTTGAGCATGGTGCGATGAATGTGCTGAGCTGTGTATATCACAATGCAAGAAGCATCGTAGGAAAGCCAGATGAGCTCAGGACAGGGAATTATGATACTGTAGCCATTATTGGGACATGGTTGCACCGAACAGTCTGAGGGATTTAGAGGAACAAATTTGTAGAGAGATGGTAGACCATGCCAAGAAACAAAGGTTGATTCAGTAAGTGATGTTAACTTTCCCTATTTTGACTGGGACTCCCATACTGTAAAAGGACTAGATGGGGTAGAGTTTGTCAAATGTGCCCTTAATCAGTTCATAGAATTCCCAACGTAGAAGTGTGCAATAAGCTGTTAGGAAATGATCCAGGGCTGGTGCCAGAAAGTAGTGATCATAATTCCATGAGATTCAAAGTATGTATAGAAAAAGAGAGGTCTGGACCATGGGTTGAGATTCTAAATTGGAGAAAGGTCAATTTTGATGGTATCAGAAAGGATATGACAAGTGTGGTTTGGGGAAAGCTGTTTTCTGGCAAAGGAGTATTTGTAAGTGGGAGGCCTTCAGAAGTGAAATTTTGAAGGTGTTTAGTTTGTATGTGCCTGCCAAAATAAAAGTTGAAAGGTAACTGGTGCAGGGAACTTTGGTTTTCAAGAGATATTGAGGCCCTGGACATTTTGTTCCTCTAAATGCCTCAGACTGTTGGGTGCTACCAAGACTCATTAATGACTACAATATCATAATTCCACCCCCGTGCTCTTCTGACTTTTTTTTTTAGTCGTCTTCTGTTGGTTTCTAAAAGCTTCCCAATAGCTTTTGCTCTTTTGTTTGCCCTCTCTTTGGCTTCTGATTTCAGCCATGGTTGTGTCCTCCTGCCTTTCCAATGCTTCCACTTCTTTGGGATGTGTCTATCACTCAGCTCCCGAATTGCTCCCAGAAACTCCAGCCATTGCTGCTCCATTGTCACTCCTACCTTTTCCCTTCCAGACAAGATTGTCCAGCTTCTCTGTCATAGAAACATGGAGAGGTTCAGTACAGAAACAGGCTATTTGGCCCATCTAGTCAATGCTGAAAAAACATTTAAGGTCTCTACTGCAACTACCTGCACTGGGACTTTCACCTTCAGACCCCTATCATCCAGGCTCCCAAACAAACTTCTCTTAATTGTGAAAAAGAGCTCATATTCACCACTTGTGCTGACATCTCATTCCATACTCTCACGAGCTTTTCCACATGTTCCCATTAAATTTTCACCTTCCCTACGTACCCATGACCTCTGGTTGTCATCCCACCCAACCTCAGTGGAAAAAGCTGCTTGCACTTACCCTATCTATACCCTTATAATTTTGTATACTTCCAACAAATCCTAAAAGCAATGTATAATTCCCTAGTTCATGATTAGAGCCTTTTTGAGGTGTATAAGATGATGAGGGGCATTGATCACGTGGATAGCCAGAGGTTTTTCCCCAAGGTTGAAATGGCTAACATGAGGGAGCATAGTTTTAAGGTGCTTGGAAATAGATACTGGGAGATGTCAGGGGTAAGTTTTATTACACAGAGAGTGGTGGGTGCGTGGAATGCACTGCCAGCAGTGGTGGTCGAGGCAGATACAAGATGGTCTTTTAACAGCCTCTTTGATAGGTACATGGAGCTTAGCAAAATAGAGGTCTATGTACTAGGGAAATCTAGGCAGTTTCCAGAGTAAGTTACATGGTTGGCAGAATATTGTGGGCTGAATGGCCTGGAATATGCTGTAGATTTCTATGTTCTATGTTGAACAGCGAAATAACTTTGGCTATCCTACAATCCTCTGATAATCCCCTGTCACTAAGGATGATTTAATTATCTCTGCTAGGGCCCCGACAATTTTTGCACTTGCCTCCCATAGGGTTTGAGGGAGCACCTTATCATGCCCTGGAGATTTCTCCAGCCTAATCTGCCTCAGGATGGCAAACATCTCCTCTTCTTTAATCCGTACAGGGTCCACGGTTTTAATGCCGCTTTTCCACACTCCCACAGACCCTGTGTCCATCTCCTGAGTAAATGGGATGAAAAATATATTTGAGATCTCCCCCATCTGCTTTGCTTCCACACGTGGATTGCAATTCTGGTCTTCCAGAGGACCAACTTTATGCCTTGCAATCCTTTTGCTCTTAAGCTATTTCCAGAATCCCTGAGGATGATCCTTCATCTTTTCTGTGAGGGGAATCTCATGCTTTCTTTTAGCCATCCTGATTTATTTCTTACGTGTTCTCTTGCATTTCTTATACTCCCTAAGAACCTACCTGCCTATCCCTGTTCTGCAACTCCATTTTGTGCTTCACCAGGGTCTCAATATCTCTTGAAAACCAAGATTCTCTACAGTTTCTATCTTTACCTTTTATTCTGACAGGCACATACCCGCCTTGTACTTTCAAAATTTTGCTTTGAAGGCCTCCCATTTAATAAGCACACCTTTTCCGTAAAGCAGCCTGTCCCAGTCCACAGTTGCCAGATCCTAGTATCTAAATTCCAGGTGTTGATCCATGCCCTGAACACATCCGCCTTTCCTACGCTGCTCCTTGTATTGAAATATACAGGGCTCAGCATATTCACTGCACCATGCTCAACTCTTTCATTCCTGGCTTTGTCTAAGGTCTGAACAACAACTGTCTCCACAACCCCTCCACTATCTGTTCTGTTATTCAGGCTCCCATTCCCCCTGCAACTTTAGTTTAACCCCCCTTACCCCCACCTCCCACCATGCAGCTCTATCAGCCCTTTGTGCTTCATCTCCCAGATCAATAAAAAGGAGGTGCATACCAGGTACAGGCAGACTGGAACAAATGGGATACTTATGAAGTACAGGAAATTCAAGTGAACACTTATGAAAGAAATAAAAGAAGGCATGAGGTTGCCCCAGCAGACAAGGTGAAGGAGAATCCTCGGGGATTCTGCAGATATGTTTAGAGCAGAAAGATTGCAAAGGAATAAATTAATCCTCTGGAAGATCAGAATGGTAATCCATATGAGGAGACTAAATAGATGTGGGAGATTTTTTTCTGCATCTGTATTTACTCAGGAGATGGACACAGAGTCTATAGAAGTGAGGCAAAGCACCATCAACTTCATGGATCCTGTACAGATTACAGAGATGGAGGTGTTGGCTGTCTTAATGCAAATTAGCGTGGATAAATCCCCAGGGCCTGACAAGTTGTTCCCTGGGACTCTGCGGCAGACAGGTGCAGAAATTGTCGGGGCCCAAGCACAGATATTTAAATAATCGTTTGTGACAGGTGAGGTACTGGAGGATTGGAGAACAGCCAATGTTGTTCCACTGTTCAAGAAAGGCTCTAAAAATAAACTAGAAATTATACGTTGGTGAGCCCATCAGTAGTGGGAAAGTTATTGGAATGTGTGTGCAGGAGCCAGATATAGAAGTATTTGGATTGATGTGGACTGATTAAGGATAGGCAGCATGGCTTTGTGCACGGTAGGTCATGTCTAACCAATCTTATAGAGTCTCTTGAGGAAGTTATCAGGAAATTGGATGAAGGCAAGGCAGTGGATGTTGTCTACATGGACCTTAGCAAAAGCACTTGACAAAGTCTCATATGGGAGGCTGGTCAAGAAGGTTTAGTCACTCAGCATTCAAGATGAGATAGTAAATTGGATGAGTCACTGTCTTTGGGAGAAGCCAGTGTGTGGCAGTAGATGGTTGCCTCTCTGACCGGAGGCCTGTGACTAGTGGTGTGCCACAGGGATCAGAGCTGGATCTGTTGTTGTTTGTCGTCTGTATCAGTAATCTGAATGTTAACATGGTTAGCTGGATCAGCAAATTTGTGGATGACACCAAGATTGGGGTGTAGTGGACAGCGAGGAAGACTGTCATGGCTTGCAGTGCAATCTGGATCAGCTAGAATAATGGGTTAAGAAATGCAAAATGGAATTTAATGGAGACAAGTGTGAGGTGTTGCATTTTGGTCGGACCTGGGTCTTACACAGTGAGTGGTCGGGCACTGAGGAGTGCTGTAGAAGAAAGGGATCTGGGAATACATGTCCATAATTCACTGAAAGTGGTGTCACAGTTAAATAGGGACAGAAAGAAAGACTGAGGCAAATTGGCCTTCATCAACCAAAGTACTGAGTACAGGAGACGGATGTTTTGTTGACATTGTACAAGACAATGGTGAGGCCTAATTTGGAGTATTGTGTGCAGTTTTGGTCACCAACGTGCAGGAAAGATGTAAGAGATGTTGAAAGAGTTCAGAGAAAATTCACAAGGATGTTGCCAGGTCTGGAGGACTTGGGTGAAAGGGAAAGGTGGAACAGGTCAGGACTTTATTCCTTGGAACGTAGAAGATTGAGTGGAGATTTGATGGAGTATATGACAATTATGAGGGATATAGATAAGGTAAATGCAAGCTGGCTTTTACCACTGAGATTGGGCGGTACTACAACCAGAGGCCATGGGTTAAGGGTGAAAGGTGAGATGTTAGGCGCACATGAGGGGAAACTTCTTCACACAGACGGTCATCCGGGTGTGGAATGAGCAGCCAGCACAAGTGGTGCATGCGAGCTCAATTTCAACATTTAAGAGGTTTGTATAGGTACCTGGATGGTAGGGGTATGGAGGTGGGTAGTTTAAATAGTTCAGCACAAACCAGATGGTCCAAAGGGCCTGTTTCTGTGTTGTAATTTTCTGTGACTGTGACAAGAACCTGAAATAATACAAAAATTCACTCCAAGTCCTTTTAACAGCTGTGCAGACCAACCATTCATCTCAGCAGGAATTGTTTATATGACATTAAAACTGTGGCACTTTAAGTTAATAATACATAAAAGAAAATCCCAGATGCATGTCAAGAAAGACTATTTGCGTGAGACTGTTTCAGTTACTGTGGGGCCAGGCACCCATGCTGCTCAGCAGGAACAGGGAATAATACCAATGGAGAGAGTCAAACTGAGCCAAGTCACAGATTGGAGCCGGCAGAAATGCCCCATTCTGATAGAGACAGGAAGAGCATCAGGGAATTGATGGTCATTCCAGATACCAGCACTGTGCCCAGTCAGAAGATGATTTCTCTCTCCAACTTGGGTTGAACCTCACTGTAACTGTGTGATACCAGATCAAACCATGGCAACTCAAGTAATCTCTTCTGAAATGTTGTCCTACACCGACTGATGGATTTTGTAAATCTTCTTACAGGTTAAAAACGAGAAGGAATTTGTCTCCAGGAATCTCAAACACAACACGCCAGTTTTGCTGTCTCTGTCTGGATATTTAAGAAGTGGAGCAAGGGATTCAATCGGCCATCCTTCCAGCTCAGACTGTGGGGAGGGATTCACTCGATCATCTGACGGACTGGCATTCCCGTCATTTTACACAGTGGGAATGGATTCAGTCGGTTATCTCAATTCAAGGTACATCAGCAAGTTCACACCGGACAAGGCCATTCATCTGTTCTGTGTGTGAGAAGGAATTCAGTCAGTCTTCCCACCCTTGGACTCACCAATCAGTTCACACTGGGCAGAGGCTGGTCATCTGCTGAATTTCTGGGAAAGGATTCACTTAGTTATCTGACCTAATGGCTCACCAGCGAGTTCACACTGGGGAGAAACCGTTCACCTGCTCAGTCTGTGAGAAGAGATTCACTCACTCTTACACCCTACAGAGACACCAGCGAGTTCACACTGGGGAGAAACCATTCACCTGCTTAGAATGTGGGAAAGGATTCACTCAGTCATCCCACCTACAGAGACATCAGCGTGTTCACACTGGGGAGAAGCCGTTCACTTGCTCAGTCTGTATGAAGGGATTCCCTCAGTCATCCACCCTACAGAGACATCAGCAAGTTCACACTGGGGAGAAGCCGTTCACCTGCTCAGTCTGTGGGAAGGGATTCACTCAATCATCCAACCTACAGAGTCATCAGCGAGTTCACACTGGGGAGAAGCCGTTCACCTGCTCAGAATGTGGGAAGAGATTCCCTCAGTTATCCCACCTACAGAGTCATCAGCTAGTTCACACTGGGGAGAAGCCGTTCACCTGCTCAGTCTGTGGGAAGAGATTCACTCACTCATCCAACCTACAGACACATCAGCGAGTTCACACTGGAGAGAAGCCGTTCACCTGCTCAGTCTGTGGGAAGGGATTCACTCAGTTGTCCCAACTACAGAGTCATCAGCGAGTTTACACTGGGGAGAAGCCGTTCACCTGCTCAGAATGTGGGAAAGGATTCACTCAGTCATTCAAACTACTGGCACACCAGTCAGTTCACAGTGGGGAGTGGCCATTCACCTGCTCAGAATGTGGGAAAGGATTCACTCAGTCGTCCAAACTAATGGCACACCAATCAGTTCACACTGGAGAGAGACCACTCACCTGCTCAGACTGTGGGAAGGGTTTCACTTGGTGATCCGACCTACAGAGTCATCAGCGAGTTCACACTGGGGAGAAACTGTTCACCTGCTCAGACTGTGGGAAGGGATTCACTAGGTCATCCTACCTACAGAGACATCAGCAAGTTCACACTGGGGAGAAGCCGTTCACCTGCTTAGAATGTGGGAAGGGATTCACTCAGTCATCCCACCTACAGAGTCATCAGCGAGTTCACACTGGGGAGAAGCCGTTCACCTGCTTAGAATGTGGGAAGGGATTCACTCAGTCATCCACCCTACAGAGACATCAGCAAGTTCACACTGGGGAGAAGCCGTTCACCTGCTCAGTTTGTGGGAAGAGATTCACTCAGTCATCCACCCTACAGAATCATCAGCGAGTTCACACTGGGGAGAAGCCATTCACCTGCTGAGAATGTGGGAAGGGATTCACTCAGTTGTCCCAACTACAGAGTCATCAGCGAGTTTACACTGGGGAGAAGCCGTTCACCTGCTGAGAATGTGGGAAAGGATTCACTCAGTCATTCAAACTACTGGCACACCAGTCAGTTCACAGTGGGGAGTGGCCGTTCACCTGCTCAGAATGTGGGAAAGGATTCACTCAGTCGTCCAAACTAATGGCACACCAATCAGTTCGCACTGGAGAGAGGCCATTCACCTGTTCAGACTGTGGGAAGGGTTTCACTCGGTCATCCGACCTACAGAGTCATCAGCGAGTTCACACTGGGGAGAAACCGTTCACCTGCTTAGAATGTGGGAAGGGATTCACTCGATCATCCATCCTACAGAGACATCAGCGAGTTCACACTGGGGAGAAGCCGTTCACCTGCTCAGAATGTAGGCAAGGATTCACTCAGTCATCCCACCTACTGGCACACCAGTCAGTTCACAATGGGGAGTGGCCATTGTTATGAATCCCTAGATTTTGTTTGCTGTGGACTGTCATTTTGAGAGAGAGAGAAAGAGTAAGAATGGAAATCAGTCTGACTTGCATCTTGTTCACATCACTCACAGCTTGTTTAGTTTTAACCGAGGACACAGACACTCAGAGTCAGACGGAGATGAAGGAGGAAAAATGGAAGGATCGGAACAAGGGAACCAGTGGCCAAGGGTCACTGTTTAGAACTTTCCTATACCCACAAGGGTAGGTCAATTATTGATTCAACATACGTTGAATGTGTGGTTGTCACCTCATTTGATCCATAGGAGTGGATCGGATTTGGGGTATCCTGTGAAGACCACTTATGTGTTAACCCTTGCCTGGGTGTGGTGTGGAAATTCACTTGAAGACGATACCCCTTGTGAAAAGTCACTTTTGGTGATAATTTGTATGTGGATTTGGAACGACGACAGATAAAATCTACAGCGACTGTTCTCTCGTTTTACCACCATGGATGCTGTGGAATTCAACGTTATTGCCTTCTCTCGACATTTACCCTGGATTGCAAATATCTCTCTCTCCTCAACTATTCTGTGGTTGAACTGAACTTTCATAGTTTACCATCTGAACACTCCAAGCCTTGAGTTATATTTACCCACATATATACACATAACACTGTTCACTTTTGTTTAGGACTCATTTCTAAAGCGTTACAGGGACAAAATTGGGGCCTGCATCCGATATAGGAAAAGATTTGGAGGCGTATAGATTAATTATCGATTTCATTGGAGAAATCCCTTTTGATTTATTTGTGTGTGGAAAATCAGCAGCAATGGATGTTGATAGATTTCTGGAAGCACCAACCTCTGAGGCATTAAAGGACACCAGAAGGATTGAATTGTTGAGTATTGCTAAAAGGTTAAAACTTGCTAAGGTGAAATCGACAATGAGGAGGTCACAGATGCAGAGGATAATAGCTGAACATTATGTATATGAGGGTGTGTTTAAAGTGGAGGAGTTGGAGGTGTTTCCTGAAAGTAAACCTAGTGAGCTTGGGCTCCCGTACAAGTTAGAAAAATTAAAGATGGAGGCTGTGGAAAGGCAGAGGCAGGTTGAGGCTGCAAAGGCAGGAAAACAGAGAGAAGAGGCAGAAAAACAGGAAGGAAGCAGAAAGACAGAGGCTGTTCGAGCTGGAAAAGATAGAGAGATTGCAGCAAAGGGGTCTAGCGTTAGACTCTGGCGATAAGTTTGAGGCCAGTCGGGAAGTTAAATTGGTACCTCCATTTGACGAGGCAGAGGTTGATAAATACTTTCAGTATTTTGAGAAGGTTGCTCAGGGTTGAAAATGGCCAAAAGAGGGTTGGCCTATTCTCTTACAAAGAGTAATTAAGGGGAAGGCTCAGCAAGCCTATTCTGCTTTGACAGTTGATGAAGCAGCTGATTATGACATGGGAAATAGGCTGTGCTCAAAGCTTACGAGTTGGTCCCAGAAGCATACAGGCAAAAGTTTAGAAATTTGAGGAAATCTGTGAACCGGACTAATATGGAATTTGCTTATGAGAAGTTTGTGTATTTTGACCGCTGGTGCACATATAAAAATGTAAATGATGATTTTAACAGCTTGAAAGAGTTGGTTTTAATTGACGAATTCAAAATGTGTGTCCCTGATGACATAAAGATGTAATTAAATGAAAAGGATGCTGCCACTTTGCAGGAGTCTGCTAGATTAGCAGATAAGTTTGCTTTAACTCATAACATTAAGTTTACCCCGAATAAGAGCTTCCAAAAGAGTAGCAGGGATAACCAGGGTAAACCAGAAATTAAAGCTGGGACTAGTGACGAGACTAAGGATGAAGGGAAGCAGTTGAAGGAGAAATATTCTGGTCTTCCTTGTTACTATTGTAAGAAAGCTGGTCATATGGTGGCTAATTGTTCTGTCCTGAAGAAGAAAAAGGAAAAGGAGGCAGTCCCACATGCCTGTGATCAGTATGTTGAAGCACCTATAAACCCACAGGGTTCTGAACATTCTGCTGAGGCTCAGTTAAGGACTGAGAGGTCTGACTGAGTTAAGAAGGGATTCGATCATTTTATGTCAGATGGGTTTGTATTAGTAATGGAAGGGTCAACACCGCTACCAGTGAAAATTCTTCGAGATACTGGGACTTCTCAGTCACTTATATTAGTTCGGTGATGAGACTGACACTGGTGAGGTAAATCTTATTAAAGGCATTGGGGGCAGCATTGTTTCTGTGCCATTGCACAAGGTAACTTTACAGTCAGGGTTTGTTTCAGGACCTGTTAGGATCGGATTATGCTCCAGTTTACCTGTGGAAGATGTTACTTTGCTGTTAGGGAATGACCTGGCAGATGGTAAAGTTGTTCCTGCAGTGCAGTTGACAACTAAACCAACCACTGACGACCCACAGATGGATTTTAACATTTATCCTTCCTGTGCAGTAACTCGAAGTACAGCTAAAAATTCTCCCGATGCAGACGGTTCTGTGCAGCACGATTCTGATACCCAAGATAGCCAAAGTTGGGATTCAGGTTATGATGACTTGTCAGGGACTTTTTTGCCTTCATTGTTCCAACAGGATTCAGGTAGTAAGTCTGATGAGAAAGATTTATCCCTGTCTAGGAAGGAGTTTATAGCAGAACAGAACCGAGACCCTGAGATTGAAGCTTCATAAGAAACATCTCTCTCAGATGATGAGATTAAGAAAATGTCAGTAGAGTATTATCTCAAGGATGGAGTGTTAATGAGGAAGTGGAGGCCACCTGCTATACCTGCGAGTGAGGAATGGACAATTATTCACCAAGTTGTAGTTCCTGAATTTTATTGGACTGAAATTTTAACTTTGGCCCACAGTATGCCCTTAGGTGGCCATTTTGGAGAGAATAAAACTGTAAACAGGATTATGAGAGAATTTTTCTGGCCTAATTTGAGGAAAGATGTTGTGACCTTTTGCAGATCCTGTCACACTTGTCAAGTTGTGGGTAAACCTAATGAGGTCACCCCAGTGACCCCACTCTGGCCTATACCTGCATTCGGAGAACCCTGTTCCAAATTTATAGTGGATTGTGTTGGCCCATTGCCAAAGACTAAAGCTGTCCATCAGTATTTGCTAACTATTATGTGTACTGCATCCAGATTCCCAGAGGCAATACCTCTCAGAAATATTAAAGCTAAAACTGGCGAAGGCTCTAACAAGTTTTTTACTTTATTTGGTTTGCCTTAAGAAATCTAGTCTGATCAAGGAAGTAATTTTACATCTGGATTATTCCAGCAGGTAGTTTATGAACTGGGAGCTAAACAAATTACATCGTCTGCGTACCATCCAGAATCACAAGGGGCTTTAGAAAGATTTCATTCTACCCTCAAAACAATGATTAAGACATACTGTGTTGAAAATGAAAAAAAAATGGGATGAAGGAATACATTTGATTTTGTTCACCGTAAAGGCTGATTTATACTTGTGCATTCGGGATACGCTGTATCCTACACCATAGGCCTGATTTAATTTTTGCGTAGCCCTACGCCGTAGCGAGCATGCGTAGTTGTGTCTGCATCGCTCTGCACTTCACCACCAAAACGCAAGTTGGCAGTGGGGTTTCTCTGACACTGTTGAGCTTCTTCGTGAGAGACATGGACGAGTAAATGCATTTCAAATATTTTCGGATGTCGGCAGGTAGATTTGACGATTTGGTTCATTGTCTCCAACCATTTATTTTGCATCAGTGTACAGACATGGCGGAGAAAAGCAACCGGAAATGCAATGCTACCAAGCGAACCAATCACAGTTGTTGCGGTCTGCATCGCCGCGACGCGTGAGTTACTTTTTTGAGGAGGTTCACGTTACCCTGTGGCGTAGGGTACAGCGTGGGGACGGCGTAGGGTACATAGTGCCTATGGCGTACACTTGACGCACAAGTATAAATCAGGCTTAAGAGAGTTGGTACAGGAATCACTGGGCTTTAGTCCATTTGAACTTGTATTTGGTCATAGAGTGAGGGGACCTTTGACCTTGTTAAAGGAACAGTGGATTGATGGGGATGTATATGTTAACTTGTTAGACTGTGTTTTGAAGTTCAAAAATAAACTACACCAGGCCTGTAGTCTAGCGAGACAAAACTTAGATTTCTCAAAACAAAGTGAAGTGTTGGTTTGATAAGCGGGCCAAAACAAAAGAAAATACAAGGTGGGGGATAATGTGCTTGCCTTATCTCCAATGTTGACGATTCTACTTCAAGCGAAATTCAATGGACTGTATGAAATAGTCTCTCAAATTAATGATGTGAATTATGTTATTAAAACACATGACTGACGTAAACTAACACAGGTGGTACACATCAATATGATAAAGCCTTATTCTGGCAAGCAGGCACCATCGGTGAGTGTTGTCAAACATATAAATTTGACAGCCCTGAGAATGAAACAATTGACTCGTCTGAGACTTTTCACAAGCCAAACATGGTCCCAGTTAGGCTAATGAACTCGGTTGTTCTCAAAAACGTGGACAACAAGTTGGCTCATCTGCAGCCAAAGCAACAACAACAGCTGAAGGAATTAATTCTGAGTTTTAAAGTTTTATTTCCCAATGTTCCCAAGCAAACCACGGTCGCAGTACATGACGTAGATATTGGTCAAGCCAAACCGATTAAACAACACCCATATCGCATGAATGTAGAAAAGTGTAAATTGGCTGAGCAAGAAATTTAGTATATGCTGAAAATGGTATTATCAGGCCTTCAACATCAAATTGGAGCTCACCCTGCGTTATTGTGCCCAAACTTGATGGTAGTGTTAGATTTTGCACTGATTATAGGAAGGTAAATGCAGTAACAAAAACAGATGCCTATCCTATCCCTAGGGTGGATGATTGCATTGATAAGGTTGGAAAAGGTAATTTCTTACAAAGATTGATCTGTTGAAAGGGTGTGGTGTGTTCCATTGACGGACTGAGGTAGAGAAATTTCTGCATTTGTGACACCTTCTGGGTTGTATGAATACAATGTTTCGCCATTTGGAATGAAATATGCTCCAGGAACGTTCCAGAGAATGATTGATTCTGTAATTCAAGGGTTAGGACACACAGATACCTATATTGATGACTTAGTCACAGGGAGTGACACTTGGGAAGAGCATATCTGTGTAGTAGAAGAGCTGTTTGACAGGCTTTCCAGGGCCAACCTTACAGTTGACTTAGCTAAGAATGAATTTGGCCATGCCTCTGTGACCTATCTTGGCTGTGTTGTAGGTCAAGGCAAGTTGGCTCCTGTGCAGGCAAAATTCAGGCAATTTCTGAAGTTCCTATTCCGACTGTGTGACGAAGGCCTATCACTGATTACAGACGTCTCATGGCACACTCGGTAAAACACCCAAAGCGTCATCCACACACATTATTCCCCTCTGTTATTGTGGTGAGTGCACGCGTCACAATAAATCAACAGTCACAATTTTACACTCATCCCCAGCAGTAATAGGTATGAAAAAAAGAAACACACTATGTCACAGTTTTATTATCTCAGGTGAATTTATTCATATTCATCTTTCCAGTAAGTGTTTTGCTGAAGTGTCATGGTAATCTGACGTTTCTCTCCTCCACAGTCACTGGGTCTGAAACAGAGCTGCTGCATAGAGCTGTTTTATATAGAGGCAGCAGCAACCTGCACAGGTGTGCTGATGGTGGAGGATACCATCTTTACCTGGGACAAGGGTTATGTTACCTAATTACTCATCTTGTGGTAAAGTTTTGGGGTTTATACAAGTTATTTAACCGGGAAATGGTGAATCCCGTGATGAAGTCTATGTGTTTATTGTGAGAACTGGTGGTAGAGTTTCAGATTGTGTGAAATGGAAGATAATTGAGTTAATTAGCTTTTGGTTAGTCTAGGGAGATTGGCTTAGCAGTTATAAGCCTCAGGTTACCAAGGCTTTGGGTCGGTTTTTTTTCTGTTTAGTCTGAGGGTGGCTGTTAACCAGACAGGTGACAATTGCAAGCTGTGTGTGTGTGTGTGTATATATATATAATATAGTTGTTCCTCCACAAACTTCCTCCACATTACTTCTGTGCTTTCACCTTTGAACACCTGTTTCCAATTTACTCTCGCTAGTTCCTGCCTCATACATTCATAGTTAGCCCTTCCTCAGTTAAGCACTTTCCCATTTTGTCTGTTTTTATCCTTTTCCATAGCTATGCTGAAGCTAAGGGAGTTGTGGTCACTCTCACCAAAATGCTCCCCCACCAAGAGGTCTGCCACCTGACCAGGTTCATTACCCAGAACTAGATCCAGTATGGCCTCTCCTCTCGTCAGCCGGTCCCCATACTGTGTCAGGAATCCTTCTTGAACACATCTGACAAATTCAGCCCCGTCTATCCCCCTTGCAGTCAGGAGGTGCCAGTCAATATGAGGGAAGTTGAAGTCACCCATAACTACAACCCTGTATTTCCTGCACCATTCTAAAATCTGCCTGCTTATCTGCTCCTCAGTGTCCCGAAGGCTATTTGGGGGCCTATAGACTACTCCCAGCACAGTGATTGATCCCTTCCTATTTCTGACTTCCACCCACACCGACTCAGTGGACACTCCCTCTGCAGCATCCTCCCTTTCTACAGGCGTGATACTATCCCTGATCAGTAATGTTACTCCCCCCCTTTTCTACCTCCCATCCTATTCCTTGTAAAACACCTAAACCCCGGTACCTGCATCAGCCAATCCTGCCCTTCCTCCAGCCAAGTTTCAGTAATGGCCACAACATCGTAGTTCCATGTACTGATCCATTCTCTAAGTTCATCCCCTTTATTCCTAATACTCCTAGCATTGAAATACACACACTTCAACCCCTCGAACTGGCTACATTTATGATTTGTCCCCTGCCTGTCCTTCCTCACCAACTCAGAACACACAGCATCGTGCCCTTGTCCTCCTACCCTCATCTCTGCACTCACATTCTGATTCCCACCCCCCTGACAAACTAGTTTAAACCCTCCCCAACAGCTCCAACAAACCTGCCCACCAGGATATTGGTCCCTTTCCAGTTCAGGTGCAGCCCGTCCTTGTTGTACAGGTCAAACCTTCCCCAGAAGAGATCCCAATGCTCCAGAAATCTGAACCCCTGCCCCCTGCACCAACTCTTCAGCCACACTTTCAACTGCCATGACTTCCAGTTCCTACCCTCTGTCTCGTGGCACAGGCAGCAATCCTGAGATTACCATCCCTGAGATCCTGCTTTTTCACTTTTTTCCTAACTCCCAATATTCCTACGCTCCAAAGAATAAGGACCTAATTTGTTCAACCTTTTGCTGTAACTTAGGAGATGAAACCCAGGCAACATTTTAGTAAATCTCCTCCGTACTCTCTCAATTTTATTGACATATTTCCTATAATTTGGTTACCAGAACTGTATACAATACTCCAAATTTGGCCTTACCAATGCCTTGTACAATTTCAACATTACATCCCAACTCCTATACTCAATGCTCTGATTTATAAAGGCCAGCATACCAAAAGCTTTCTTCACCACCCTATCCAAACGAGACTCCACCTTCAGGGAACTATGCACCATTACTCCTAGATCCCTCTGTTCTACTGCATTCTTCAGTGCCCTACCATTTACCATGTATGCCCTATTTTGATTACTCCTACCAAAATGCAGCACCTCACATTTATCAGCATTAAGCTCCTTCTGCCATCTTTCAGCCCACTCTTCTAAGTGGTCTAAATCTCTCTGCAAGCTTTGAAAACCTCCTTCATGATCCACAACTCCACCTATCTTAGTATCATCTGCATACTTACTAATCCAATTTACCACCCCATCATCCAGATAATTAATATATATGACAAACAACATTGGACCCAGTACAGATCCCTGAGGTTTAGTCATCAGAGACAATTGTGCTGTCCCTGACTTCCCACATTCTACAATCGGAGCACTGGATTGCCCTATCTACTGCCTCCATTACCAACTCCTAAGTTAATCAAAATAATTAAAGAAACATACCCAGCCTTACCTTACTGGGAGCAAGCTCGTCCTCTGCCTTTGCTCGCCGAAACTTCTCGAGCCAAAGCCTCAAAGCTCCACTCCTTCACTGGCCCACTCACTCACTGGCTTGAGCTGCCCCTCTTTTCACTTGTTTGTTGAGCTTCTCAATTTTCAATTGCCCAATCAGCTGCTTTCTGCTGGGTCTGAGCTGTTCAAATCTTGATTGACTTGATTGCACAACCCAACTGCCAAAATCTCTTGAGCCAAAGCCTCAAAACTCCACTCCTTCACTGGCCGCTCTCCACTCCAGTCCACGTTAAACTCCAGTCCCATTAAAGGTGAATATGCAGCAGAAGAAACTCCTCCCATGCCCAGTGACCAGGGTGCAGAACTGGGTGTGGTGAGCAGCAGCAATAATTGCAGAGTTCAGCACCGACAGTCACTCTCGAAATTGCATTCAGCAATGGTGACGGACAAATATCCAGCATGCAGCTTATTGAAACTTTCTCCCCAGTGTGAACCCGGCAGTGTGTCACAAATAACATGCTGTAAGGTTTCACAGCTAATGTAACGGCCTCTGTGCAATGTTTCACTGCTGAGGTAATGTTTTCTCTGTAACAGCAATGTTTAGGTTACGACTAGAGACAACAGGGTTTTTGAATGCAGGGCTATCTAATGACAGAAATGTTCTTTCTTGTTCGTCAGGAAGAGGAATTTTTGCGGTGTTTTACCGGGGAGAGATGAGAAGACATGAATGGAGAGAGTGGGCCCTTTTTCTTCTTTATTTTTTCTTTACTAGCCCTATAGTCAAAGAAAGAACTATAAAGCCTAATCGTTTAATCGCATATTATGTACCATTTATTATTTCGGGGTACTGATATGTAACAGGGAACACATCAAGCAGCTTCCACCCAAACAAGATTTCTTAAGTTTGGCCGGGCTGGGGGGCTATCACCCCCTATATTAAGCTGCTAGCCAAAGTGAGAATTACATAAGGTTAGAATACTGAGTGAATTGCTTCCCACATTCACAGCAGGTGAACGACCTCTCCCTGGTGTGAACTCAATGATGCACATTCGGCAGAGATGGCTGAGAGAATCTCTTACCGAAGTCTGAGCAGGTGATCGGCCTCTACCCAGTGTGAACTCAATGATGCACATTCGGTGGAGATGGCTGAGAAAATCTCTTCCCGAAGTCTGAGCAGGTGATCAGTCTCTACCCAGTGTGAGCTCGCTGGTGTTTCTGTAGGTTCGATGACCGAGTGAATCCCTTCCCACACACTGAGCAGGTGAACGGCCTCTCCCCAGTGTGAACTCGCTGATGTACCTTCAGTTGGGATGACCAAGTGAATCCCTTTCCACAGTCTGAGCAGGAGAAGGGCCACTCTCCAGTGTGAACTCGCTGATGAACCTTCAGGTGGGATGAGCAAGTGAATACCTTCCCGCAGTCGGAGCAGGTGAACGGCCTGTCCCCAGTGTGAATAGACCAGTGTGCTTGTAGGCGGGATGATCGAATGAATCCCTTCCCACACACTGAGCAGGTGAACGGCCTCTCCCCAGTGTGAACTCGCTGGTGTCTGAGTAGGACACATGACGAAGTGAATCCCTTCCCACAGTCTGAGCAGGTGAACGGCCTCTCCCCAGTGTGAACTCGCTGATGTACCTTCAGTTGAGATGAGCAACGGAATCTCTTCCCGCAGTCTGAGCAGGTGAACGGCCTCTCCCCAGTGTGAACTCGCTGATGTCTCTGTAGGACAAGTGACGAAGTGAATCCCTTCCCACAGTCTGAGCAGGTGAACGGCCTCTCCCCAGTGTGAACTCGCTGATGTACCTTCAGTTGAGATGACACAGTGAATCCCTCCCCACAGTCTGAGCAGGTGAACGGCCTCTCCCCAGTGTGAACTCGCTGATGTACCTTCAGTTGGGATGACGAAGTGAATCCCTTCCCACAGTCTGAGCAGGTGAACGGCCTCTCCCCAGTGTGAACTCGCTGATGTACCTTCAGGTGGGATGAGCAAGTGAATCCCTTCCCGCAGTCGGAGCAGATGAACGGCCTCTCCCCAGTATGAAAAGACCAGTGTGCTTGTAGGTCGGATGATCGAAAGAATCCCTTCCCACACACTGAGCAGGTGAACGGCCTCTCCCCAATGTGAACTCGCTGGTGTCTGTGTAGAACAGAGGATGAAGTGAATCCCTTCCCACAGTCGGAGCAGGTGAACGGCCTCTCCCCAGTGTGAACTCTCTGATGCACCTTCAGTAGGGATGAGCAAGTGAATCCCTTCCTGCAGTCTGAGCAGGTGAATGGCTTCTCTCCAGTGTGAACTCGCTGATGAACCTTCAGGTGGGATGAGCAAGTGAATCTCTTCCCACAGTCCAAGCAGGTGAACAGCCGCTCCCCAGTGTGAACTGACTGGTGTCTCAGTAGGTCAGATGAGTTAATGAATCCCTTCCCACAGTCTGAGCAGGTGAACGGCCGCTCCCCGGTGTGATCTCGCTGGTGAGCCATTAGGTCGGATGACCGAGTGAATCCTTTCCCACAAATTCAGCAGATGACCAAATTTCTGCCCAGGGTGAACTGACTGGTGTGTCTACAGGTGGGATGACCAACTGAATGCCTTCTCACCCACAGAACAAATGAATGACCTTGTCCGGTGTGAACTTGCTGATATATCTTCAGTTGAAATGACTGAGTGAATCCCTCCCCACAGTCTGAGCAGGAAGGATGATCGAGTGAATCCCTTGCTCCACTTCTCAAATATCCAGACAGATACAGCAAAACTGGCGTGTTGTGTTCGAGATTCCCGTAGACAGATTCCTTGTCATTTTTAACCTGTAAAAAGATTTACAAAATGAATCAACGGGTGTCGGACAATATTTCAGATCAGATCACTTGAGTTGTCAAAGTGTATTCTCGCATCACACTATTACAGTGAGGTTCAACCCAAGTTGGAGAGAGAAATCATCTTCCAACTGGGCACAGTGCTGGTATCTGGAATGACCATCAAACTCTCTGATGCTCTTCCTGTCTCTATAAGAATGGGGCATTTCTGCCATCTCCAATCTGTGACCTGGCTCAGTTTGACTCTCTCCATTGTTATTATTCCCTGTTCCTGCTGAGCAGCATGGGTGCCTGGCCCCACAGTAACTGAAACAGTCTCACGCAAATTGTCTTTCTTGATGTGTAGCGAGGATTTTCTTTTATGTATTATTAACTTAAAGTGCCACAGTTTTAACGCCATATAAAAAAATTCCTGCTGAGATGAATGGTTGGTCTGCACAGCTGTTAAAAGGACTTAAAGTGAATTTTTGTATTATTTCAGGTTCTTGTCACAGTCACAGAAAATTACAACACAGAAACAGGCCCTTTGGGCCATCTGGTTTGTGCTGAACTATTTAAACCACCCACTCCCATACCCCTACCATCCAGGTACCTATAGAAACCTCTTAAATGTTGAAATTGAGTTCGCATGCACCACTTGTTCTGGCTGCTCATTCCACACCCAGATGACCATCTGTGTGAAGAAGTTACCCCTCATGTTCCCCTTAACGTTTCACTTTTCACCCTTAACCCATGGCCTCTGGTTGTAGTCCCACACCATCTCAGTGGAGAAAGCCAGCTTGCATTTACCCCATCTGTGCCCCTCTATCACAATCAAATCTTTGCTCAATCTTCCACATTCCAAGGAATAAAGTCCTGATCTGTTCAATCATTCCTTATAACCCAAGTCCTCCAGACCTGGCAACATCCTTGTGAATTTTTGCAGAACTCTTTCAACCTCTTTTACATCTTTCCTGTAGGTAGGTGACCACAACTGCAAACAAGACTCCAAATTAGGCCTCACCAATATCTTCTACAAGTCAACATAACATCCATAAGACCGAAAGAAGCTGCAGAAGATCGTGAACACGGCGCAGCACATCACACAAACCAATCTTCCGTCCGTGGACTTACATTACACCGCACGCTGTCGGAGCAGTGCTGCCAGGATAATCAAGGACACGACCCACCCAGCAAACACACTTTTTGTCCCTCTTCCCTCCGGGAGAAGGTTCAGGAACTTGAAGACTGGTACGGCCAGATTTGGGAACAGCTTCTTTCCAACTGTGATAAGATGCTGAACGGATCCTGACCCGGATCAGGGCCGTACCCTCCAAATATCCGGACCTGCCTCTCGGTTTTTTTCCACTACCTTACTTCCCATTTTTCTATTTTCTATTTATGATTTTTAATTTAAATTTTTAATATTGACTAATTTTAACTACTTTTAATATTTTAATATTTAATATTTGTAATCCAGGGAGTGTGAAGCGCAGAATCAAATATCGCTGTGATGTTTGTACATTCTAGTACAAATTGTTTGGCGACAATAAAATATAAAGTATCTATCATTGTCAGTACTTTGGTTCATGAAGGCCAATGGGCTGAAATCCTGCTTTCCGTCTCTATCTTACTGTGACACCACTTTCAGTGAATTAAGGACTTGTATTCCCAGGTCACTTTCTTCTACAACTCTCCACTGTGCCCAACCAGTCACGGTGAAAGACCTCCCTTGGTAGGTCATACCAAAGTGCAACAACTCACACTTCTCTGCATTAAATTCCGTTTTCCATTTCTCAAACTATTTTTCCAGCTGGTCCAGATCGCACTGCAAGCCTTGATACTCTTCCTCGCTGACCACTACACCACCAATCTTAGCGTCAGCCACAAATTTGCTGATCCAGTTAACCACACTATCATCCAGATTACTGATATAGATGACAAACAACAACAGATCCAGCACTGATCCCTGTGGCACACCACTAGTCACAGGCCTCCAGTCAGAGAGGCAACCATCTGCTACCACACACTGGCTTCTCCCAAAGACAGTGTCTCATCCAATTTACTATCTCATCTTGAATGCTGAGTGACTGAACCTTCTTGACCAACCTCCCATATGAGACTTTGTCAAGTGCCTTGTTAAAGTCCATGTAGACAACATCCACTGCCTTGCCTTCATCCACTTTCCTGATAACTTCCTCGAGAGACTCTATAAGATTTGTTAGACATGACCTACCATGCACAAAGCCATGCTGTCTATCCTTAATCAGTCCACATCTATCCAAATACTTATATATCCGGTTCCTGCAAATACATTTCAATAACTTTCCCACTACTGATGTCAAGCTCACCAATGTACAATTTCTTAGTTTATTTTTACAGCCTTCCTTGAACAGCGGAACAACATTGGCTGCCCTCCAATCCTCCAGTACCTCACCTGGCTCTAAAGATCATTTAAATATCTGTCCTTGTGCCCCGACAATTTCTGCACTTGTCTGCCGCAGAGTCCCAGGGAACAACTTGTCAGGCCCTGGGGATTGATCCACGCTAATTTGCCCTAAGACAGCAAACACCTCCACCTCTGTAATCTGTACAGGATCCATGAAGTTGATGCTGCTTTGCCTCACTTCTATAGACTGTGTGTCCATCTCCTGTGTAAATACAGATGCAGAAAAAAATCTCCCACATCTATTTTGTCTCAGATCAGAACTACTGTTCTGATCTTGCATAGGATTAATTTTTTTTCCCCCCTTGCAATCCTTTTTGCTCTTAACATATCTGCAGAATCCCCGTGGATTCTCCTTCACCATGTCTGCTGGGGCAACCTCATGTCTTCTTTGTCTTTCTTAAGTGTTCACTTGAATTCCCTGTACTTCATAAGTACCCCATTTGTTCCTATCTGCCTGTACCTGGTATGCACCTCCTTTTTATTGATCTGGCAGATGAAGCACAAAGGGGTGATAGAGCTGCATGGTGGGAGGTGGGGGTGGGGGAGGGTTAAACTAAAGTTGCAGGGGGAATGGGAGCCTGAATAACAGAACAGATACTGGAGACGTTGTGGAGACAGTTGTTGTTCAGACCTCAGACAAAGACAGGAATGAAAAAGCTAAGCATGGTGCAGTGAATATGCTCAATCCTGTATACTTCAATACAAGGAGCAGTGTAGGAAAGGCAGATGTGTTCAGGGCACGGATCAACACCTGGAATTATGACACTAGGATCTGGCAACTGTGGCCTGGGACAGGCTGTTTTGTGGCAAAGGTGTGCTTGGTAAATTCAGGCCTTCAAAGCAAAATTTTGTAAGCACAAAGTGGGTATGTGCTTGTCAGAATAAAAGATAAAGACAGAAACTGTATCTCTTGGTTTTCAAGAGATATTGAGACCCTGGTGAAGCACAAAATGGAGTTGCATCACAGAGATAGGCAGGTAGGTTCTTATGGAGTATAAGAAATTCAAGAGAACACATTAGAAATAAATCAGGATGGCTAAAAGAAAGCATGAGATTGCCCTCGCAAAAAAGATAAAGGATAATTGTCAGAGATTCTAGAAATAGATTAAGAACAAAAGGATTGCAAGGCACAAAGTTGGTCCTCTGGAAGACCGGAATAGCAATCCACGTGTGGAACGAAAGCAGATGGGTGAGATCTTAATTTTTTTTTTATCTCATTTACTCAGGAGATGGACAGAGTGTCAATGAGAGTGTGGAAAAGCAGCATTAAAATTGTGGACCCTATACAGATTAAAGAAGAGGAGATGTTTGCTATCCTGAGGCAGATTAGGGTGGATAAATCTCCGGGGCATGACAAGGTGCTCCCTCGGACTCTACGGGAGGCAAGTGCAGAAATAGTTGGGGCCCTAGCAGAGATAATTAAATCATCCTTAGTAATGGGAGAGTTATCAGAGGATTGTAGGGTAGCCAAAGTAATTTTGCTGTTCAACATAGAACATAGAAATCTACAGCATATTCCAGGCCATTCAGCCCACAATGTTGTGCCAACCATGAAACTTACTCTAGAAACTGCCTAGAATTTCCCTAGCACATAGATCTCTATTTTTCTAAGCTCCATGTACCTACCTAAGAGGCTGTTAAAAGACCCTATTGTATCTGCCTCGACCACCACTGCTGGCAGTGCATTCCACACACCCACCACTCTCTGTGTAAAAAAAACTTACCCCTGACATCCCCTCGGTATCTATTTCCAAGCACCTTAAAACTATGCCCCTCGTGTTAGCCTTTTCAGCCCTGGGGAAAAACCTCTGGCTATCCACACGATCAATGTCCCTCATCATTTTATACATCTAAAAAAGGCTCTAAGCGTAAACAAGGATATTATACATTGCTTTGATGATTTGTTGGAAGTTTAAAAAGGTATGAGGGTATAGATAGGGTAAATGCAAGCAGCTTTTTCCACTGATGTTGGGCGAGACGACAACCAGAGGTCATGGGTAAGTGACTTCCCCATTCATACAACAAATACAATACAGCACAATACAGGCCCTTCAGCCCATAATGCTGTGCCGAACATTAATTACTTTAAAAATTACCTAGAGTTCCCCATAGCCCTCTATTTTTCTACGCACCATGTACCTATCCAGGAGCCTCTTAAAAGACCCTATTGTATCCGGCTTCATCACAGTGGCCGGCAGCCCATTCCACGCACTCACCACCCTGTGTAAAAAACTCACCCCTTGTGGTGATATCACGTGTCAGGACCTGACTGGACAGAGTTCCCAGCATGCGCAGAAATGAAGAATGATCGAGAAGCAGGGCAGTGTAAAACTTGTTTTTTTCTGCTGTTAAATACAAGTTCAGTTCTGCAGAATATGGTTTGTTATCAGTAACCCACGGTACGTATAAAGAACACAACACCCCTGACATCTCCTTCGTACCTGCTTCCAAGCGCCTTAAAACTGTGCCCTCTCTGCAGATTTTCTCTGGTTTGTGACTGGAGGCAGAACAAAGGTGATTTTCACAACAGCTGATGTAAAAGATTTTGTTCCCTTTCTCCGAGTTCCCGATCCTTGCATTTAGACAGCTGGAGCTCAGCTCTGTCTGAGAGACCCATCGGTTCCCATTCCCTCATCAGCCGGAAGCTCCCCGGGGCCTGTGTACGGATGGTGGGGCTGAGAGAGAGGGAAGAGAGCAGGACTGTCCCGGGATTGCGGCTCACGGTGTCCGGAGTCACAGTAATAGTCCCAAAGTCGGTTTTGAACATCCCCAACCCCCCCTTTCCCCTTCTCCCCGCTCCCCTGCCCCCTCTCTCCCTTCTCTCTTACCCCCGGAGACTCTCAAAGGAAAAAGCCTATCCACGTCGTCTATCTATCCCCCTCATAATTTTAAATACCTCTATCAAGTCCCCCCTCAACCTTCTACGCTCCAAAGAATAAAGATCTAACTTGTTCAACCTTTCTCTGTAACTCAGGTGCTGAAACCCAGGTAACATTCTAGTAAATCTCCTCTGTACTCTCTCTATTTTGTTGACATCTTTCCTGTAACTCAGTGACCAGAACTGTACACAATACTCCAAATTTGGCCTTACCAATGCCTTGTACAATTTTAACATTACATCCCAACTCCTATACTCAATGCTCTGATTTACAAAGGCCAGCATACCAAAAGCTTTCTTCACCACCCTATCCACATGAGATTCCACCTTCAGAAAACTATGCACCATTTTCCTAAACATGAGGAATTCTGCAGATGCTGGAAATTCAAGCAACACACATCAAAGTTGCTGGTGAACGCAGCAGGCCAGGCAGCATCTCTAGGAAGAAGTACAGTCGACGTTTCATGGGTATGGTGAATTTCTACCACTGTTTCCTCCCCTCAGCAGCCCGAATCATGCGCCCCCTGTTCACCCTGATGTCGGGTAAGGGCAAGGACATTACCTGGGATAAAGAGGCCGCAGCCGCTTTTGTTAAAACCAAAGAACCCTTAGCAAACGCCGCGATGCTAGTGCACCCCAGAATGGGCGTTCCTACTGCCCTCACGGTGGACGCATCCAACACAGCAGTCAGTGGAGTGCTGGAACAACTCATCGAGAGTCGCTGGCAACCCCTGGCATTCTTCAGCAAACACCTACGACCACCCAAACTCAAATACAGTGCTTTCAACCGGGAGCTATTGGCACTATACCTGGAAATCCGGCATTTCAGATACTTCTTAGAAGGTAGGCCCTTCACTGCGTTCACAGGCCACCAACCGCTTACCTTTGCGTTCACTAAGGTGTCCGACCCCTGGTCTTCCCACCAGCAGCAACATCTGTCCTACATCTCCGAATACACGATGACATCCGGCATGTCTCGGGAAAGGACAACGTCATGGTGGACACACTATCCAGACCTACCATACAGGCCCTGTCCCAGGGGGTGGACTATGCAGCGCTGGCAGAGGCACAGCAGACAGACGCTGAGATCCCCAGTTACAGGACTGCAGTCTCCGGTTTACAGCTCCAAGACCTCCCCGTAGGCCCAGGTGAGAGGACCCTACTGTGTTACGTAGCTACCGGCCAACCCCGCCCCGTCGTCCCAGCAGCCTGGCGCCGGCCGGTTTTCAAATCCATTCACAACTTAGTGCACCCCTCCATCAGGACAACCGTCCGGCTGGTCGCCAACAGGTTCGTGTGGCATGGACTTCGTAAACAGGTCAGTGAATGGGCCAAAACGTGCATGCAGTGCCAAACGGCCAAGGTGCAGCGGCACACCAAGGCTCCGCCGCAGCGGTTCGAGCCCACCCACCGGAGGTTCGACCACATTCATGTGGATATCGTGGGGCCCCTGCCAGTGTCACGAGGAGCGCGGTACCTCCTAATTATGATAGACTGGTGCACCAGATGGCCAGAGGCAGTCCCGCTCACCGACACCACCTCCGAATCCTGTGCCCGAGCACTGATCGCAACCTGGGTAGCACGCTTCGGGGTACCGGCCCACATTACCTCCGACAGGGGCACCCAGTTCACCTCCAGCCTGTGGTCGGCTATGGCCAGCCTTTTAGGATCACAGCTACACCACACAACTGCCTACCACCCACGGTCGAGCGGACTAGTGGAGTGTTTCCACCGTCACCTGAAGTCGGCTCTCATGGCCCGCCTGGAAGGGCCTAACTGGGTGGACGAACTTCCCTGGGTCCTGCTCGGAATCCGCACGGCGCCCAAGGAGGATCTGCACACCTCGTCGGCCGAGTTGGTGTACGGTGCACCAGGAGAGTTCATAGCCGCCCCAAGGGGGCAAGAGGAAGAACCCACAGCAGTCCTGGACAGACTGCATGAGAGGCTCAGTAACCTGGCCCCCATCCCCACTTCACAGCACGGACAGAGCCCGTCCTGCGTACCCAAAGACCTGCAGAACTGTAAGTTTCTTTTTGTACGACGGGGCGGACACGGGGCACCGCTACAGCGGCCCTACGAGGGGCCGTTTAAGGTGATCAGGAACAATGGGTCCACGTTCGTGCTGGACATTGGGGGGAGGGAGGAAGTTTACATGGTGGACCGACTCAAAACGGCCCATGTGGACTTGGCGCAGCTGGTCCAGGCTCAGGCACCGCGGCGCAGGGGCAGACCTCCCAAACAGAGGCCGATCCAGACTGTGGACATTGGGGGAGGTATCGCCGGTTCTGTGGGGGGGGGGGGGGTTATGTGGTGACCCACTTTCTAGCACACACAAACCGGCTCACAGCAGCGTGCGCAGGTAGAGGGCGGGCCCCAAAAAGGGCGCCAGGCCATTTTCACCAGCAGGGGGAAAATCCCGCGTGCAGAAAGGGGCTGGGAATATGCATTCCCCACAGCAGTTCCGCCCAGGGAGGGCGGGAACGGGAAGGCTTTAAAGCAGGCCGCGAAGTTAAATAAATCTTTAACCGCAACCCCAACTCACCGACTCCGTGTGGTTATTTTAGCGCTATGTGTCGCACACCGCTACAGTAGTGCAAAATGGGGAAAACCTTTGACCAAATTTAGTTCAAGGCTTAAAAAAACCTGCCAGAGCTTAATAGTTAACAAACACAACAAAGGCAATAAACACTTTCATCAATACAGACATTGACATTTTTTTAAGAAAATATCTTGGTCCCATTTCAATCAGTAAAATTTACAAAGATAAATAAGAGCTGAAATGACAACTTTAGAAAAGTCTATTTACACTCAGACCCATTTAGGCTACGTCCAAACTACACCGGATAATTTTGAGAACAAAGCTTTTTCTCTTCGTTTTGACCCTCCATCCACACTGAAATGGCATTTCTCTCCCCTGAAAATGGAGATTTTCGAAAACACTCTCCAGAGTGTGTAAATTTGAAAACGATTGCTTTGCGTTGAAGTGTGGACGGGGTAAACGGAGATGTTTAAAAACGCTGTCATGACAACACCACAACAACAAAGTTTTTTTTGCTGCTGCTTGGTACTGTGCAAGCACTGCCGGACGGTTGTTATAACGGGCAGTCAGTGTGAACAGCGTGAGAGGTAAATTGTGAAGTGAGCTTTATTGACCAGATCCCATAAATTGATTTGATTGAGTCTATCTTTAAAAATATTAATCTCAGAAATACTGTGCAGGTCTGGCGGCAGAAGATTCCACTCTTGTTGATCTTGGGTAGAGGACGGCTTCATGCATGTGTAGTTTACTTTATTCTCTATGTTAATAGCTTTTTCGGAGTTAAACATCTCCCTCCAACGTTCTCCACTGCTTTGCTGACCTTGTAGTTGTTTGTAACTCGCGGAAACAGCTCGACTTCATTGTCTGTCTAAATGAAGAAGTCCGTCTGCTTTTTCCAGTGGAGGTTTTCTTTGTATTCCTCGAAGACATTTTTGAAAACTTTCTTTCGCTGTTGTTGTAGGTACTCTTGTTTTTGACCAATGGAAATAGCACAACGCCACCGCGGAAACGTAAATATTATACCGTTTCCTCTTCGCTTGTTTTCTGTAGATGTGTCTGCGCATGCCCAGTAGGAGGAAATTCTCCCAAATATCCATTTTAGTGTGGACAGGGATATCTTGAAAAACGCCTGGTGTGGATGCCTGTCGTTTTTACTCAAAACCGTCGTTTTCAAAATTATCCGGTCCAGTGTGGACATAGCCTCAGATTAATACTACCTTGGACAGAAGGAGAAAGAGGAATAACAGACATGAAAAAAATAAAATCACACAACACTCAGATAAGACTTCTAAGTATATATTTTCATCAAAAATGAACAGGATTCAGTGCTTCATGTGTGTATATGAAATTCTGATAAGAAACACAGACCAGGAAACCTAAATGAGAGGCTACCTCAGAAAAATGAATCATCACTATGGTAGAAAACATTAACGAGTGGAATGAGTATGACCCTCCATGGGAGACATCCCAACGATCTGAGCAGACTGGATGTTGACAAGGAAGCATCGAGCACCTGACTGAGAGTTGGAGACCTCTACCCCGAAACAGGGGGGTTCCTTGCAGAAATACAGGACAAGGTGGTCAACAAAAAGAAAAAAAAAATCAAAAATACAAACCATACAAAGTAACAAGGCAATAAATGCAGAAAATGCCAAGAGAAACCAGACACAATCCAACACATTCCAGGATCCTGCTGCAGTTTAACTCAATCTGATTACTGACAAAGGTACAATCAAGTGGCAAATATCATTCACCAAAATCTTGCTTTATAATACAAACTCATTAATAATCACCATAACTTCATTAAGGCACCTTAAATTCAAGCCTGATCCAGTTAAGGACAGAATCTCACAATTGATATGATAGTCAATACATTATTACAGATAGGATAATCTAAAATAACCATCCAGATATAATATTACAGGATAAATAAGCAGGAACAACTCCCTCAATGCATATAACCATTCTCAACACACACGTACCTCGACCAGTGGAGCACCTCACCACAGGCATTGTTTGTGTCAGTCAGACAACTGAATTATTTTCCCTGTCAATCAGCTTCCAAACGTTGCTACTCTGTCATTCATTGCCACGCCCGGCAGCTGATTCCCTTCTAATCATCATACGTTGTTTCCCTGACCACCGTCCAGTGCCCCAAACTCTACCCTATGCAGACCCGCCTCTGGTTTCTGACCCTGCTCCACTGAACATCCAACTAATGGTTTCCCATTCTGCTTTCAGTCTTTAGAGGAGAGTGTTTTCAACAACCCTTCAGAAGCAGGGAAAATGACCCATAATGTAGAAATGAGCTCCGAATAAGGAGATTAACTCCCAATGTCATTCTTTCTCAGCCCAGAGATTTGAGGGGCAAAGAACATCTCAGACAGAACTGCAGTCAGCTCGACTTCTTCAGTCTGCAGAAAATTCAAGGGAAACCTCGTCACCCACAGAGTGGTGACTGTTTGGAACCCATCCCACAGATGTGAACAACAGAGGAGGATTTAAAAGGACTGTTGTGGAACTGTATCACTGGCTGGGTCCAGCAGGCCTGAGTACACTAGTTGTGTTATAAATACTCTAAGTACCAGAAACAGAGTTTAAAATAGAACTAATTAATTTGCCACAGATGCAGAATGTTAAACTCCAGTCCCATTAAAGGTGAATATGCAGCAGAAGAAACTCCTCCCATGCCCAGTGACCAGGGTGCAGACTGGGTGTGGTGATAATTGCAGCGTTCAGCACCGACAGTCACTCTCAAAATAGCATTCAGCAACGGTGATGGACAAATATCCAGCATGCAGCTTATTGAAACATTCTCCCCAGTGTGAATCCGGCAGTGTGTCACAAGTATAACATGCTGTAAGGTTTCACTGTTAATGTAATGGCCTCTCTGTAATGTTTCACTGCTGAGGTAATGGTTTCTCTGTAGCAGCAGTGTTTAGGTTACAACTAGAGATAACAGGGTTTTGGAGTGCGGGACGATCTGGTGTCAGAAATGTTCTTCCTTGTGAGTCTGGAAGAGATATTTTCATGTTCTTTTGCCGGGGAGAGATGAGAAGACGCAAATGGAGTGGGCCCTTTTTCTTTTTTTTTGTTTTCTTTACTAACCCTATAGTCAAAGTAAAAATTATAAAGCTCAATCATTTAATCACATATTCTGTACTGCTTGTTATTTCGGGGTACGGATTTGTAACAGGGGACACATCGTGCAGCATCCACCCAAATGAGATTTCTTAAGTTTGGCCGGGCCAGGAGCTATCATCCCCTACATTAAACTGCCAGCCGAAGTGAGAGTTCCATAAGGTTAGATGACTGAGTGAATCGCTTCCCACATTCACAGAGGGTGAACGGGTTTCCCCAGTGTGAACTCAATGATGCAAACCTGGTTGATGTGGCTGAGAGATTCTCTTCCCAAAGTCCAAGCAGGAGATCGGTCTCTACCCAGTGTGAACTTGCTGGTGTCTCTGCAGTTGAGATGACCAAGTGAATCCCTTCCCACACCCTAAGCAAGTGAACGGCCTCTACCTAGTGTGAACTTGCTGGTGTCTCTGTAGGTGGGATGACTGAGTGAATCCTTTCCCACATGCTGAGCAGGTGAACGGTCTTTCCCCAGTGTGAACTCGCTGATGTCTCTGTAGCTCTGATGACTGAGTGAATCCTTTCCCACAGTCTGAGCAGGTGAACGGCCGCTCCCCTGTGTGAAATGACTGATGTGTTTGTAGGTGGGATGAGCGAGTGAATCCTTTCCCACAGTCTGAGCAGGTGAACGGCCTCTCCCCAGTGTGAACTCGCTGATGTACCTTCAGTTCAGATGACTGAGTGAATCCCTTCCCACAGTCTGAGCAGGTGAATGGCCACTGTCCAGTGTGAACGAACTGGTGTCTCAGTAACTGATTTGACAAAGTGAATCCCTTCCCACAGACTGAGCAGGTAAATGGCCTCTTCCTGGTGTGAACTTCCCGGTGGGTCATTAGGGTGGATAACTGAGTGAATCCCTTCCCGCAGTCTGAGCAGGTGAACGGCCTCTCTCCAGTGTGAACTGACCAGTGTGCTTGTAGGTGGCCTAACTGAGTGAATCCTTTCCCACACTCTGAACAGGTGAACGGCCTCTCTCCAGTGTGAACTCGCTGATGTACCTTCACTGTAGATGATGAAGTGAATCCCTTCCCACACACTGAGCAGGTGAACGGCCTGTCCCCAGTGTGAACTCGCTGATGTACTTTCAGATGTGATGACTGAGTGAATCCCTTCCCACAGTCTGAGCAGGTGAACGGCCTCTCTCCAGTATGAACTCTCTGATGTACGTTCAGTTCAGATGACCGAGTGAATCCCTTCCCACAGTCTGAGCAGGTGAACGGCCATTCCGCAGTGTGAACTCGCTGATGTACGATCAGATGAGATGACTGAGTGAATCCCTTCCCACAGTCTGAGCAGGTAAACGGCCTCTCCCCAGTGTGAACTCGCTGATGTACCATCAGATGAGATGACTGAGTGAATCCCTTCCCACAGTCTGAGCAGGTGAACGGCCTCTCCCCAGTGTGAACTCTCTGATGTACCATCAGATGAGATGGCTGAGTGAATCCCTTCCCACAGTCCAAGCAGGTGAACGGCCATTCCCCGGTGTGAACTGGCTGGTGAGCCATTAGGTCAGATGACCGAGTGAATCCCTTCCCACAGTCTGAGCAGGTGAACGGCCGCTCCCCAGTGTGAACTTGCTGGTGAGCCATTAGTTCAGATGACCGAGTGATTCCTTCCCCACAAATTCAGCAGAAGGCCAGCCTCTGCGCAGTGTGAACTGACTGGTGTGTCCACAGGTGAAAGGCCTTGCCCGATGTGAACTTGCTGATGTACCTTCAGTTGAGATGACTGAGTGATTCCATTCCCACTGTCTGAGCAGATGAATGGGATCCCCCTGTGTAAAATGATGTGCGTGCCAGTCCGTCAGATGATCGAGTGAATCCCTCCCCACAGTCTGAGCAGGAAGGATGATCGAGTGAATCCCTTGCTCCTCTTCTTAAATATCTGGACAGAGACAGCAAAACTGGCGTGTTGTGTTTGAGATTTCCATAGGCAAACTCCTTGTCATTCTTAACCTGTAAAAATATTTACGAAATCTATCAATGGGTGTAGGACAATATTTCAGATGAGATCCCTTGAGTTGTCAACGTGTGATCTGGCATCACACTATTACAGTGAGGTTCAACCCAAGTTGGAGAGAGAAATCATCTTCTAACTGGGCACAGTGCTGGTATCTGGAGTGACCATCAAATTCTCCGATGCTCTTCCTGTCTCTATAAGAATGGAGCATTTCTGCCATCTCCAATCTGTGACCTGGCTCAGTTTGACTCTCTCCATTGGCATTATTCCCTGTTCTCACTGAGCTGCATGGGTTCCTGGCCCCACAGTAACTGAAACACTCTCACACAAATAGCTGGCAGTGCATTCCATGCACCCGCCACTCTCTGTATAAAAAACTTACCCCTGTCATCCCCTCAGTATCTATTTCAAAGCACCTTAAAACTATGCCCCTCGTTTTAGCCATTTCAGCCCTGGGAATAAACCTCTGGCTATCCACATGATCAATGCCCTCATCATCTTATACACCTAAAAAAGGCTCTAAACATAAACAAGGAAATTATACATTGCTTTGAGGATTTGTTAGAAATATACAAAATTATGAGGGTATAGATAGGGTAAATGCGAGCAGCTTTTTCCACTGAGGTTGCGTGGGATGGCCAGAGGTCATGGTTAAGTGGGGAAGGTGAAAATTTAACAGGAACATTTGGAAAAGCTCTTTACTGAAATGGTCGTGAGAGTGTGCAATGAGATGTCAGCACAAGTGGTGAATATGAGCTCAGTTTCACCATTTAAAAGGAGTTTGGATGGGAGCCTGGATGGTAGGGGTACGGAGGGCGATGGTCCCGGTGCAGGTAGACAGCTTAAATGTTTTTTCAGCATTGACTAGATGGGCCAAATAGCCTGTTTCTGCACTGAACTTCCTCATGTTTCTATGACAGAGAAGCTGGACAAACTTATCTGGAAGGGAAAAGGTGGGAGTGACAACGGAGCAGCAATGGCTGGAGTTTCTGGGAGCAATTCAGGAGCTGCGTGATCGATACATCCCAAAGAAGTGGAAACATTGGAAAGGCAGGAGGATACAACCATGGCTGAAATGAGAAGCCAAGGCCAACATAAAAGCCAAAGAGAGGGCAAACAAAAGAGCAAAAACTATTGGGAAGCTTTTAGAAATGAACAGAAGACGACTAAAAGTCAGATGAGCTCAGGGGTGGAATTATAATATTGCAGTCATTAATGAGTCTTGGTAGCACCCAACATTCTGAGGCATTTTGGGGAACAAAATATCCGGGGCCTCAATATCTCTTGAAAACCAAGGTTCCCTGCACCAGTTACCTTTCAACTTTTATTTTGTCAGGCATATACAAACTAGACACCCTCAAAATTTCACTTATGAAGGCCTCCCACTTGCCAAGTACTCCTTTGCCAGAGAACAGCCTGTCCCAAACCACACTTGTCAGATCCTCTCTGATACCATCAAAATTGACCTTTCTCCAATTTGGAATCTCAACCTGTGGTCCAGACCTCCCTTTTGCCATATTTACTTTGAATCTCATGGCATTATGATCACTAATTTCTGTCACCAGCCCTGGATCATTTCCTAACAGTTTATTGCACACTTCTACATCAGGAATTCTACATACTGATTAAGGACATATTTGACAAACTCTACCCCATCTAGTCCTTTTACAGTATGGGAGTCCCAATCAATATATGGAAAATTAAAATCACTCACTGAATCAACCTTTGTTTCTTGGCATGGTCTGTGATCTCTCTGCAAATTTGTTCCTCTAAATCCCTCAGACTGTCAGGTGCAAACAAGTCCCAATAATGGCTACAATATCATAATTCCCTGTCCTGAGCTCATCTGGCTTTCCTACGATGCTTCTTGCATTGTGATATACACAGCTCAGCACATTCATCTCACCATTCGCAACCATTTGATTGCTGACTCTATCTGAGGTCTGAACAACATCTGACTGGTGTCAAGAAAACAAACTCTCCATCATTGTCACACAAACAAAGGGGCTGATTGTGGACGACAGGAGGAATGGAGACAGGCTAACCTCTATTCAGATCAATGGATCTGGGGTTGAGAGGGTGAACAGCTTTAG